>NC_045765.1:91809989-92119872 GCF_008692025.1 Phocoena sinus | reverse complement strand
ACACCCTCTCCTCCTACCCCCTTTTTCCTGTGCATGCTATTCGGGTCTAATGATTTCTCAGGCCTTCTGAACAGTTCTCATCCTCTAACTTCCCTTCCTTACTTTCCTGAGTCCAACTTTTGTTTGTTTTAGTCATCTTTGACTAATCCCTCATTTTACTGAAGAGATTCTCAGATTACTTCCTAACATATAATATGTAGGAAGTAAATTTTCTGCATGTTTTCATATCTGGAGTTGCTTTCATTCTACTCTTCACTTCAGAGTTTTATTGTGTAAAATTTGTACTTGAAATTCTTTTCACTCAGAATGTTTTCTTCTAGCAGTTTGATGAAAATCTGATTCACATTGCTTTGTGTGAATTCTTTTTTCTTCTCTCTAGAAATTTTAGAATCCTTGCCTTATTCACAGTGTTCTGAAATTTTCCTACAGTGTATTTAAAGGTATTTTTCCTTCAGTGTGAAGGGCCATCTTAAAAAAGGCTGTCTCTCTTCAAATCTAGGAAATGGGTGTAAATGTTTTCTATAATTAACTATCTGCATTTGAAACTGTTGGACATTCTGAATTGATTTTCTAGGTAGTTTGTATTTTCTACTTGTCCTTTATTCTACGTTTTGGGACATTTTCTCCAGTTTGGTTCCTACTCTTTCTGTGGCACTTTTATTTTTGCAGTTATAGTTTTAATTTCCAAGCGATCCTTCTCACTCTCTGATAACTCCTATTTCATAGTATCTCTTGTTCTTACTGTCACTAAATAGCTTCTGTAATTTACCTGAGACTATTCAAAAAAGTTTAGTTTTAAATGTTTTCATTTTTTCCTCTGGATTACCTTTATTTTTCCTAACATCAGATGGTGTATTATATTATCTTAGATTTTTCTCTTTCCTGCTGCAATTTCCCTCAAATGTTGGGTGACCCTTGGTTTTCCTTTCATATTTAAGAATAAGACAGTTGAAGTTCTTGGAATCTCTGTGCTCTTGGGTTAGGCATGTCCAGTGATAAACTCTTCTCTAAGGAATAGTAAAGGATCAGTTCGTATCCTGTTCTCTACTGTGAAATGTTTAAATATTTAGAGCTTTAATTTAGGAAATCAGAACCCCTGTTAGATTACATCATATATCTTTCTCTCCATACTCTACTCCAGGTTGCATATTCAATCTTTTTTTAATTAAAAAAATTATTTACCTGTGATGGGCTTATTCCCGTGTGGTGATCATTTTGCAGAAAGGATGGGGAAGGTATGTGGGAAAGTTTGACTTTTTCAAGATAACCTTTTTTCTTTTAACATCTTTATTGGAGTATAATTGCTTTACAATGGTGTGTTAGTTTCTGCTGTATAACAGAGTGAATCAGCTATACATGTACATATATCCCCATATGTCCTCCCTCTTGTGTCTCCTTCCCCACCTCCCTATCCCACCCCTCCAGGTAGACACAAAGCACTGAGCTGATCTCCCTCTGCTATGTGGCTGCTTCCCACTAGCTATCTGTTTTGCATTAGATAGTGTATATATGTCCATGCCACTCTCTCACTTCATCCCAGCTTATCCTTCCCCCTCCCCGTGTCCTCAAGTCCATTCTCTACATCTGCATCTTTATTTCTGTTCTGCACCTAGGTTATTCAGAACCTTTTTTTTTTTTTTAAAGACAGCCTCTCCAATAAGTGGTGCTAGGAAAACTGGACAGCTACATGTAAAAGAATGAAATTAGAATACTTCCTAACACCGTACACAAAAATAAACTCAAAATGAATTAAAGACCCAAATGTAAGGCCAGACACTATAAAATTCTTAGAGGAAATCATAGGCAGAACACTCTATGACATAAATCACAGCAAGATCCTTTTAGACCCACCTCCTAGAGATATGGAAATAAAAACAAAAATAAACAAATGAGACCTAATGAAACTTCAAAGCTTTTGCACAGCAAAGGAAACCATAAACAAGACCAAAAGGCAACCCTCAGAATGGGAGAAAATATTTGTAAATGAAGCAACTGACAAAATGTTAATCTTCAAAATTTACAAGCAGCTCATGCAGCTCAATATCAAAAAAGCAAACAATCCAATCCAAAAATGGACAGAAGACCTAAACAGACATTTCTCCAAAGAAGATATACAGATTGCCAACAAACACATGAAACGATGCTCAACATCACTAATTATTAGAGAAATGCAAATCAAAACAACCATGAGGTATCACCTCACACAAGTCAGAATGGCCATCATCAAAAAATCTACAAACAATAAATGCTGGAGAGGGTGTGGAGAAAAGGGAACCCTCTTTCACTGTTGGTGGGAATGTAAATTGATACAGCCACTATGGAGAACAGTATGGAGGTTCCTTAAAAAACTAAAAATAGAACTACCATATGACCCAGCAATGCCACTACTGGGCATATACCCAGAGAAAACCATAATTCAAAAAGAGTCATGTACCAAAATGTTCATTGCAGCTCTATTTACAATAGCCAGGACATGGAAGCAGCCTAAGTGTCCATCGACAGATAAATGGATAAAAACGATGTGGCACATATATAATAGAATATTACTCAGCCATAAAAGGAAACGAAATTGAGTTATTTGTAGTGAGGTGGAGGGGCCTAGAGACTGTCATACAGAGTGAAGTAAGTCAGAAAGAGAAAAATAAATACCATACCCATATAACCTTTTAATCATCGTCTACCCCTCTTGATCCTGCCCTCTTTTGAAAGTATATTTATTGAATCTGTGTCTCTCATAGTATAAAGTAAATCAAGTGACTGAGCCTATTGATCTGACCCATATTTGTGAGGCATACCAACCAACACTATTCCCTCAGTTATCCATCTTTGAGAAATTTGTTTAAATGACTTGCCTGCTGAAAGCATGGCAAGAATTTCCTTCCCATTTTAGTTGTGCCCTGGTATTATTTGTCTTTTAAATTTTGTTTAACATCATTCTCTTGGGTTTTTAATAAGACAAGAAATAAACTCAGCTTGACAATCCTTAATCTCATGTTTTAACAGTAGTGCGTGTATCCCTCTATTTGATCGCATTCAAAACCACTTTTCATCTATTACATGGCAGTAATTAGAATGTGTAAATTGTACTGCTATTTTTGAGAAGGAGGTGAAATGGATGTCCATAACTGCTCTGGGCAGTCATTTGGTATGATGTTTCTGGAAAGCAATTTGGCTGTGTGGATCAAGATAATTGAGGATTTAATGTCTGTAACAATCTATTGTATGGAAATATCTAGAGACCCATTTAAGGAGCTCTTAAACTGCTATGAAGAGCCTTATTCAAATAATGAGAAGTTTGAAATAACTAAAATGCTAACAGCTTAAGAAATTATTAAATAATTTATTATATCTTTCATGCAAAGAATATTTAGACAAAGAAAAATCAAGATATACTTAAATGATGACAATATAATATTAAATAAGAATGCAGGCTAGCATACTATGTATTTAATATAATACAGATTTTAACTCACATCATACAGAATTACCATTTTTATCAGTAGAAACAGTCTGCAACTTTAAATTAAAATATATAGATATTGTAAGTAGTTATAATAAATATAATTATATATGTTGTGTAATTACCTAAGTTAAAATTAATTATACAAAGTAGAAATAAAAATGGATACAGTGAAGGAATACTAACAGAGATTATCTTGAGGTGATAGGATTACAGTTAACGTTTATTTTCCAGATTATTTTTGTATTTATGTCAATCCCAATCCCCCAGTTCATCACACCACGACCACCATCCCCACCACTTTCCCCCCTTGGTTCCCATACACTTGTTTTCTGCATCTGTGTCTCAATTTCTGCCCTGCAAATCGGTTCATCTGTACCATTTTTCTATGTTCCACATATATGTTAATATGCAATATTTGTTTTTCTTTTTCTAACTTACTTCACTCTGTGTGACAGTCTCTAGATCCATCCATGTCTCTACAAATGACCCAATTTCGTTCCTTTTTATGACTAATATTCCATTGTATATATGTACCAGATCTTCTTTATCCATTCATCTGTTGATGGGCTTCCATCAACAGATGATGGGAAGGTTGCTTCCATGTCCTGGCTATTGTAAATAGTGCTGTAATGAACATTGGGGTGCATGTGTCTTTTTGAATTATGGTTTTCTCTGGGTGTATGCCCAGTAGTGACATTGCTGGGTCATATGGTAATTCTATTTGTTGTTTTTTAAGGAACCTCCATACTGTTCTCCATAGTGACTGTATCAATTTACATTTCCACCAACAGTGCAAGAGGGTTCCCTTTTCTCCACACCATCTCCAGCATTTGTTGTTTGTAGATTTTCTGATGATGGCCATTCTGACTTGTGTGAGGTGATACCTCATTGTTGTTTTGATTTGCATTTCTCTAATAATTAGTGATGTTGAGCAGCTTTTAATGTGTTTCTTGGCCATCTGTATGTCTTCTTTGGAGAAATGTCTACTTAGGTCTTCTGCCCATTTTTGGACTGAGTTGTTTTTCTTTTATAATATTGAGCTGTTTATATTTTGGAGATTAATCCTTTGTTGATTCATTTGCAAATATTTTCGCTCATTCTGAGGGTTGTAAAGTTTCCTTTGCTTTACAAAAGCTTTTAAGTTTCATTAGGTCCCATTTGTTTATTTTTGTTTTTATTTCCATTTCTCTAGGAGGTGGGTCAAAAAAGTTCTTGCTGTGATTTATGTTAAAGAGTGTTCTTCCTATGTTTTCCTCTAAGAGTTTTATAGTGTCTGGTTTTACATTTAGGTCTCTAATCCATTTTGAGTTTATTTTTGTGTTTGATGTTAGGGAGTATTCTAATTTTGTTCTTTTACACGTAGCTGTCCAGTTTTTCCAGCACCACTTATTGAAGAGACTGTCTTTTCTTCATTGTGTATCCTTGCCTCCTTTGTCATAGGTTAGTTCACCATAGGTACATGGGTTTATCTCTGGGCTTTCTCTCCTGTTCCATTGAGCTATACTTCTCTTATTGTACCAGTACCATATTGTCTTGATTACTGTAGCTTTGTACTATAGTCTGAAGTCAGGAAGTATGATTCCTCCAGCTCTGTGTTTTTCCCTGAAGACTGCTGTGGCTATTTGGGGTCTTCTGTGTCTCCATACAAATTTTAAGACTTTTGTTCTAGTTCTGTAAAAAATGCCATTGGTAATTTGATAGGTATTGCATTGAATCTGTAGATTGCTCTGGGAAGTATAGTCATTTTCACAATATTGATTCTTCCAATCCAAGAACATGGTATATCTCTCCATCTGTTTGTAACATCTTTAATTTCTTTCATCAGTGTCTTATAGTTTCCTGCATACAGGTCTTTTGTCTCCCTAGGTAGATTTATTCCTAGGTATTTTATTCTTTTTGTTGCACTGGTAAATGGGAGTGTTTCCTTAATTTCTCTTTCAGATTTTTCATCCTTAGTGTATAAGAATGCCAGAGATTTCTGTGCATTAATTTCATATCCTGCAACTTTACCAGATTCATTGATTAGCTCTACTAGTTTTCTAGTTGCATCTTTAGGATTCTCTATGTATAGTATCATGTCATCTGCAAAGAGTGACAGTTTTACTTCTTCTTTTCCAATTTGTATTCCTTTTATTTCTTTTTCTTCTCTGATTGCTGTGGCTAGGACTACCAAAACTATGTTGAGTAAAAGTGGTGAGAGTGGACATCCTTGTCTTGCTCCTGATCTTAGAGGAAATGCTTTCAGTTTTTCACCATTGAGAATGATGTTTGCTGTGGGTATGGCATATATGGCCTTTACAGTGTTGAGGTGGGTTCCCTCTATGCCCGCTTTCTGCAGAGATTTTGTCATAAATGGGTGTTGAATTTTGTCAAAAGCTTTTTCTGCATCTATTGACATGATCATTTGGTTTTCAGTCTTCAATTTGTTAATATGGTGTATCACATTGATTGATTTGCTTATATTGAAGAATCCTTGCATCTCTGGGATAAATCTCACTTGATCATGGTGTGTTATCCTTTTAATGTGCTGTTGGATTCTGTTTGCTAGTATTTTGTTGAGAATTTTTGCATCTATATTCATCAGTGATATTGGTCTGTAGTTTTCTCTTTTTGTAGTATCTTTGTCTGGTTTTGGTATCAGGGTGATGGTGGCCTCATAGAATGAGTTTGGGAGTGTTCCTCCCCCTGGAATTCTTTGGAAGAGTTTGAGAAGGATGAGTGTTCGCTCTTCTCTAAATGTTTGATAGAATTCACCTGTGAAGCCATCTGGTCCTGGACTTTTGTTTGTTGGAAGAGTTTTAATCACAGTTTCAATTTCATTACTTGTGATTGGTCTGTTCATATTTTCTATTTATTCCTGGTTTAGTCTTGGAAGGTTATATCTTTCTAAGAATTTGTCCATTTCTTCCAGTTTATCCGTTTTATTGGCATAGAATTGCTTGTTGTATTCTCTTAGGATGCTTTGTACTTCTGCAGTGTCTGTTGTAACTTCTCCTTTTTCATTTCTAATTTTATTGACTTGAGTCCTCTCCCTCTTTTTCTTGATGAGTCTGGCTAATTAATGGTTTATCAATTTTGTTTATCTTCTCAAAGAACCTGCTTTTAGTTTTATTGATCTTTGCTATTTTCTTTGTTTCTATTTCATTTATTTCTGCTCTGATCTTCATGATTTCTTTCCTTCTGCTAACTTTGGGTTTTATTTGTTCTTCTTTCTCTAGTTCCTTTAGGTGTAAGGTTAGATTGTTTATTTGAGATGTTTCTTGTTTCTTGACGTAGGCTAGTATTGCTATATACTTCCCTCTTTGAACTGCTTTTGCTGCATCCCATAGGTTTTGGGTCACCGTGTTTTCATTGTTATTTGTCTCTAGGTATTTTTTTATTTCCTCTTTGATTTCTTCAGTGATCTCTTGGCTATTTAGTAATGTATTGTTTCGCCTCCATGTGTTTGTATTTTTTACATTTACTTCCCTGTATTTGATTTGTAATGTCATAGTGTTGTGGTCAGAAAAGATGCTTGATGTGATTTCAATTTTCTTAAATTTACTGAGGCTTGATTTTTGACCCAGGATGTGATCTATCCTGGAGTATGTTCTGTGAGCACTTGAGAAGAAAGTGTAATCTGCTCTTTTTGGATGGAATGTCCTATAAATATCAATTAAATCTATCTGGTCTATTGTGTCATTTAAAGCTTGTGTTTCCTTATTAATTTTCTGTTTGGATGATCTGTCCATTGGTGTAAGTGAGGTGTTAAAGTCCCCCGCTATTATTGTGTTACTGTCGATTTCCTCTTTTATAGCTGTTAGTAGTTGCCTTATGTATTGAGATGCTCCTGTGTTGGGTGCATATATATTTATAATTGTTATATCTTCTTGGATTGATCCCTTGATCGTTATGTAGTGTCCTTCCTTTTCTCTTGTAACATTCTTTATTTTCAAGTCTGTTTTTCCCATGTGAGTATTACTACTCCAGCTTTCTTTTGATTTCCATATGCATAGAATATCTTTCTCCATCCCCTCACTTTCAGTCTGTATGTGTCCCTAGGTCTGAAGTGGGTCTCTTGTAGACAGCATATATATCAGTCTTGTTTTTGTATCCATTCAGCAAGCCTGTGTCTTTTGGTTGGAGCATTTATTCCATTCAGGTTTAAGGTAATTATTGATATGTATGTTCCTATGACCATATTCTTAATTGTTTTGGGTTTGTTTTTGTATGTCTTTTTCTTCTCTTGTGTTTCTCACTTAGAGAAGTTCCTTTAGCATTTGTTGTAGAGCTGGTTTGGTGGTGCTGAATACTCAGCTTTTGCTTGTGTGTAAAGCTTTTGATTTCTCCGTCGAATCTGAATGAGATCCTTGCTGAGTAGAGTAATCTTGGTTGTAGGTCTTTCGCTTTCATCACTTTAAATATGTCCTGCCACTGCCTTCTGGCTTGCAGAGTTCTGCTGAAAGATCAGCTGTTAACCTTAATCAGAATAAAAACTGCTATTTCATCCATGTTTTGGGGTTTGCATTGTGAACAAAATTTTAAATTTCAAAATGTTTTGCTTACTAAATATTTTTTGAAATGAATGTCACAGAATTAGGATAAAGTTACTAGATCTCTTCATTATAGTGCTCCTTTAATTTGCATGGACTTCATCATTCAACTTTCAAGATATTTACTATTATACCCGTGTATCTAAAACAAGTGTATTGCTCTAAGACAGGATTTAATATTTCTGATTCACAAATAGCTGAGTCCCTCTCCTATTTTTTTTGGTCCTTGTCCTATTGACACAAGTTGTTTTTACTGTTATTTTGCTTATTTTCTGCTACTATAGACAGTTTTCATCTTCCACATAGAAAGCACCTTTTCCCTTAAAATTCAATGCTATTCAGAAAGATATTGGCTTAGAAGGGAGGTTGGTTAAGCAAGATAAGAACCTTTTAAATTAACACATTAACAGAGAAGTCTGAACTAAGTTATCTTCTGATATGCTTGTTGAGGAAAAAGTTCAACTGAATGAATATATCTATTCATTTATTGTATAAGTAGCTGCACTCATCTTCTCCTGGTTTAAATTTTGATGGTCTTATTTTTTGTTTGGTTGGGAAATGTATATAAATACACTATATTTTCTTTATTAAAATATATCTTTAAAGCAAGAAAGAAAAATAATTCTTAGAAAAATTATTTTTTTAATGAGTTCCTATTAAATTTTCAGGCCCCGCCAAGTGTTATGGCAGTGTTACACCACACTGGTTTGTGGACTGTAAAGCATACTTTATATAAGTCAGTTGCAGAAAATAATCTTAGGCAGTAATGTAATAACATAGACTATGCAGTTTTTCTAGAAAATTAATAATTTCTTAGTAATTAGGCCATTTTTATGGCCTTTGAAATTAACTGCTATTCAGTTCAACTGGAGAAGTTTGTGCACATGCATATATCTTAATTCTGAACTTCAGTGACATCAGGTTTTTCTCTGTAGAACCTGAATACTGTGGCAAGTCTTCCAAATTACCATCAAGCTTTGCAAAAAGGCCTTTTTAAAAAGTCACACTTCTCTGAGATTCAAGCTGATAGGATTCAGATTAATTTTAAAGAGAGGCAGCAATATTTGGATATAGTAAGAGGATTACTTCATATGCAATATACATGATCATAGCCAAAAAACAGCTGAAGGCAGGTCTTTTTTTTTTTTAATTCATTTTGTTTTCTTTTGAAAGTCTCAATTTCCAGTCATATATGTTTGGAAACCTAGAGCAACAAATTCAGCCATAGTGAAAAGGGGTAGAGAGGTTCTTAGATGTCATATGCAAGTTCACCACCTTCCCTGATTAGCAGCTGTTACCAGTAAGATATGTGGGGTACGATATCATTATTTGTTAAGTGTATCTGGTGGAACCACTTACTTAGAGACTATGCTTTATTTACAGTATTAAATCTCCTCTTTGATAATCCTAGCTTATATCTAGTTACTATCAAAGAAAATATGTGACGTAGTTAGTATGTATGGGAAGGAGAATAAAAAGTAAAAACAAAAAAAAGAGAGCGAATACAAAGTAGCATCATTATAGTTATCTTTAAACTAAATATTATTGTAATATGTTTTTAAGACATGATCAAAATAAACAGTGTAGTTGCTAATGTTTGTCAAACACAAACTGACAAAGGGGTTGTTTAAAATAACAGATAATGAGAATCTCTATCCTGGAAAAAAACATATAGTAACCAGATACGTTAATCATGTTCATTCCTGGATTCAAATTAAAAATAGATTTCCCCTGGGAGAAAAATGTGAATGGCTGTGTAACATTACTACATAAAGTATCCCTTCTCTGCCAGGTGCAGGAAGTGTTTCTTTTTCTTTCTTTCTTCTTCTTCTGTTATTTAAAAAATTTTCTAGTCTAGGTTTATTTACATTTGAAGTTGTTTTATGTTTTGTTTTTTACTTCTTTAATTGAAATCCATGGGATCAGACAAGTTTCAGAATTTAGATTACATTCATTTTTATTTTTTAGAAAGGAATTTGGAACATATTCCAAATATTGGCCTCATTATCAGCTACATTAATATTTCTGTAGCAAAATGTACAAATAATTACAGTACTTTATTTACTCAGTAAATAAAGACCAAGATGAGCTTTACATAAGTTCTAGTGAGGTGTTACAGTCAGATCAATTGTGGACTAACATTGAATCTTCAGACATTTTTGGTTTTAAGAATTCTGGATAGGGATTATGTGCCTGTGGTTGTCTCTCTGAGAAATTTATATTTAAATGGAGTCTCTAAATTAAAAAACAAACAATGGTAAATGTGTCAGAAGATTAGAATTTTCAAAGTAATATAATGGTCAACCCTTTTGTAAAGAAAAATCACCAGATTAAAATAAATATTTCCATTGTTATTAATTTTCCATTGTTATTAAAACATTGTTATTCCCAAGGTATAGTTAGAGCCAGGATTCCAAATTCAAATGCTTACTTTCTAGGGCTAGTCAGGTACCATAAATGGGTGAGGTGGTCAGATGGTCAGTTATGATGTGATAGGGAGTTGTAGAGAATATGAACTGAAGATGGGATAGCTGGCCTATAGGCAGCCATAGTCTGTCCATCTATCTGTCTGTCTGCCTGTCTGTGTCTCTGTCTCTGTCTCTCTCTGTCTCTCTGTCTCTCTCTCTCTCTCACACACACACACACACACACACACACACACACACACACACACACACACAGAGCCCAATGTGATTTTTGAGTCAGAAAAATATATATATATTATAATGGAAGATTGAAAATAATTAATTATGGAAGGATTTATGACAACCCAACTAGTCTTTCAAATTTAGCTTGTTGGTTATTGCCACTGTTTTCTACTTCACTAAAACAGTACCTAACTTATTTAAGTATACATTCATTTTATGCAGTCTTTTGACAAATACTTATTAAATATCTACTCTATTATAAAATGAGTGTAAAACTCTGGGGAAATAGAAATGAATAAGGCAGTTCATGCCTTAAATATGAGCTAAACTGTTTACACTTATCATGCATGAGTAGGAGCATGGTGTTTCAGGATTCCAAAAGATATGCACCCTTCTCCGTCTGTGCATGTTAGGGAAGCATCCCCAGAAGTGACAAAACTTTGTGAAGGAACAGTAAAACCTATTCAAGCAATGAATGGTACAAGGGTTTCCAAGGAGAGGGAAGACTAAAAGGACACTTGTAATTGAGAAACTAAGGAGAATCCGTTATGGCAAGAGCCTAGGATAAAAATGTATTTTCTGTTTTAAATAAGCAGGGCAAAAATAGAGCTACCTCCACTGTTGAGATTGTTTGAATTTTTGTTAATTCCACATTTTTCCCTTTTATCAGTTATAAATCAGTATAATTTGAATGTAAGACTGTTTAGGTGTTTGCTCTATACTTCTTTTCAAAAAAATGCTCCCCCTTACTTGTACTCTCAAAAGACCAAAAAAAGAAACAAAAAAACCTAAAAACAAACAAAACACAATAGAAACAAAAATTCCACTGGTTATATTTGATAAATGTACATCATTTATCATTTTCACTGTAAGAGAAAGAAAATTTATATATAAAGAAATAAATATAAAGAAAATGAAAGCAAGCAAGAAAGAGACTAGTTCTTTCTGAGACATAATTTCATAGGGTAATTATACCTTGTTTCAAAGAAAAAATGAAATTTGTATTACAATTGGAATTCAGTATTATTTTACCTTGCCAGTATATTCTAATTTTTAATATAAAGCTCATCACATAGCTTGAAACCCCAAAAGTATACCATTAACTCTGAAGCAAGCATTCTATTGTTATTTTAAATTCCTGTACAACAGCTAAATGGAAGAAATTGAATTAAATGAAATTATATTTTGCCTTCTTTTATTAAAAATGCCTACAAATAGAACAACAATATATGTGTTCCAAATGTATCCAGTGTTAATGGTATGAAAGCTGTAACCGAGCAACAGTCTCATGCAAAATCCACTGGGATAAACTTCACACTGACCTGGGTAAGACTGCTAATTTAATTTTATTGTTTCAAGTAAAAGTGACTTGAAACCGAGGGAGACTACTCTGAACAGTAAGCCTAATTGCAAATGCCTCAGTACATTATGCAGGTAATAACAGTTCCCGTGTGGATAATAGAAGTTAGAAGAGTACTGAAAATTACACTTTCTTTTGCTGTAGTGGAAATAAACCAATATTGCATCTTATCTCCTGATCCACATACTGCACTGGAAATTGCTTTCCAGGTTTTACTAATTTTACTGACAGGCTATTATGTGAAACTTTTGTTTTTTTCCTTATGTACTTATTCAGATCAAATTTAGCAACATTTGAAAATGACAAAAAAAAAAAAGGGAAAATTCTAGTCATGTACATCTATGATTTCACATGGCTTTATCACCAGTATTCATTATGATGTCTTAAATAAATTGAGAATAATTCTATATCAAATGACTGTATACTAAACAAAGATATTCTGTGCATGTGCCTGTGAAACAATGTATCTGAAATTAGTGTGAGCTGCTAAACCACACACAAAATTTATAGCATTAGATAAAACACTGTAAATGCCATTGTGAGTGAGCATTGAGATGTTTAATATTTGCATATAAATTTAAATTATTTCAGTAAATTATACCCCAAATAAAAAAAGACTTTCATACCTCTAATATAGAGATTAAAAACCATCAGGTGGGCTTCCCTGGTGGTGCAGTGGTTGAGAGTCCACCTGCCAATGCAGGGGACATGGGTTTGTGCCCCGGTCCGGGAAGATCCCACATGCCGCGGAGTGGCTGGGCCTGTGAGACATGGCCGCTGAGCCTGCGCGTCCGGAACTTGTGCTCTGCAACGGGAGAGGCCACAACAGTGAGAGGCCCGCGCACCACAAAAAAATAAAAAATTAAATTAAATTAAAAAGACCATCAGGTGCTGATAAGGATTGTACACTGTTGGAGCCTAAGGGCAGTCCAGCACAGACCTTCTGACACTGCAGTAAGAAGAGTATCATACTTAGAAGACTTGAGTTCCTGTTGAGTCCCCACTCAGGCTAGGACCACTGGTGATTCACAAGGGCAGTATTTATCAATTGATCCACTAATTCTACATTTGCCCTTGATGATGTGTACAGTGCTCTTGATGATATACACTCTGGCCCTCACATGCACATAGAGATGCAGATACTTACAAATACTCTTCTTAACAAACAGCAAATTGCTCATTTCCAAGTTAAAGTTATAATTCGAGCTATGTTTGTTTACTGTGTTTAAACATTTAGCTCTACAGTGTGGTACTACTTGGTATAGCTTTGTATCTTGGTTTTTAGGGTTCTTCTTTCTTGGTTGTTGGTGTTGACCGAGCTTTTTAAAACTTGTTTACTTTAAGCAAGTGAATGCAGCATAAAGTATTTTAAGTTAGGTAATAGAACAGAGTACTCTTGTCTGTTTTAAAATTCAGTTGCTCCCCAAAATGGTTTTATTGCAATAATATGTAAAGCTTCTGAAGTCTGAGAAATTCTGGGCAATTCAAAAGGATGTACTAAATTGATCTGTTAAATTTCATTCTGGGAAAACATTTACTATACCCCATCTAATAATAAGCACTAAATATTCAAAAGGCACTTAACAAAGGGAAGTAACAAAGGGGTTGGAAGGGATTTGAAGATAAAAAGCATTTTACCCTACAGATTTGGGCTTTATTCAAGGGATCCACTAAATTAATTTAACTTATGATACTTTATTTCAATAGTGGCATGATAAATTCAGAGTAACTTACATGAATGAACTAATATTATTCTAGATAGAATATTTAGTTCATTTTCTAAAAGTTTTCTTAAGGCCACAAAATATTTGAAGCATTGTTACACTGTGATCCCATTATGTTGTGTGAGTAAATGGGGTGGGATGTTTTACCATAACTGTGAAGTAAGTCAGAAAGAGAAAAACAAATACTGTATGCCAACACATATATATATGGAATCTAAAAAGAAAAATGGTTCTGATGAACCTAGTGGCAGGACAGGAATAAAGATGCAGACATAGAGAATGGAGTTGAGGACACGGGGTGGGGGGAGGGGAAGCTGGGACGAAGTGAGAGAGTAGCACTGACATATATACACTACCAAATATAAAATAGATAGCTAGTGGGAAACAGCTGCATAGCACAGGGAGATCAGCTAGGTGCTTTGTGACCACCCAGAGGGGCGGGATAGGGAGGGTGGGAAGGAGAGGATATGGGGATATATGTATACATATAACTAGTTCACTTTGTTCTACAGCAGAAACTAGTACAACATTGTAAAGCAATTATATTCCAATAAAGATGTAAAAAAATATATATTATGCATAATGGAAAATATCAGTGAAGCACAGTTTAGACAGATATCTAACTTAAAATGCTGTAATATATTAATCTTTTCCTACTTAACATGTGAAAGATGTTGTACCAAGTACTGGGAATGGTGTGGAAAACAGATACCATCCCTACCCTCCTGAAATTTATAATCCAGTAAATAAGATACAATTCTGAAAATAAATATAAATGTACAACTTGCTAACTACAGTGAGAATGAGATGGTGCTTCAAAAGCATATTGGATTTGACAAAGGCTGTGAGATGAGAGATGACTCCTCAGGTGAACTGTTGATAAAGTGTAATCATGAAAATGTTTAGATAAATCTGTGTATAAATTGTAATGGCAGAATTGTTCTTGCTGTAACTGTAACTTCCAATTACATACCCTTGTATGACCATCCTTCATAGCAATATGATCAGCAAAAACTTTAACTTTTAGGCATTTTTGTCTCCATCAATCTTTACACTTGATAATGTAGTAAAACATTGTGTCCAAACTGAAAATTGATGTTATGTTTTTAATACACACACCCTACAACCCTGCCTTTTTTTTTTTTTTAATTGGGGTATAGTTGATTTACAATGTGTTAGTTTCAGGTGTACAGCAAAATGGATCTGTTATATATATACATATATCTATTCTTTTTTAGATTCTTTTCCCATATAGCCCCCTATAGAGTATTGAGTAGAGTTCCCTTTTTAGTTATCTATTTTATATATAGTAGTGTGTATATGTCAATCCCAATCTTCGAGTTTATCCCTCCCCCCACCCCCTTGCCCCCGGTAACCATAAGCTTATTTTCTACATTTGTAACTCTATTTCTGTTTTGTAGATAAGTTCATTTGTACCCTTTTTTTAGATTCCACATATAAGTGATATATGATATTTTTCTTTCTCTGTCTGACTTCACTCAGTATGACAATCTCTAGTTCCATCCGTGTTGCTGCAAATGACATTATTTCACTGTTTTTTTATGACTGAGGAATATTCCATTGTGTGTATGTACCACATCTTCTTTATCCATTCCTCTGTTGATGGACATTTAAGTTGCTTCCATGTCCTGGCTGTTGTAAATAGTGCTGTAATGAACATTGGGGTGCATGTATGTTTTTGAAGTATGGTTTTCTCTGGATATATGCCCAGGAGTGGGATTGCTGGATCATATGATAGTTCTATATTTAGTTTTTTAAGGAACCTCCATACTGTTCTCCATAGTGGCTGCATCAATTTACAATCCCACCAAGGGTATAGAAGGATTCCCTTTTCTTCACACCCTCTCCAGCATTAATTATTTGTAGATTTTTTGATGATGGCCATTCTGACTGGTGTGAGGTGATACCTCATTGTAGTTTTGATTTGCATTTCTCTAGTAATTAGTGATGTTGAGCATCTTTTCACATGCTTTTTAGTCATCTGTATTTCTTCTTCGGAGAAATGTCTGTTTAGATCTTCTGCCCATCTTCTGATTGGGTTGTTTGTATTTTTTGATATTGAGCTGCATGAGCTGCTTGTATATTTTGGAGATTAATCCCTTGTCGGTTGCTTCATTTGCAAATATTTTCTCCCATTCCGAGGGTTGTCTTTTTGTTTTGTTTATGGTTTCCTTTGCTATGCAAAAGCTTTTAAGTTTCATTAGGTCCCATTTGTTTATTTTTGTTTTTATTTTCATTACTCCAGGAGGTGGATCGAAAAAGATCTTGCTGTGATTTATGTCAGAGTGTTCTGCCTATGTTTTCCTCTAACCCTGCTTTTCTAAAAGCTTTCATACCTCTTTTTCTTGCTGTTGAGCAAGTAAATATTCAATGAGTTTCTTCAGTATAACTGTGCATAGTCCACATGTTGGAAAATCTTAATATTTAGAAGTGAGTATTATTTCTGTTTGATTTTCTAGAGAGGAAATGTTTTTATATGTTCTATTTTTGTAAAAATATATCTTGAAAATAAAAGTAGCAAACTGTTTTGAATGAAAATTTCAACTTTGTAGTAGAAAGCTAGAAATTCAAATACAACTCTCATATTTATAGTCAGATTTGACTTTTGGGATGACTATGGGGTAATCTCAGTACCTTGGATTTTTCATCAGTAAAGGAGGAATAAAAATAATTACCTAACTATAGGAGTCTTGTAAGGATTACAGAATTAATGTATTTATGTTTTTAGAGAGTCTAAGATGAAAGGTTCTAGATAAGTGTGAAATATTATTCAGGACAAATGTTATAGTTAGTCTCACATTCAGGTTAATAAATGTCACTTTAGATCAAAGGCTTATTTCATGCATTTCTGCAGGAATATGAAGGAAATTATTTATTTTCAACATTCTGCTCACAGAATTTTTTTAAGTGTCATGAACTGTTACTAGGGACTAAAACAAATAGTCTTGACGTTTACCAACTCTGTATTTCTGGCATTATCTACATTAGCTGTATTGTGCAAATGGCTCTCAAAATTAAAATTAACACTGCTGGATCAAAAGAAAAGAAAAAAATACCTATAAAGACATGAACATTTTAAGCAACAACAAATTAAAATTAGGTAATATGGATTGAGGAGAGCAGAAAATAAAATGATATCATTGAGAAGATTGTAATGACAAGTTTTTAAATTGCTGCATCTCTATTAAAATGATATTTAAAATATTATAACCAAATGAAAATTCTTTAATTTTATTAAGATTAATATCAATGAGAATCACTCATTTGAAGAAAAGATTGATTTCCCTTATAAAATGCTGTGTCTAACACTAGTTTATACTGTATATGGCTCATAATTTCACAGCAAAAATCATATTTTTTAATCAAATGTTTGATTGTAGGACATATCTTACCATGTTTTTACAATATGATTTTAAACAAGTGACATATCACACATGCAGATAAAGGGCAACTATAACAACTGTATAAGATTAACAAAAGTAGTCTAAGGTGTTCTCAGAGTGAGAAATTCCTGGATTAAAGATTTTTAAATGTTGTGTATGCTTTATTAATATTTGTTTATATTTTTGTTGGCTTTTGGAATAAATGAAATCCAATGGTTAGATATAAAACTAAGAAAATTCCACCATCCTTATGTGCTCCCCCAATGACCTGAATGAATGTATCAATAGTTAAGTAACATGTTGTCCATGCATTTGTATAATTTTGCCACCAGATCAAAAATAAATTCTTAGCTTACCTCACATCTATATCAGAATTGTAAATTGATTAAAAATTTTATTAAAATATAAAATTATACTATAAATGAGTAGTTTTTCCTACTAGTAATATTTTTTCTTTAGGCATCATAGAAATTATAAATAAACAGAAAATGATAATGTTTCTTGAGATTCTCAGAAACTGGTTCTAGGAAATATTACCTTGAATGAATTTGCAAAACAATAATTAAGAGAAATTCTGAAATAGAATAATACATATTATTTACATATGTGTTAAGAATTTTTTTTAATTTAGTGATAAAAAGAAATAGCTTAGAAGACTGATTTTTTTGTGACAGGGTAAAGGAGGGCTAGGAATGAATGGCCAGTTAACTGCTCAAGTTTCTGACATGCAGGCACTTTATGGAGACATTTATTACCTATATAGACATAGATATGGACAGGATTTTAAAGATCATTTAGTCTACTTATTGTAAAATGTTTCTAAGAACGCCTCTAGCCTGCCACAAAGCAGGGAGCTGAGAGGCTGAACACGGCGCCTCTTACTATCACTCGAACAGATCGGTTCTGAGTTTGCTTTTTTTTTTTTTTTTTTTTGCGGTATGCGGGCCTCTCACTGTTGTGGCCCCTCCCATTGTGGAGCACAGGCTCCGGACGCGCAGGGTCAGCGGCCATGGCTCACAGGCCCAGCCGCTCCGCGGCATGTGGGATCTTCCCGGACCGGGGCACAAACCCGTGTCCCCTGCATTGGCAGGCGGACTCTCAACCACTGTGCCACCAGGGAAGCCCCTGAGTTTGCTTTTTATATATATAGCAATTCCCGAAAAGACTTCATTGGTAGAAATTGCTCAGCTGCTTGGAACAGGTTGAAATATACTGCTTTACACTGCTCTTTCAATTTTGAGATGAGGAATTTCTTCTCACCTGAGAGCCAGAGGGCCGAAGGGATTTTTATGTCTTGAAGTAAGTGCTTTGAACTTTGAAATCGTTCACTCACATTCGCCACAGACCTCAGGACTTCAATGACATAAGTACTAGGACCCTCTACTGTGTTCACTCCACTAGAACTGCAGTCACCGCCTGTTTTTCCTTTAGTAATCCAAGCATGCTCCTGCCTTAACGACTTTGCTCTGGATGTTCTCCATGACAACAATGATTTCTCTCAAGGTATAATTTCATAGCCCTTTCCCATACGTTTTTACTCAAATGTCAGCTTTTCATTGAGGCCTTCTATTGATCCTTGAATAATAGATTGCGAAAATGGCTATGATTCTTTCCCTCCCACTGACAGTGTTCCTTGCAATATGACCTTGCAGCTGCCTCTATGATGATACTCATAGAAATTAGACGTTTTCCATTCTTTGACTCTAGGATAACCTTTGCTTTGGGACGTAGCTTGCTGTGGAAATGTTAGGTTCCAATCCTAGGCCTTAAGAGACCTTGTACACTTATGCTTATACTTTTGGAGCCTGGTCACCACCCAGTAAACAACTCTAGGTCCAGGAGGATGAAAGACCATGTGCATTATAGCCAAAACATTCCAGCTCAGGTTAACCTAGACCAGCAGCCTCCAGCCAATAACCACAGATATGAGTGAACCCAGCTGAGTTTGGCCAAGCCTGGCCCAGATCACTAGAACTGTCCTGGAACCCCCATAGACTCATAAAATAACAGATGGCTTTTGTTTTAGTCCATTAAATTTGGGGGAAATTTGTTACACAACAGGAGGTAACTAATATCTTTGAGTTTCCCAGCAAACAGGACTCAAGGCAAAGCTTAGGTAAGAGTATGTAAGAAAAATGAAAGTAAGTCAGGAGACAACAAATAAAATTATCCAAGATGATCCTATTGACCTGTCGATGGCCTCACAAGAAATTTTACTTTTTCTTGGGTCACTCAAGACATTTCCAGAAGTGGTTATAGAACTACCACTTCTTGGAAGCAACCATCAGGGAAAGGAAGAGAAAGTGATCTATATGGTCTCTTTGCAATCTTGTATTTCTCACTCATCAAGGTTTACCTCATGGGATGTAGATTCCCATATGCTCTGGCCTGTGATACACAGTTTTTCTAGGCAGTCAGTGATGAAGACAGAATCTCCATTGGTCAATTCAGCTGGACCAGGGCATTAGGGCTGTCGAGGCTCTGTCTGTGCTGAACACAAGAGCCATGCAGAAGTCCTGCCCTCATTTCTGGGAAAGTCTAAGAACAACCAGTGGTATTAAAAATGAGACAACAGATAGAATACCTGGGTATTTATGACTGCAGGACTGCCATGATCTGGGCAAACCATCCTGAGGCCATTGCAACTAGGAAATGGGACAAAAATGCAAAGCCCAGGGTTAGGTGGATCCTATAGGACTATAGGATCTGGGATGTATATACACCAGTTCCTGTGTACATCCCTGGACTCCTGGCTAAATTCCGTACCCCTCCCATACTGAGTTCACATACTACTTTCATGCTCCATTTTTCTCCTTAGTCCTTTCATATTTATATATTATATATTTTGATTTTATGTTGTATATTATTTGTTTTCATCCACTAGAATTTAAACTCTGTGACGAAATCTTATATGATTTTTCACTATTATTTCTCTAAGAACCAGAATAGTGCTTGGAACACAGTGGATTCTCAATAAACATTTGATTATTGAAGGAAAATAATCAATTTTAAACAAATACTTGACTAACTAAATGTTCAAATAATGTTGAACTATTTGCATGCCTTTAAGAATTGAACAATTCTTTAAAAAAATTTAAACTATCCTTTTCAGGTCAATTATGCAACAGCAGCCATATTTGCATTACTAAATTCTATTGATAAGAATTAGTTTTAAAGAAAACATCTGTCCCGCTTTCTCATTAATATATGTGGATCTAATTGGAGAGAAAAGTTAAGTGATTATTTTTAGACATATGAAAATGTGGGCATCACCATCTAACAAGATTACTTTTTTGATTATTATGTAATCATTTATTCACTCAGCTCACAAATTTAGGCAAATCTTGATTAAAATTACCACTGTTATTTTAAAATAATGTAATACTGCCTCTTATCCTGAACCAGACACTCATTCTGCCCTACACATCCAGGGGACTTTCTTGATTAAAACATTGAGTTATCTAAGCACTTCTGTGCCCTATAAATGTATAGCATATGTTGAAAAGGTAGCAGCTTGTGGCTCTTTAAAACAGATTTTCTACTTATCCTTCTTACTCAGAATTTTAACTCGTGTTTCTTTGCCTTTATTCAACCATTAAAGATGCCCAATAAAATTCATTACTGGTGCTCCCTGTATTATGTTTGTTTACAGTTTTGGAAATATCGTTAACTTTCCCTGCATATTCTGTGGCACTAATAAAAGGAAAAGTTATGTCTCCATAGGATAACTGTTATCTCAATTGTGCCTGTTCCTTTAATTTCAAAAAATTCTTTTTAATTACATGGATATTTTATAGTCTAGAGATATTACAATGATCAAAGTGCGTATAAACTATTACTCATCAAATAATTAATGTTAATCACCTATGAATCCTCGTTGCCAAGCTTATTTGTATTTCTCCACAGCATTTCTCATTAATTGTGCTATTTTCTTTTCTGGAATATAAAACTTATATTCCTTAAAACATCCCTATTAAATTTTAATTGTGTGTGCATATTTGCATGCACATACATGCGAGAGAGAGAGAGAGAGAGAGAGGTCCTAGCTTGAGAATAAACTGTGTTAAACTTTGTGATTCAGAAACGATGTCCACCTGTGTCTATACTTAAAGGAGTAGTGAACTTAAGTGAGAGTCTATTTCATTGGGCGTTGGGGAGCCAAACAAAGTTCTTTAAAAGCACTAATTCTAAGGAAAGAGGGTATCAGAACAAATTGACTACTATATATTAATTTCACATTCAGCCAACTTAACTCTTTATTTTAAAAAATTGTAGATTGTTTTGAATTTTCCCTGTGAATGGTCATATCATCTGCCAAACAAAAAAAGAAAGTTGTATTTCTTCCTTTGCATTGCTTATACTTCTAAATTCTTTTCTTGTCTTCTGCTATTGACTAAAGGCTATAATGTTAAATAAAATTGTTGTCTGTTGTGATTTTGTTAAATTAACATTTCTTAAGTAGAGCCCTGGGATATCTGATGGTGAGCCATGATTCAACAAAAGGCCACAAGGAAAGTGAAATAGAGGAATTCATTATTCACAGGTCCTGGAGAAAGTACACAGCAGCCTCAAGGTCCCATAAGGGGAGGTTAAGGAAAAGTGCAGGCAAAGAGAGCACTGGTAGTATCTGGATCACGTGCCTTTATTAGTGTCCCTGGTTGGAGTGTTTGGGAGTTAGGGTCGGGTTGGTCAATTCAAACTGAAAAGAGTGGGGTTTTGGTAAGCATTCTGGGCATCTTATTTAACGGGGTCACAAGGGGAAGACCCAGGAAAGAGTTGGGGAAGACTGCTTATCACAAGGAACTTTGTGGGAGGCATATCAGGAATTTACATTTACTTGTGACTCCAAGGGGTGTAGTCTAGGACAAGGGCTAAGGAGGGGTTCCTGTTAGTGAGAGGCCCTGCAAGCCACTTGGCCACACAAAATGTATTCCAAAACAGCAGTATTATGAAGTAGTTTAGCTAAATTCTCAGCAGTGTAGTTGGGCACTTCTTCTTATTCCTGATTTTAAGGAGAAAGTTTATAAATTTTCTACATTCAGGATATTGATAGCTTAGGTTTTTCTTGTTTGGTTATATAGGTATTTATTTACAACACTAAGAAATTTCCCTTCTTCAGTTTTTTTTTTTTTTTTAAATAATGACTTGGTGGTGAGCTTTACCAAATACTTTGATATTATTATATATGGTTTCCATTTTAATTTTTTTAATGTGGTGAATTATATTTATGAATTTTTCTAACCAACTTGAATATCTTGGGTAAATTCTAATTGGTTGTATACTATCATATTTATATACTCTTCTCTTAGTATTTACTAAATTCTCCATATAGAAATGATTAAATTTGATCTTTACTCACACTATATACAATAACCAACAATAGATTATATAAAAGTCAACAACAGACTTCTAAAATATTATAGAAAATGGAGGTGAATGAACATCTTTTAATTCTTAAATCAAAGAACTATTTCTTAAACAAGATATAGCAAACAATGATAAAAGAAAAGATGCATATATTTTAAATAAAAACAAGAAACTTTCATTATCAAAATATTTAAAGCAATTGAAAAGACAAGCTACACATTTGCGGTTATATTAACATATAAAACTTAAAAATAATTAGAAGATTATGCAAAGAATTTATAAATTGACAAGAAGAGCACGAACAGCTCAATAAAATAGTGAGAAACAAAAGAATAAACATATAAGTAAACACGTATGGTCAGCAAACACACAAAGAGATGTTCAAAATCATTAGTGATCAAAAGAGAGAAGAGCAAATTGAGATCACCATGAAATACAATTTTATGCTCATTTAAAATCAAAATTAAAAAAAAATCCACTTGTCAATATCAAGTGTTGAAGAGGTAGAGATCCACAGGATCTTTAATTGCTGATGGGAATGTTGTTGTAATTAATTGGAAAAAAAGTTGGCATTATCTCCTAAAGGTAAACATTTATACTGAGGGTGACTTAGCAATACCACTCCCAGGTTATTGTTGAAGATAAACTTGCATATGTTTATTACCAGACACGTATGTGCAAAAATATTCACAGGAACATTATTTGCAGAAAGAAAAATGAAACAAAATGAAAAACTGTAGCATATCCATGTAATGAAATACTATACAGTAGCCACAATAGCTAATCTACAGTGACACATGGAATTACAGATGAATATCACCAGTACAATGCTAATTACAAAAGTTGGTTTTGTATGATCAGTGTTGGTTTTTGTCAGTATTCCAACTTTGGTTTTGGGTGATTGGCTTGTAGGTGCCTATTTTATTAATTAAAATAACTAACAATCAAAAAGAAGTGGGCCATACATTGAGCAAAGCTTCTCTTATGAAACAAGCATAGTGATTAATTCAGTTCTGTACATGCGTAATCTGTAGATAAACCAAAAGTGACTTCAAAACCGAATTCACTTTCTTCCTAAAGCTCTCTTGGCATTATCTTGTGAAAGTGTGATTAGGTACTGTATACATGGAGTTTGTAGGGGAATGTGGTCTCTGGAAAGACAGAATTCTGAGCCCTGATGGGAGTAGAGTGATTTGGGTTCATTTCAAGTTCGTTCCCTGGACAGCTCCTCTCCTATATTCAACAATAGTGTGAGGAAGAAGGATGTTACTGCATGACCTTGGCTTTTTTGGTTCCCTTCCCAGTTTCCTTCTTTTGATCTGTGGTTCTCAAAGGGAGCACTTAATGGAAGCATCAGCATCACCTGCTAGAAATGCAAATTCTTTGGCCTCATTCCACATCTCCTGGATTAGATACCATGGCAATGGACCCAGCAATATGTGTTATGCCAAGCCCTTCAGGTGATTCTGACAAATGCTAATGTTAGAAATCCACTGCCATTGATTCTTATTCCTTCATATGTTTTCTCTACCCCTACTCTCTCAGTTCAGGTAAAACATTTAAATTTAATTTAACTAAATAAACTATGGCAGTGATTTTCTATTACATTTCTCTGATTTCAGAGCTGTCCGTCTTCCAATCCTTTCCCACCTGGAGCCAGAGTGATGTTCTAAAATGTAGAACTATTATGATTAAAATGCTTCAGTGACTAACAATTGCCCTTAGCCTAGCATCTAAACTTCTTATCACAGTGTACAAATTCTTCCACAGTTTTTCAGTGTCTTTTGCTTTAGATTCATTTTTCCTTCACACCATCAGGTTCATTTTCAAACAGACTAAACTCCTTGCATTTCCATATGATTTTCCATATCTAGTGTTTGGCACATGCTGGAATCTTTTCCACCTTTTCCTTCTCATCCTCCTCATGTACTTTTAACTAGTAACATCTAGCCTTGACCTCATTCTTGTTATAAAATTTCTTATCCTTGGAATTCTTCTTGCTACTCTAAAGTCAGCCAGTTACCCTTAATATCCATTCCGACTAACCCCTCATTATTAATATTCATTATACTTAATTATAATTAATTTTAAAATTGTTTGTCCACATATGTCTTAGGTTAGGTTTTATCTGCTCAAATCACCAGCATCAGTGCTTTAATTTTCTCATCATTAAAATAAGGACTTAATTGTATTCCTAGGAGAGATGTGAAAATAAAATGAAATCACGAACTTAGCACAGTGCTATTATTGGTACCTATGATGTGTTGAATGAATGAAATTTAACTCTACCCAAAATTACTGTAAGTTGTAAATTTCATACTTAATATCACTTCAGTCATAATGGTAGACATGCATAACTATTTTGGTTATGGTTAAATATCTGTGAATTAGGAAGACAGCTATCCAAAGATGTTGTATATCCAGTGATGGTGTCTTTTAAAATGTATATTAGGATTGTTCATTTTATTCCTGTACATAATATGTAGGGAAATTGACATGTGGGCTTTATAGAAATCCCTTCAGGGGCTGTCAAAAAAAAAAAAAAATCTTTCAGTTGGCAGACTGCCAAGGATGAAACATGATGCAATGAAAACCAGTCAAAATAATACTTCATTTGATGTTACAATCACAGATTCTTAGATAATGAGCCTAGCTACTTTTCTTGATGATTTGCTGGTCTTGGAAGCACTCCGAAATTTTACTCAGAAGAACTCAGAAGTTGTATTTCTCATAATTAGCAGGTGCTAAATGGCTAGAATTGAATCTTTGGAAAATCAAGGTAAACTTGGTGGGTAAACACTGGAATGTCCTATACTTGATGCACTAGTCTTATACTAAGCTAGCCAACTTTTGAATCTACAAATGAGTTATATATATATATATATATATATATGCACATATATATGTATATATAGATATATAAAATCAAGGAGATTACTCTTAATATTGAGTTTTTTATAAAAATGATCAGAATGTTTAGCAATATGCTTGTGAACATTGATTAACCAAGAGAAAGATTTTATTCTTTTTTTGAACAGTGCAGTGCCTTTTACTGTGTCTATCCTGGAGCTTCATCATTTAAAATGTGTCATGTTATGATAAATCATTTGGTGTTGAATCAATTGGATTTTGTTGTGCTTTTCCACTGAGCCAGTATGAAGTGACTGATGAAATCCAGCATGACAAATTACAAAAGATGGGTCACCTGGGGTTGACAAAAATCAGTATTCACTTGTTTACTTTAGAAGACAGAATGTGTTAAAATGAACATCCTGTAGCATTAGCTGTAAAGTATATCAAGGGAGGGAGTATCAGGAAGGGAACATAAAGGGTACTCACAGTACAATAGCTGTGAAAGGATTTGGCTAAACAAAGATATCACATGAAACTTACAGCATTTGCTATTTGTTACATATACATTCTTCACAAGTTTGTGTGCAAGTCTGTGTGTAACATCTCATATAGGAGCAACCGGAATACAGTTGTATTCTCTGTTCTATGTTGAAAATGCAAATACTCAAAAGTTGAGAAGGTTTTCCTCTGGATACTAGAATTAGGTGAGAGATGAAGGTACAAGTTCATATGAATAAGTGTGTCTCTACAAAGGACTCTTGAAAGCACAAACTTTTGCTCTTGCACTAGGCTGTTATGTACTCAAGTTGTTGAGTATAAAGTTGTTTCAAAGGAAAACCCCTGAGGCCCCATGACTTTGCCTTTTATTCTGGAGGGTAGGTTAGCTCTCCCTGGACAGTATCATGCTGCCTCTTATCCTATGTCTTAGATAGGCTCCTTTCCCTGCCTTTGGTTATTTTTTTAACTGAAACTTACCACCCATACAAAAGTGAAAAGACCCCTACAGTTAACCTTGAAAAGTCTTGGTCAAATATATTCTTTCTTCTTTTTCCAACTTTATTCTCAAACTCTTTTTTTGTCAGGGAAAATGGCACATCATGTCAAGAAAGATCTATCATGGCTGAGGATACATTTCTTTACAGAAGCTGAGTGTTTGAGCTGCACCTCCTCCTTCCAGGCAATTGATATCTCAAATTCCCTTTCAACCAATTCTAGAGGATTGTTCAAGCATCTTTGTAACAATGAAAAATTGCTATACGATTTTGAAATATATACAGAATTCAACTAGTTACTATCACTCTAAAACCCCCATGCTAGTCTGAGGCACCATGATTTCTTTCCAGAATTACTACAATAGAATCTTAACTACCTCTCTGCTCTGCCATGATACATCTTCAGTCTGTTTTTAAGAAAGAAGCCAGAGTGGTACTATTAAAGTATAAATTAGTTCATGTCACTCTTCTGCTCAAGCCTTGCTATGACTTGTAATCTCAGTCAGAGTAAAACCAAGCCCTAAGTATATTTGAGGGTCTGTATAA
The DNA here is from genome assembly GCF_008692025.1 of Phocoena sinus. Lineage (NCBI taxonomy): Eukaryota > Metazoa > Chordata > Mammalia > Artiodactyla > Phocoenidae > Phocoena > Phocoena sinus. The sequence continues at coordinate 92,092,983 of NC_045765.1, read as the reverse complement.
TCTGGCTCCTTCAAGCTTTCTTCCCTCATCTCTTCCACTTTCTCATTGACTGAGCTTCATTGGCTTCCTGTCTCTTCCTCTAAATTTAACAGAACTACTCTCAACTCAGAGCCTTTACATTTGCCATTCCCTCTTCACAGCAATGCTCCTCTATAAGATGTATGTAAGCCTCGCTCCCTCATTTCCTTTAGGTCTTTACTAAATAATTAGATTCTCAGTGAAATCTTCCCTGATCTCCATATGTAAAATTTTGACCACCTCTCTAACAGTGTTACATTTACCTGCTTTATTTTCTCCTTTGCTGTTATACTTATCTAAGTTTTTATAAGTTATTTATCTCATTTACTGCCTGTTTTCTCCACTGCAATGTAAGTATTGTGAGGGCAGAAATAAGTTTTCTTTCTATTCTCCTGGAAGGTATATTACAATCACTTAATTAATCTTGCTTTAATGATTGAAAATATATGTGAATATTCTCATATATAGCCTCTTCCTTAGAAACTGAAGCAGTTTTACTGTAAAGAATTTGTATGTATGAAAGTGTTAATTGAAATTGGGTTTTATTTATAACCCCTTGTTCTTATATAGACAGTCCCCATTTGGCATGGCTGTGATATGCACAGATTTCAGTTCCCACAGATTAGTTAAATAATATTGGTCCCCAATAGCAGGGTTCAAATCTCAGTTACTGGGATATATTAACTGTAAGTAATTACATAAAGTACAAAGTTGGCCACTATTACCTCCGTCCACAAATCACTATGTAAATAACATACCTGTATCTTCATTTGTCCCAATCACAACACTTCTCTCAAAGTCTGTTGGAGATTAGTCACTACACTTACATCATTCAGTTCATGCACAGATACTAAGCATGTAGTTGTACTGACTCTGTCCCTGGTGATAAATGCATGTGATATTTTACAAAAATGGGTCATTGAAAGAGAAAATTGCCTCCAGAAAAAGAAAATATAGGAAAAAAAAAAAGGAAAAATGACAGTACTGGAAGGGAAATTTGAATCAACATAAAGGAATTGAAGAAGAAATAGCTGACTGTGGGAATGTTTACACTACAGCTGTTTGAGAGCCTCTAGATTACCACCAATGGAACAGAGTAAAGGCAAACATAGAGATATAAAGGAGGAAAGTTGTTGTGAGGAAAAGAATGGCAAAAGTGACACTGGCCAAAAAAAAAAAAAAATTCACACTAAATGAACATTTGCAGATATTTTATGTCATTGAAAGAGCAAAAGATACCATGTTGGCACTAATCGAATTTAGAAAGGAACATGAACCCCCTTGGATCACAAAGCCCTTCCTGGCTCCCAAGCCCCAGGGCCCGGCCTTCTCTGAATCTGGTGCTGCAACTGGCAGTGGCAACAGAGGCCATAGCTCAGACACTGCCCTGTACAGCCAGGTCCAGAAGAGCAGGACCTCAGGGAGCTGGGACTGTGGGATCTCTGGAGCAGAGATTGACAGGACTGGGGCCAAGTCAGAGGGCTCCACGTGAGAAGTAGGACAAGGCTGGAGTTGCTGATAGGAGGACCGTCAGGAGGTGGCACTGGGGATTAAAGAAACCTGTTAGAAGCAGCAGGAACCAGAGGGGTCTGTGTGCAGAGACCAGGGTACAAGGGGAGTCAAGGGAAGGATGATCTGTCCCAAGAAGTCATGGAAGTGGGACAATTGGCAGGGGCTCATGGATGGGATCTGGGGAGGCCAGCACCTCTAAGTCGTCCGCACCAAAGGAAGGGATAGCTGCTGGACCAGGACTATAGAAAGGGGTGTTTGGTCAGAGTGGGTGCAGTTTGAGGGGCATGTATGGAGGCTATAGGGAGACACTGGGCTGTGTCTGGATCCTTCCCCCTGAATTGTTCTTTGCCAGAGAGATATAATTTTTTAAAGTTGCATTCTCATTAAAGTCAGTTTGGGATTTTTTTAAAAAAGAAAGGAATATGACAGTTTGCCAAGACATAATAAAGACGCTCTTTCTCTCTCTGTACCATAAATTCTACAATGAGAAGATAAGCACTATCTAATCTACTGTTGATAAGTTATTTACAAAGAAATAAAACACTTTGATTCTCAATGTTTCTAATATTTTAAAATACAATATTACATAGATATTAATTGTATTTTAAATTTTTTCTTATATACTTATAACAGAAAGAAAAAATTTAATGTTGTAACACAAGTTTTTAAGTCACAGAACAATTATTAAGATCACAAATTGCACGGTATTTGTTATGGCACTGAACTACATTCAGAGTGAGGACTGCCTGTAATTTAGTATTTCACAATTTACAGAGATTTTATTATGTTTATATCAATTGATACAAATTGGTAGAAAGAAAGTGGAAGGACATCTTATTACATAAATGTTAAGGATAAAGTTACAGAGCTGAGAACACAGTCTCTATTGAGCTCATGTTTTTATGCTAGCAGCAACTCACCCTGAAAGCAGATATTTCAGACATCTCTTTCAATGTGCATTTTTCATGTGTAGAACTGTAGTGGTAACCCTTGAACCTTTTTACTCATGAAACTTTAAACCAGTTCACAAATACCCAAGTCAACCCAATTCCAAGTACTTTGATTGATACACTATGTTTCCTAAAATCACCTCTATCATTTGCCTACAAATGCAGGATGAAGGATGGTCTGTACATGGAAGTTAGAGAAAATTAAATAAATGTTAAGATTTTACTATTTAAAAGTACTTTGTACACATTATTTAATTTGATGCTGCAGAATAGTTATGATCATTTCCATTCTAAAAATAAAGTAACTAAAATATGGGGTGGTTTAGTGCCATGTTATCTAGTAAAGATGGTATTGAAACCTAGATTTTCTATGTATATTTGTCATCTGCTTTCTAGTATGTAATGCTAACTGAGCTACAATGAATAAGAAGCTTTATGCCAGTCTGGGACATAGTGTACGTGTTGCAATATGGTGATTTCAGACTACTTTTAATTGATATTTATGTACTTTGTCTGAGATTCTTTGATCCATGAGTCTGTTTTTGTGCCAGTACCATACTGTTTTGATGACTGTAGCTTTGTAGTATAGTTTGAAATCAGGGAGCACGATACCTCCAGCTTTGTTTTTCTTTCTCAAGATTGTTTTGGCTATTCAGAATCTTTTGTTTCCATACAAATTTTAGAATTATTTGTTCTAGTCCTGTGAAAAATGCCATTGTTATTTTGATAGGGATTGCATTGAATCTGTAGATTGTCTTGGGCAGTATGTTCATTCTAACAATATTAACTCTTCTAATCCGTGGACGCAGTATGTATTTCCATCTGTTTGTGTCACCTTCAATTTCTTTCAGCAGTGTCCTATAGTTTTCCGAGTACAGTTCTTTTACATACTTAGTTAAATTTATTCCTAGGTATTTTATTCTCTTTTATGTGATTTAATGAGATTGTTTTCTTAATTTCTCTTTCTGGTGTTAGTGTATAGAAATTGTTAGTGTATAGAAATGCAACAGATTTCTGTATATTGATTTTGCATCCTGCAACTTTACTGAATTCACTGATGAATTCTAGTAGTTTTTTCTTGGTGTCTTTAGGATTTTTGTGTATAGTATCATGTCATCTGCAAACAGTGCTAATTTTACTTCTTTCTTTCCAATTTGGATTCCTTTTATTTATTTTTCTTTTCTGATTGCCGTGCCTTGGACTTCCAATACTGTGTTGAATAGAAATGGTGAAAATTGTCATCCTTGTCTTGTTCCTCTGGGGAAGTACTTTCTCACCATTGAGTATAATGTTAGCTGTAGACTTGTCATATATGGCATTTATTATGTTGAGGTATGTTCCCTCTATACCCACTTTGTTAAGAGGTTTTTATCATAAATGGATGTTGCATTTTGTCAAAAGCTTTTTTCTGCATCTGTTGAGATAATCATATGCTTTCTATTCTTCAGTTTGTTAATGTGTATCACGTTATTTGATTTGCAGATATTGATCCATCCTTGTATCCCTGGGATAAATCTCACTTGATCATGTTGTACAATCGTTTTAATATATTGCTGAATTCAGATTGCTTATCTTTTGTTGAGGATTTTTGCATGTGTGTTGATCAGTGACCTGGGCTTGTAATTTTCTTTTTTTGTGATATCTTTGTCTGGTTTTGGTATCAGAGTGATGCTGGCCTCATTGAATGAGTTCAGAAGACTTCCTTCCTCTGTGAGTTTTTGAAATGGTTTGAGAATTGTAGGTGTTAACTCTTCTCTAAATGAATTCACATGTGGTCCTGGACTTTTGAATATTGGGAAATATTTTCCTTGACTTAAAAAAATTTATTTATTTATTTATAGCACTATATAGATATTTATTTTAATATAATTTGGGTTATAATTAAATACCCCTTTTACTAATTTGTTGCTTCATTTTTGTCCACCATTGGCCATTGGGAGCTCTTGCAGTTGGCTTTTGTGTCTTTTTGACATACTCCATCTTTTTTTTTTTTTCCCCCTAAGCACTTCTTTACTTTCTGGCATTACAAGATGCTCAAGGCATAGCTTGTATATTTCATGATCCTCAGTCCTAGAATCAGTTAGTCCTCCAAAGTGCCCCAGTTCCCTTTTTTGGAGAACAGTATTAGAAACCAATATCTGGATGACTGGTGTGATTGTTGCTGGTGGGGTTCTGTTGCTTCCAGTTTCTCTCAGGTGACAGAACAAGGAAATATATGTGTGTGTATATATATATATATATATATATATATATACACACACTAACTCAGACATATACACATATCTATAAATCATTCTGTGTCTGTGTATCCATCTATATGTATATTGAACTAGGCATGGGTTCACGTTGATGTATAATCAATTACCACATGTATCTTTCTAGCTTTCTCCCATTGGTTGTCTCTAGTATACCTGGCTTCCACCCTCTGCATTTCACTTGCTTAATTTTTCAGTTTTGTTATCCATGCATAGCATTTTCCAAATTTTTACCCTATAATCCCACGAAAAATAACTTTATCAACTAGAATACAATGTTTATGTGTGGTTCTCTTTGCCTTTATTCTCAGTCTCTACTTATTTCCTAAAAGACTTATATCAAAGACTTCCCCCCCATCCGTTGAGTGAGATTGTTTCATACGTTTGTGATACAGTTAGGTGTTTTTTCGTTACAGTTTGCATTCTATGCTGGGTCCTCCCAACCTCCTAACAGTTTTTTTTTCTTTTAATTCTCATACGTTAAGGTTTATTTCTGTCCCAAAAAGGTCTATGGGTTTTGACAAATGTATAATTGCATGTATGCACGATTACTGTATCACAGAAAATAATTTCATTACCTTACATATCTCCTTCTCTTCATCTGTTCAACTCTCCCTCTTCCCAACACCCCTAGCAAGCAATGCTCTGTTTATTGTCTCTGTAGTTTTGCCTTTTCCATAAAGTCATAAAAGTGGAAAAATATAGTAGTCTTTCCAGACTAATTTCTTTTGCTTAGAAGTAAGCATTTATTATTTATCCATGTCTTTGCATGGTTTGATAGCTGATATCTTATTAAGGGTTAATAGTGTTCCATTGTATGGGTGTGTGTCACAGTGTGTCTATACATTCACCTGTTGAAGAACATCTTGATTGCTTCCAGTTTTTGGAGATTATGGGTAAAGTTTGTATAAACATTGGTATGCAGGTTTCTGTATGCAAATAAATTTTCACCTAAGTTATGCAAATACTTAGAAGTAAGATTGCTGGATTGTATGGCAAACTATGTGTAGTTTTTGAACAGTCTGCCAAATAAACATACAAACAAGAGTTCTAATTGCTCTATATATTCTCCAGCAAGTTGTATTGTCAGTTTTTAATTTTTATCTATTATTATAGATGTATAGTAGTATCACACTGTGATTTTAATTTGCATTTCTCTAATGAAATATGTTGAGAATTTTTTCCTGTGTTTATTTTACATCTGTACATCTTCTTGAGTGAAATGTCTGTATAGATCTTGTGCACATTTTATAATTGGGTTGTTTGTTTTCTTACTGTTTTTAAGTATTCTGTTTATTTTGGATATACCTTCTTTATCAAATGTTTTGTAGATATGTTTAAAATATGTTTTCTAGTTTGAAGCTTATATTTTTATCTCATTTTCCTCAGATTCAGTTTTACTAGGTTATCTCTAAGTGACTGTCCCATTCCAAGGTGTTCTATACCTTTTCCAGAGGGTAAGATTTCAATACCTGCTATGCTGCTGTCCATGTTTCTGATATGAAAGAGGTTGGTATAGAGGGAAAAAATGAATAGGTAGATTTGGGATTTGGGAAGACATTATTGTGGTTCTTAAGAATATTGAATATTGTAGACCTTTTTCCTAATCTTATCTTGGTTTGACTTACTAAAATGAAATATAACTGTAAATACAGTTTAAAAAATATTTTTGTTTGTGAGATTACCAAATAATATCACTTAAGAATTTTATTTCACATAGCTAATTTGGATTCCTATTTAGCTTGCTCTTTTATAATATGTTTGAAGATATCTTGATTTACCTGTGTGGCTTATGAAATGATATCTAACCCTAGAATCAGCGAGACAATTTGCTTCTTTGATGTCCTTATAACTTAGTAAGAAATAGTAGTAGTAAGTGTTTCTTGAGGTTTTATTATATTATTTCTAGATACATTTTCCAATTAATCCTCACAATACCCTTTGAGATGGATATTACCATCATTTTATAGATAAGGAAACTGAAGATTATAAAGTATAGGTAAATTAATGAAAATAGACTTTATTTATTCTGTTTTATTAATCTTCCCATTAATCTCCACATGATGATATTAATATGGGAGTTACAATCACCAGTGCCAACTGGAGCAGGCAGATAAATGTAAGTGATTCTGATTGGGTGAGAGAAAGACAACAACAGCATCATGATAAAGAGCAACTGATAAACAGCCTTAGACCACTCTTGCTCATTTAGAGATAGAATTTTTTTCAAATGTACCAGAATGCCTTCTCTTTCTCCTCCTCCTTCTCATTCTTCTTATGAAAGAATGGAAAAAAAAAACCCAGAGAATCAGATATGTATTTGAAATATCCAAATTATTCAATGTTTTCAATGAATACAAATATTTTTACGACAATTTGGTGGGCCAAATAAATCAGATGTGTTGTCTGGCTACAGCTTGTGTGTGAGTAGTTTCTGACACGTGCTTTAAGAGATAGCAGGAAGAAGTGGAATACTACTTTTGAGTAACTAGCATGTCCATACCGGACAGGTGCCTTTCACAGAGCACTGGTTATGCCATGCTGTGCCTATACATTTGTGCTCATGTATTGTCATGTTTTGTCCCTTCCTTATAGTATCTGTATTTTATTCCATCAGAACTCATAAAAATATTTACCAATACATAATAGAGAGTCCCTGATCCCTGTAAGATATATATACTAACATGAAAAAAATTCATTGCAACTGTTCACCTTTAGATGACTAAAAATGACGTTTAGAAATTAAATTATGTTTGAGTTATTTCTAATGCATTTTCTCAACTTTCCATAGAAGATAAACAAATAAAAAGGCAATAGAATGATAATCTTCCTGATTGGTGTTTCTTATCAACCACTTTGTTAAAAATGAAACTTCAGATGCCTGACATCATACTGAATATTTCATAGTTAGACATGCTCTCCTCCAGAGCTCTTGGCACATTTGATCAGTTTTAGTATGTTAGTCCATAACTACCTTTCAGATAAGGACACATATAATGTCTCATTTTATTGATGGGGGATTGATAGCCAAAGAAGTAAAATAACTTCCTAAAGCCTCACATATATACATATATATATATATATATATAATATATATATACACACAGATATATATATATAATATATATTTTTTACATATATCAAGTGATTAGGAACTCTAAATTCAACCACTTAAATTATCACAGGAGCATTTTAAAATTTTTTGTCTATTTTGAAAAACTAGATTATGGACAATCAACAGTAACATCAAAGAAGATTTTTAAGTTTCCAGGTTAGTTCTCCATTTTAATTACAAAGAGGGGAAAATTAGATGATTTGGGATGGTAAGTGTACAAGAAGACACAGCATAATAGGATGGGCTTAAACTGTGGCCTTAAACTGTAGCCTTTTGTGTGTGTGTTTTGGTGTCACATGGGTCACAATTAGGATTTCCATTGGACAGTATACAATTTTCTCTGGTTCAGAAGCTTATCGAGCTTTCCTTTCACATTTATCTACTTGATCTTGTAGCTTCTTATAGTTAATGGCCTCATTTATTTTGCTAGGCTGCCTATTCTGAATTCAATTGAAAAATATTTCTATTGAATGCTTTCTTTCATTTTCATTTATCAATCTAACTGGTTTCTGATTTTTTAATTATTGTAGTATGAACTACCTTCCCATCCAAATTCATATCAAGGTTTGGAGAGATTGAAGGCCCTTTAAACCACATTTTAAACACTAGAACCCCTTTTTGTCACTTCTTTCCCTGTGGATACATTTTTTTCTCTGAGCTAAGTATTTCACATACAAGCTACTACATGTATCCATCAGGAGACATATTTGTGAATTTAACCTAATAATCATTAACTAGTCTGAATTGGATGTGTTATGATTTAGGAAATTAGCATATTTATTTCTATTTGTGATTTGGCAAGGTATGGCAACTTTTACAAGTCACCTACTTTTATTTAAATAATATGGTAAAAACAACATTATCTCAAAGCATATTGGCATATCTTTAATAGTTGGCAAACTGCTTGGATTTTGATTATTAAAGGAAAATCCTAAAATGATAAATGCTTTGTAATAATTTATTGCACCAAATATTCTACATAATACTGTTCCAATACAGTATATTTTAAAACCTTCCATTTCTGTAACTGTCAGAACTAAGCCACTAATCCTAATTTTATGTATGTATAACTTCCTATGCAGTCATAATTTTAATAGAGAAATTTATATAAACTAAGCATAATGATTTAAAACTTCAATATATAATTTGTGTTCTTTTATTTATATCGAAGTAAGAAAGCCACATTTTTAACCTTTGCTATTATCTTTCTTGGTAATCTGTAGTCTGTTTATCACATTCTCAACATGGAGTAAAATCTCCTTAATTCTCTAGTTACAGCTTTAAAGAACCCATTCTCTTTTATCTTCACGTTCAGAACTCACCTTACCTTTGTTAAACTGCTGAATAGTGGATATAGAGTTTTATTTCTTTTTTTCTGTTCAGGCCAGTTAACTTCCTTTTCCTTAAGACAATCAAGTGTGTTCTGTTTGTTTCATCTTCTAGAGACATTGCTCCTTCTCTCTTTACCCCTCAAAAAAGAGAAAAATACTATTTCCAATGATCTTTGGTCTTTTATTTTAAGGAGTGCTAGGTTAAAAATGAATGTCTAGATTTGTAAAATATTAGTGTTATTAGGAGGGTCCTGAGCAAGAAAAGAGGATATATTGAAGAATAATGAAGTTAGTATGATTGCCAATTGAGACCCTCATACAGGCAAAGACAAAATGTAATCCAGGATGGAAAGGAAAGGAACCAAAAGAGTTAGCATAGTAGGTTAAAAAAGAGTATAGTGAGTTGTTTACCAAATTGAGCCTAAATTGGGATTCAGACTCCTAAAGAGTTCAATGAATGCATTGATATGCGTAGTGATGGTGGATGAGAGAAGAGGCCACCATCACCCTGATACCAAAACCAGACAAAGATGTCACAAAAAAAGAAAATTACAGACCAATATCACTGATGAACATAGACGCAAAAATCCTCAACAAAATACTAGCAAACAGAATCCAACAACACATTAAAAGGATCATACACCATGATCAAGTGGGATTTATCCCAGGAATCCAAGGATTCTTTAATATATGCAAATCAATCAATGTGTTAAACCATATTAACAAATTGAAGGATAAAAACCATATGATCATCTCAATAGATGCAGAAAAAGCTTTTGACAAAATTCAACACCCATAATGATAAAAACTCTCCAGAAAGTGGTAATAGAGGGAACCTACCTCAACATAATAAAGACCATATATGACAAACCCACAGCAAACATCACTCTCAATGGTGAAAAACTGAAAGCATTTCCTCTAAGATCAGGAACAAGACAAGGTTGTCCACTCTTATTCAATTATAGTTTTGGAAGTCCTAGCCAAGGCAATCAGAGAAGAAAAAGAAATAAAAGGCATACAAATTGGAAAAGAAGAAGTAAAACTGTCACTGTCTGTAGATGACATGATACTATACATAGAGAATGCTAAAGATACCACCAGAAAGCTACTAGAGCTAATCAATGCATTTGGTAAAGCTGAAAGACAGAAAATTAATGTGCAGAAATCTTGCATTCCTATACACTAACAACAAAAGATCAGAAAGAGAAATTAAGGAAACACTCCCATCTACCATTGCAACAAAAAGAATAAAATACCTAGGAATAAGCCTAGCTAGGGAGGTAAAAGACCTGTACTCAGAAAACTATAAGACCCTGATAAAAGAAATCAAAGATGACACAAACAGATATGCCATGGTCTTGGATTGGAAGAATCAGTATTGTGAAAGTGACTATATTACCCAAAGCAATCTACACATTCAGTGCAATCCCTATCAAATTGCCAATGGCATTTTTCACAGAACTAGAACAAAAAATCTTAAAATATGTATGGAGACACAAAAGACCCCAAATAGCCAAAGCAATCTTGAGAGAGACTTAAGAAGGACTTTTTTGCATGTGGGTTCTTTGGGAGGGATAAGGAGATGGAAATCTGCTGATGTCTGCTCTTACACAGGCTCCAAAGACAGTGCTTAATTCCTGCAGAGTGGGACTAACACAGCTACAGCAGCTGTTTGTATGAAAGAGTCTGTAAGATTCAGGACACAGAAATTAGGCTGGTGATTTTTCCTCCATAGTCACATGTCCCTCTCGCTCCAGTATTCTGCCTCTCTCTTCCACTTGTAAGAGTCCTTGTAGGGGCTTCCCTGGTGGCGCAGTGGTTGAGAGTCCGCCTGCCGATGCAGGGGACACGGGTTCGTGCCCCGGTCCGGGAAGATCCCACGTGCCGCGGAGCGGCTGGGCCCGTGAGCCATGGCCGCTGAGCCTGCGCGTCCGGAGCCTGTGCTCCGCAGCGGGAGAGGCCACAACAGTGAGAGGCCTGTGTACCGCAAAAAAAAAAAAAAAAAAAAAAAAAGAGTCCTTGGGTTTGCCTGGACAATCCAGGGTAAGCTCCCTATTTTAGTGCCAGCTGATTTCCGGCCTTAATTCCATCTGCCATCTTCATTCCCCTTTGCCAGGTAACTTAACATATTCCTGGGTTCCTGGGATTAGGATGTAGACATCTTTGGAGGAGGGGGAGCATTCTTCTGCCTATTGCAAATTTTGACCCCTTCTTCAAGAGGACAGTGTGGTCTCAGCAATGACTCACAAGCTTTGATTAGCAATCCCAGGTTTTTGCATTTAGAGAATGACCTAGGGAAGAAAGAAGAGCTACTTATAACATTTATGGTACCTTTGTTAATTGAATAAAGCCCCACTTCCCAGGGACACTTTAATTCTATCAGAAAACTGTAATATTATATTGATTTTATAAGAATAAGACAATTTATTGCTGTCTCTTAGAAGACTTCCATAGTACATATGGAACTATGTAAACCTGTTAGGTCAAAGATGCCCCAGGTGTACGCAGTGCACACTCATACAGCTGTAGGTGGTGTCACTGGTAAGGAAGGGACATTTTCTCAGAGGACAGTATCAACAAGGTCAGGAGCATAGAAAGATGCCACTCACTGGTAGCTTATAGAAAACATCAATAAGTTGACCAGAGTGGAAAACATAAGTATACTTTTCCTGTGCATGGGTCTGGATCCTTGTTAGTTTTCAGAAATAAGCGAGGGAGATTTTAAAGGGAATCCCAAGAGAAGCTAACCACTGAAATTAAGTATTATCTCTGATTATAAATTTTACAAGTTACATTAAATCTTTCTCTTTCACAGGAGAATTTAAGTCAACTTTCATGATGTGCTCCATTCACAAATCTTTTATTATGAGGTTAGTGGAAGAAAAGAAATGAGACAGTGTGTCTCTCTTCTGACCTAAGTCAAGCCCTTGGATGCTTATTTCCAATCATTCAACTTCTTCAAGTGTTTTTTTGTCATGTTATTTTGTGTCACATTAATTATTTACACATTAGATAATTAGTAGACAATTGTATACAATTAGGAATGGTAGGCAGTTTTTGTAAACTTTTATCGTGTTTTCTGCAAATCTACTTTTTTTCTTCAATGGATATTTAAACCTTTTTTATTCAGAGGATTGTAAATTTAAGAAGCACTGTGTTTTTCTCATAATTTTTGTAGGTAGGGATGTGGATATAGTTGGCAAAATTGTGGCGAATCTGCAGTAGTCTTTAAGTACCTGGCAAACTGCCTGCTCTATGCAACATAGTCCTTTCTTTCCAGGGTCCACCCAAATAAAATGTCCAGACTTGTAATTTAAAAATGAAGAAGTTCACATGCTTTCATTTGCTTTGTCCTGCTTTGTTACTGGAATTCCTTGGTAACCCTAGAAAGGCCCTAAGGAGAAGCTGCCATGGCAATCTTAAGAACTCTACATAAGTCTTCCTTGTAAAATTCATTAGGGCTGCGTTATCATATTGAGTTCATCTTGTTTAAAACACTGTGATTATTTCCTCTTGCCTTCATAGGATGAAAACTCAAGAATTCTGCCATCCAAAGAAATAGTTTCTCTCATAGTTAATTCATTTTGATATTTTTGACCCTTCCAAGATATAAAAGCTCAGGATCATTGACTCTCTTCATAACACTAGATGCTTTGCAGACTACAAGTCAGTCACAAATTCTAGGGACTCTGCCGACCATTATGTGCTCCATGGAAACTCACCTCACAGGGCTAATGCACTGCAGATGCACCATTGTCAGGGAGCTGCCAGAGACCATAACTTTAGAAACCAGGAGGAGACTTTGTGGGGATTCTGTGTGTCATTTGCAATGTTCTTATCCTGATGTTCACTGTACAGTGCAATTTAAGTTGTTGCTAAGATGCTTCATATGTTCTATTTGACTGGCTTACAGTTTCAATTTGGGACTTCCAGAGTTCAAGAAATAACCCTTGCTTGTCACACACTTTATTTTTTAAAGAAAATGAACAAGATTTCTCAATTACTCTAATGTCTGTTTTTTTCTATTCCTTTCCATCAACCTTACATTTGTTCTTCTTATGGCCTTCAGTCATATATTACTAAACTTTTCACAGCAGTATCCTTGTAATTCTTACATTTTTCTTTTACCTTCCATAGCATCTATCACAGTTCAAGTTACAGGGTAACAACTCAGCGCAAATAAAATTTATCTTTCATCTTTCTTTATTTCTTTCAAAAATATTTTCTACATATGATTTCAGTATGGACATAGATGTAAAGAATTACTGGGCTGAAATGATCATGCAACTCACTAATTCTTAGAGTATGAGAGACTGCAAGAATCACTTAAAAGAGGAAAGAAGGGAAAGAAAGACAAGGGAAGATAACACATATGGAGTAACTGATACCCTTTACTAATGGCTAAAAGAACTATTATTTTATTAGATGATTCTCAAAGTGTGGCCCTAGATGTGCAGCATTGGAATCATCTGAGAACTTGTTTGAAATGTCAGTTTCTGAGTTCTCCTCCAAACCTGCTGAGTTAGAAATTCGGGGGCTGAGGCCCAGCAATCTGGTTTCTGCCAAGCTCTCTTGGTTATTCTGGAGCATGCTCATGTTTGAAAACCACTGAAGTCCAAACCCCTCCCTTTGCACATAAAAAACAGAGGTCAGAGAAGTTGTGTGGTGGTTCAAGGTCATATAGTTAGCTCATTTAAGTGTGCTTGTTTACATTTCAGGCTCTCCTTTACCACAGGACCAGAGAGCTAGTTCCAAGTTTACTTGTGATTTTGCATGCTAATTATTGCTCCTCCCTGAATTCAACATATCCATAGAATACTTAAATTTACGTACAGCAATCATTGAGCATGTACAATAAACATATACATAATACTTGGACATTTGAATTGGCTGAATGATGTCTGAATATTCAGCTCTCAGTCTTCTATTATGCTTCATTTGACAATTTGTTTTTTAAAACCTAAAATCTTCTTACATTTATAGTTAATGTAAAATTAAAGCAGAGCTGCTCAAATTATATTTTCTTTTATTAAGACATCTTGATTTTTGTTTTGGTAGCACACTATATTTTCACAAATCCCATCCCTCTACTCTCACGTGGCAGCTCCATGAAAACTTATACTCCCTTTGCGAACATCTTTTTACAATATGGAATTTTTGTTTTTATTTATACAGTTCTGCCTACTGGTTATGTTTATATTTACTTGAACTACTTGGTAGGAGAGGGCCTACATGAATACTCTACAAATAAACATGAGAAAAATGAAGCCCTAACTATTCTTTCAGTAGAAATAGCAGTTTATTGATGCTGAAAATTGCACTACAATTTACATGCTGTGCATGACTATATGAGCATCTTTTCCTCCTAATTTTTGTACACGTGAGGAGAAAAAAAAATATGTGGTTTGTGAAATAAGGTTTCCAATAGAAGAGGTATGCTAACAATGGCTAAAACTTATCTGAAAATAATTTACAATCAAGAAATGACATATTTTCTAGCATCTTATCTTGAAAATTCCTTGAGATCATTCCATAAATGTCAACATTACCACGTGTGGTCAAGGTCATAAAGCGCTCTGCATTATGGGTAAGAGTTTGAGAAATGCGGTAGGCAAAACAGTGCTCCCCCTTCTCCAAAAATGTCTACATCCTAATCCCAGGAACTAGGAATATGTTAAGCTATCTGGCAAAGGGGACTTTAGATGGCAGATGGAATTAAGGTTGCTAATCAGCTGGCACTGAAATAAGGAGATTATGCTGGATTGTCCAGGTGAACCCAATGCAATTACAAGTGTTCTTAAAAGTAGAAGAGAGAGGCAGAATAATGGAGTGAGAGGGGTATGTGACTATGGAGGAAAAATCGGAAATGCAGTGTTGTTGGCTTTGAAGCTAGAGAAAGGGGGCCCTGAGCCAAGGAATGTGGGCAGCTTCTATAAGCCAAAGAAGGCAAGGAGGCAGATTCTCCCCTAGAGCCTTCAGAAAGTAGTACAGTTCTGACAACACAATGACGTTAGCACAGTGAGACCCATGCAGAGCTTCTAACATAGAGAAATATAACGTAAATTTTTGTTGTTTTAAGCCACTAAAATTGTGGCAATTTGTATAGCAGCAATGGAAATTTTAATACAGGAAATAATATAGATCTAGATCGAATCTCAGCTCTACCTCTTACTAGGTACATCCTCGAGCAACTTTTTTGAACTCTGAGTTTAGTTCATTTGTCAACAAAATGCATATAGAATAAGTGCCTATAAATAACCTTGCTTTAGGAATTTAGTAAGCAAATGTTTATAAACTGCTTGTCATTGGCCCTAGAATAAGTACATACCTGTTATTATGTATAAAAGCAGAATTTTCTTTGATATGTAGTTAAAAGGCAAATAGTTTCTGAAAAAAAAATGGGTCCACTTATTGAATCTTGAGTGTACTTCAATAGAAAGATTTTTAAAAAGTAAACTTCTCTGCAAAATGGTTACATAAATGAACCACTGAAAATCATTAAGATAAGCCATTAAATTAGTGTTATTGAGAACCAACATCTTTTTGAGTGAGAAAGAAACTTTAGAATAAATCTAATCTGGTTAATGAAGCATGTCTTAGTTTGAATAATTCTAGCTGCTGTCACAAATAAAACATCATTTTTCATTGACTTATAATTTTTAAAAAATGTCCTCGGGTGATAGATCAACACACATGTTTGTGTTTCATTAGAGGCTTTATTCCACTTAAAGATACAAGGACACAGAATCTTCAACTTTAGCTCTCTGTTAGGGCTTTGGATTCCTCAATCCAGTGGCATTGGGGGAAAAGAGGAGGTGGAGTATGGTATTTCTACTTCTTAACCACTTTTATTCTATAAGTTACACATCTCATTTGTGATCATATTTCCTTAGAGAACAATTCATAAAGCCCCATCCAGATGTAAGAGGTGATGCAAAATACGGTCCTCAGCTTGAGCACTGTTTAGTGACAACTGTGAACTATGGAAAGAGAAGCATCCCTTTTTGGTGAGCAGTTAAGCCATGTCGAACTCCTTATTGTGGAGAAACAGAGACCTAAAAATGGGCCTGAATACATTTACCAACAACCTAAATCTGTGTACCACATTGGTTAGATTTTCTCATCATCCAAAAGGGTATGCAACATGTTCTCCATTAGTAAACCTCCCAATTGCCATAGTCTTCAGATGTGACAATTGCTAAAATAGTAAACAAGATATATAAAATCATTTTGCTCATGCTTGCCATTTTATAAGTGTGCAATGTATGTTAACAGAATTTCAATGTGTATCTAGTGCCACTCAAATGGAGAGTATTCATCTAACCTTTATTTGGGAAAGAGATATTTAGAGCCAATAAATATGTACATGATTCTAAAAAGGATAAATGTTTTCTTTTTAATGACTTCCAAATAAATAAATAAGAGATACCTTTTAATTCAATATTAACATCACAGTTTATGAGGTTTACCTAAAGCATAATTATTGCTGGTAATTAGGGGATACAAGGTTTCAGTTTTGTAGAAAAAAATAATTTCTTGGAAATGTAAGCAATCTGTTGTTTACTCATCATTAAACATACGTTGTTTTGGTTAATTCATAGCAAAAATAAAGGCCTGATCTAAAGTATCCTTAATTTATTTGCAAAGTTTTAAATATATTTTCCACTTATCTTAACATGACTATATTTGTGCATTTAGCTTATTTTTAGAAGATGAATAAAGGCCTTAAACAGCTACCTCTGCTGTATATTCCTCTATTTCTTTCAAGATATTTTTTTTGCTTGAAGCAAGAAGTGACATATTAAGTATTCAACAAAAGGAAGTCAGAAGAATATAACATAATCTGTAGAAGGAGATTTAGCCTGACGATGTTTCATTAAGATTCCTCATTTACATGGGACTCTTCAAAGATGCTGTTGTATGTTTTTTTTTTAATTTGCAAAAGTAATAAATTTTAACTGCAATCAATTATGATCACTGTCCCTTTCAAACCCTTTATCATGTATCCCCTCCTAAACACAGATATACATAAACTTTCTTTGATTCTATGCTTTTTACAATTTTTAAAATATTTTAAAAATTCTAAGTTCCTTAAAAATAATTGCATTATTTCAGGAAATACTGAAGTTGTCATGGATTAAATCAGAGGAAATTCCCAGAGACTGTAGTTGGCCTCCAACCTTCAGTAAGGTGCACCTTGTAATTATCTGCTTTTAGATAAACTACAAGTTGTTAATACATCTACAGATCTTTATGCACTGCAATTGCAGCTTTAATAATGCACACATGTTCCTCTTGAGTTCTTAGATATCTTTCCACATGGACATTCCAGTAGAGATGTTTCTGTATAGCAGATGCTTTTAAGTATTGCAGGGGTCATAAAAGAGAAAGAGTGATATAACTTATTGAACTTAACTGGGGCTCTCATTCAGTGGAATATGTTTTCCACACTTTCCTTCCAGAGATAAGGGCCTGGTCAGGGTTATTTGAAAGAAGAAGTGAGAATGAGAAGATTAAGTAGCCATTTGTACTTCTCAAGTCCATTCCACTCTGAGAAAAATATATGTGTCTACACAGTTTGTTCCTGAGCATGAATGAGATGGGTTTAATGCTGTACCTTTAGCTGGGAGTGGGGTTGAGGGAGCATATTTTACTTTCCATGAGATAAATTCATCTTGGTAAATGAAAATTCTTCCAAAGGAAATGATTTCTGGGAGATTTTCTGGAAATCATAGATTCACTACATTCTTGTCTCCTTTAGAGTTGCTTCCTGCTGATTTGATAATTTTTTAACCTGGTAACAGGGGTCTGCACATTCTTGATCCTCAGATCTCATTCTGAGATATTCATCTCAGGATGAAGCTAGATGAAATTGGAATAAAACTGGTACAATAAGTAGCTCAAATATTCACATTACTCTCACATTTTTAATCTCATTCATCAAAAATATTTAGATAATATACTATTAAAATATCTTATGTGCAACTGTATTTTCTTTGGAACATTAGCAATAAGAAAATGTTTTTTTATGTGAATCAGAAATATTTTTATTAGCCTGGATATGAACAGAGAAGAGGTAGTTGTGTTCAGTGCTTCTAATTGTCAGTCTTTTCAATTTTAACCAATTGAATGGGTATGAAATGGTATCCCATGGAGATTTTCATTAATATTTTCCTTATGACTAATATTACTGAGCACTTTTTCGTGTGGTTATTGACTATTCCTACATTTTCTGTTATAAATTGTCCCGTCTAGTCTTTTTTTATTTTTAAAATTAGTTGTTTTCTTTGTTGTTTGTAAGATTTCATTATATATTCTGAATAATAATCATTTTTTAGATATATGTACTGCAAAAGTGTTCCCAGTCTGGGATTTGTAACAGAGCCTTCTGATGAGTAGAAGTTTTAAATTTGAAGAAGTCCAATGTATAATTATCTTTTAAATTTTATAGTTAATGCTTTTTTTTTAATCCTCTCAAGAAATATTTGCCTATTCAAGCTCCTGAAAATATTCTTCTGTGTTTTCTTCTGGAGGCTTTATTTTTAAAAATTTTAAGTTCAGTTGTATAAGCCATCTTAAATTAGTTTTGATGTGAGGTGGGAGATAGGGGTTGAGATTTAACTTTTTCCACACATTTATCCAAACAATGTAGCTAATGTTTTGTTTTGCTTTTTTGTTTTTATCTAGACTCTGCATTCTGTTCAGTTTATCAAAATATCTAGCCTTATGCCAATATCACACTTTCTTGATCATGTAGCTTTATAATAAATCTTTTAATCAGTTAGCTTAAATCTTCCAATTTTGTTCTTCTTCCTTCAACATTGTTGTGGCCCTTCTAGTTCCTCAGCATGCTGTGTCAGTTATTGAGTTCTTGCCTTTTAATTAAATACTAATCCTCCTCTATCCTTTTTGTGATGCTGAAGATTTGGTTCTGTGAACTACCTTTCTCCTTTGCCAGCTATGTCCCTGTTTAGCTCTGCCAATAGGATGCACAAGAGGGAGACTGCAAGGTGAGACGGGCTATGCATAATTTTTTTTTTTCCCTGAAAAACTTCCTAAAAGCCTGCAGTTCCAGAAAGAGTACTCTAGAGTCTCCACGGTGGCAGCAGAGCCCAGGCTCATACCCTTTTCTTTATGTTCCCAGCTCCATTTACGTTGTGAAGTTCTCACATCCAAGCTTTATCCATATTTCTCTATGTGGCCACCTCTCAAAAATAGATGTGCCCTTATCTGTGGCATAGCCTGTCTTTAGTATTGTCCAGAGGAGAGAGTGACTTAGGCCTAGAAAGTGGGCTTGGGACAATTTGGACAGAGAACACAGAGATCACAGATGCTCAGAGTAGGGTCTACAAGGGGATCTCAGGCTCATGTCAATAGTTAACTTCATCACATGGACCCCTCACGCTAGGAAGGATTCAGCTAAAACAGAGCACAGAGCCCAGGGCCTGAAAACTCTTGCCTGCCTCTAAGGTGATTCTGTTTGTAATTCATATTAATATATTCAAAACAAGTAGTATAGATTACATATTGTGCCTGACTTTGTATAATATGCTGAGTATTCAACAGCCAAAAATAAATAACCCTATTTTTGAATAAATAGTCAGGAAGGGGCAATTGCTTCTTCTCACATTGCTCTATTGTTTGGATTTGTTCTAATGAGTACATACAAGCTGTGTAAATATAGACTGAGAAAAAAATTTGCAATGTCTAAAACTGACAACAGAATAATATAGAGAAAATCCAAAAACACTTGTGATTTCATGTGGAAAGTAGAAATATCACAAAAGAAGTTGGCAAGAGACATGAGCAATTTAGAGAAGAAAATCAGAGGGCTAACAAACATGGGGAGAAAAATCTCATTCTACATTCAGACCAATGCAAATTGAAACAAAATTAGCTATCACTATTTATTACTAGATCACCAAAATCTAGAAGTCTATATAATCCACCCTAGATTATAAAAATATCTCTGAATCATAAACTTTGGATAATGCTAGAAAATTGATCACGGAATCATCAAATATTAATTTTAAGCAAATAGTTCCCAGGCTGCGTGCAACGTAAAAGAGGGCAAAACATTGGACATGTATTGTTAGGTGTTTACAGGCTTATTGAAGAAACATTTAGCAACAGTGTAATAAGGAAGGTGACCTAATGGGCTAGGGGAAAAAAATGGGTGGTTTCAATTTGAGCTGTACCTTGAAGAAAGTTAAGGGAAGGGGTACAAGGTCAGGTAAAGGGGAACAACTAGAAGCCAAGAAAGCAGGATCAGGTGAGTCCAGAGGGAGATTAATGATTCAAATTAAATACTGGATAAATACTACAAAATAGTAATACATCTGAGAATTCCATGGTAAGATTTTAGAGCACTGTGCTCCATAAGAGAATGGAAGAAAAGCTCCAGATATACAGTGAAGTATTACATTTACATAGGAGAACTGTGGATGTCCATTAGCTAATTACAGTCATTTATTTACCCAGAGTTTTGGAATCTTTTTATTCCTCCAACATTCCTTTTTCTCTTGCTTTGTTCATGCCTGAAGCTTCATTGGTAGTTGGAATGAGTCTTAACAAGTCAGCAGCTGACAATACACCAAAAGATATAATGAAGGTCTATATCAGGGGACACATACACATCACACACAAGACTTCAGGAAGAAAAAAAAATAATACACACCTATATTATTCAAATCTTAACAGCAGTATTTCACTTTGTCTTTCTTTGCTTATTCTTCCTCATACTTCTTTGCTTTATATGATTGTTTTATACAGCCACCATTTTACACACATACACACTTTCAAAACAAATGTAAATGGATTAGCCACTTAAATAGTTTACCTTCTGGAAAACATAGATTCTAAAACTATTGATTACACACCTTCTATGGGAAGAGTCTTCAAAACTCATTTTACAGATATTGTTGGCTCTGGAATTTTGTTAGTTAAGTACCAGGAGTCTGGATCCATTTGGTCACATCTTAGTTTGTTGCTCAGAATAAGTATTACTTTCTATGCTTCTGGAACTTATCTGAAGCTTTAGAGTATGTGTGGATTGGTTTTATATAGAATTACCTCGGTGTTAATCATGGATGTCAAAAAGGAGGAGGGAGTTGTCTATTTGAAGACTGTCTGATTGACTGACAAGTGCATTGTTTACCTACTAGTTGTCGCTTTACAGTTTCACTAAGTTGGGATTGGCTTCCCATTTACTATATTACATATATCCACTTTTAAAACTAAGTAGCATATGTCAGAGGTGTCTAAAGGGAATGAAGGATGGGGTCGGTTATAGGAAATTATTTGAATGAATTATTAATATATCAAAGGCAAGACCATCATGAAAAGTACCCTTTTGCGTTGTGTGATTAGTAACAAAGAATCAAAATGGAAAATAATTTTAGGAAAAATATGAGCATAATCAAACTAGGCTTAGTGTCAATTAGTCAATAAATAGTGATTTGCACTGTGTATCCAGCAGCGCTTTGCTTACCAGGGTTTGTGTAGCAAACACATATTTATCCAATTATTGTCTTCACATGTTACTGGGTTAAAGCTGGAGGCAAACTTCTTCATATTAATCAGGATTTGAAGTCATACTTAACTTAAATACTTAATGTTATCTTAATTTGTTAACATTCCTGATTGACCAACAAGAAAACTCTTTCACCTAATTATATTTCATCTAAAATTATTTTTATCCATATGTTCAGACAATAATTTTATTTCATTCTGTACCATAATAAAGTATTTTAAAAGTTCAAATATATGTGTGTTAAAGTATAGTGTGTTAAAATTACTCACATAGTAATAATGTCCTTTAGTTAGAAAAGTCAATTCACATATATTTTTATTTATTTATTTCATTGAGCTTTGACATACATCCTCCTTTCTCTGATCTCTTCCTTTTTTTTTCACATCTTTATTGGACTCTAATTGCTATATAATGTTGTATTAGTTTCTGCTGTATAAAAATGAGAATCAGCTATACGTATACATATATCCCCATACCCCCTTCCTCTTGCATCTCCCTCCCACCCTCCCTATCCCACCCTTCTAGGTGGTCACAAAGCACCCATCTGATCTCCCTGTGCTATGCGGCTACTTCTCACTAGCTATCTATTTTATATTTGGCAATGTATATAAGTCCATGCCACTCTCTCACTTTGTCCCAGCTTACCCTTCCCCCTCCCCGTGTCTTCAAGTCCATTCTCTACATCTGCATCTTTATCCTGTCCTGCCCCTAGGTTCATCAGAAGTCTTTTTTTTTTTTTTTTAGATTCCATAGATATGTGTTAGCATACGATATTTATTTTTCTCTTTCTGACTTACTTCACTCTGTATGACAGTCTCTATGTCCATCTACCTCACTACAAATAACTCAATTTCATTTTTTTTATGGCTAATATTCCATTGTATATATATGCCACAGTTCTTTATCCATTCATCTGTTGATGGACACTTAGGTTGGTTCCATGTCCTGGCTATTGTAAATAGAGCTGCAATGAACACTGTGGTACATGACTCTTTTTCAATTATGGTTTTCTCAGGGTACATGCCCAGTGGTGGGATGGCTGGGTCCTATGGTAGTTCTATTTTTAGTTTTTTAAGGAACCTCCATACTTTTATTCATAGTGGCTGTATCAATTTACATTCCCACTAACAGTGAAAGAGGGGTCCCTTTTCTCCACACCCTCTCCAGCATTTATTGTTTGTAGATTTTTGGATGATGGTCATTCTAACTGGTGTGAGCTGATACCTTGTTGTAGTTTTGATTTGCATTTCTCTAATGATTAGTGATATTCAGCATCCTTTCATGTATTTGTTGGCAATCTGTATATCTTCTTTGGACAGATGTCTATTTAGGTCTTCTGCCCATTTTTGGACTGGGTTTTTGTTTTTTTTATATTGAGCTGCATGAGCTGCTTGTACATTTTGGAGATTAATCCTTTCTTAGTTGTGTCATTTGCAAATATTTTCTCCCATTCTGAGAGTTGTCTTTTCATCTTGTTTATGGTTTCCTTTGCTGTGCAAAAGCTTTTAAGTTTCATTTGGTTGTATTTGTTTATTTTTTTTTTCTTTCCATTTCTCTAGGATGTGGGTCAAAAAGGATCTTGCTGTAATTTATGTCATAGAATGTTCTGCCTATGCTTTCCTCTAAGAGTTTTATAGTGGCTGGCCTTACATTTAGGTCTTTAATCGATTTTGAGTTTATTTTTGTGTATTGTGTTCTAATTTCTTTCTTTTACTTGTAGCTGTCCAGTTTTCCCAGCACCACTTATTGAAGAGGCTGTCTTTTCTCCATTGTATATTCTTGCCTCCTTTAACAAAAATAAGGTGATCATACATGTGTGGGTTTATCTCTGGACTTTCTATCCTGTTCCATTGATCTATATTTCTCTTTGTGCCAGTACCGTACTTCTTGATTACTGTACCTTTGTACTATAATCTGAAGTCTGGGAGTCTGATTCCTCCAGCTCTGTTTTTCTTTCTCAAGATTGCTTTGGCTATTCAGGGTCTTTGATTTTTCCAAACAAATTGTGAAATTTTTTGTTCTACTTCTGTGAAAAATGCCACTAGTAGTTTGATAGGGATTGCCTTGAATCTGTAGATTGCTTTGGGTAGTAGAGTCATTTTCACAGTGTTGATTCTTCCAATCCAAGAACATGGTATATCTCACCATCTGTTTGTAACATCTTTAATTACTTTCATCAGTGTCTTATAATTTTCTGCATATAGGTCTTTTGTCTCCTTAGGTAGGTTTATTCCTAGATATTTTATTCTTTTTGTTGTGATGGTAAATGGGAGTGCTTCCTTAATTTCTCTTTCAGATTTTTCATCATTAATGTATAGGAATGCAAGAAATTTCTGTGCATTAATTTTATATACTGCTACTTCAATAAATTCATTGATTAGCTCTAGTAATTTTCTGGTAGCTTCTTTAAGATTCTCTATGTGTACTATCATGTCATCAGCAAACAGTGACAGCTTTACTTCTTCTTTTCTGATTTGGATTCCTTTTATTTCTTTTTCTTCTCTGATTGCTGTGGCTAAAACTGCCAAAACTATGTTGAATAATAGTGGTGAGAGTGGGCAGCCTTGTCTTTTTCCTGATCTTACAGGAAATGGTTTCAGTTTTTCACCATTGAGAACGTGTTGGCTGTGGATTTGTCATATATAGTCTTTATTATGTTGAAGTAAGTTCCCTCTATGGCTACTTTCTGGAGGGTTTTTATCATAAATGGGTGTCAAATTTTGTCATAAGCTTTTTCTGCATCTATTGAGATGATCATATGATTTTTATACTTCAATTTGTTAATATGATTTAACACATTGATTGATTTGCATATATTGAAGAATCCTTGGATTCTGGGGATAAACCCCACTTGATCATGCTGTATGCTCCTTTTAATGTGCTGTTGGATTCTGTTTGCTAGTATTTTGTTGAGGATTTTTGCATCTATGTTCATCAGTTATATTGGCCTATAGTTTTCTTTCTTTGTGACATCTTTTTTTTTTTTTTTTAACATCTTTATTGGGGTATAATTGCTTTACAATGGTGTGTTAGTTTCTGCTTTATAACAAAGTGAATCAGCTATACATATACATATGTTCCCATATGTCTTCCCTCTTGCGTCTCCCTCCCTCCCACTCTCCCCATCCCACCCTTCCAGGCTGACTTTGTGACATCTTTGTCTAGTTTTGGTGTCAGAGTGATGGTGGCCTCATAGAATGAGTTTGGGAGTGTTCCTCCCTCTGCTATATTTTGGAAGAGTTTGAGAAGGATAGGTGTTATCTCTTCTCTAAATGTTGGATAAAATTCGCCTGTGAAGCCGTCTGGTCCTGGGCTTTTGTTTCTTGGAAGATTTTTAGTCACAGTCTCAATTTCAGTGCTTGTGATTGGTCTGTTTATATTTTCTATTTCTTCCTGGTTCAGTCTCAGAAGGTTGTGCTTTTTCTAATAATTTTTCCATTTCTTCCAGGTTGTCCATTGGCATAGAGTTGCTTGTAGTAATCTGTCATGATCCTTTGTATTTCTGCATTGTCAGTAGTTACTTCTCCTTTTTCATTTCTAATTCTATTGATGTGAGTCTTCTCCCTTTTTTTCTTGATGAGTCTGGCTAATGGGTTATCCATGTTGTTTATCTTTTCAAAAAACCAGCTTTTAGTTTTATTGATCTTGCTATTGTTTCCTTCATTTCTTTTTCATTTTTTTCTGATCTGACCTTTATGATTTCTTTCCTTCTCTAACTCTGGGGTTTTTTGTTCTTCATTCTATAATTGCTTTAGGTGTAAGGTTTGGTTGTTTATTTGAGATGTTTCTTGTTTCTTGAGGTAGGATTCTATTTCTATAACCTTCCCTCTTAGAACTGCTTTTGCTGCATCCCATAGGTTATGGGTCGCTGTGTTTTCATTGTCATATGTTTCTAGGTATTTTTTAATTTCCTCTTTGATTTCTTCTGTGATCTCTTGTTCATTTAGTAATGTATTGTTCAGCCTCCATGTGTTTGTATTTTTTCCACATTTTTTCCTGTAATTGATATCTAGTCTCATAGCGTTGTGGTCAGAAAAGACACTTGATACAATTTCAATATTCTTAAATTTACCAAGGCTTAACTTGTAACCCAAGATATTCTATCCTGGAAAGTGTTCCAGGAGCACTTGAGGAGAAAGTGTATTCTGTTGCTTTTGGATGGAATGTTCTATAAATATCAATTATGTCTATCTTGTTTAGTGTATCATTTAAAACTTGTGTTTCCTTATTTATTTTCATTTTGGATGATCTGTCCATCGGTGAAGGGGGGTGTTAAAGTCCCCTATTATGATTGTGTTACTGTCAATTTCCCCTCTTACCACTATTAACATTTGCCTTATCTATTGAGGTGCTCCTCTGTTGGGTGCATAAATATTTACAATTGTTATATCTTCTTCTTGGATTGATCCCTTGATCATTATGTAGTGTCATTCTTTGTCTCTTGTAACAGCCTTTGTTTTAGAGTCTATTTTGTCTGATATGAGAATTGCTACTCCAGCTTTCTTTTGATTTCCATTTGCATGGAATATCTTTTTCCATCCCCTCACTTTCAGTCTGTATGTGCCCCTAGGTCTGAAGTTGGTCTCTTGTAGACAACGTATATATGGGTCTTGTTTTTGTATCCATTCAGCCAGCCTATGTCTTTTGGTTGGAGCATTTAATTCATTTGCATTTAAGTTAGTTATCAATATGTATGCTCCTATTACCATTTTCTTAATTGTTTTGCATTGTTATTGTAGGTCTTTTCCTTCTCTTGTGTTTCCTGCTTAGAGATGTTCCTTTAGCATTTGTTGTAAAGCTGTTTTGGTGGTGCTGAATTCTCTTAGCTTTTGTTGTTTGTAAAGGTTTTAATTTCTCCATCAAATCTGAATGAGATCTTTGCTGGGTAGAGTAATCTGGATTGTAGGTTTCTTACTTTCATCACTTTAAATATGTCCTTTCATTCTCTTCTGGCTTGCAGAGTTCCTGCTGAATGTTCAGCTGTTAACCTTATGGGGATTCCCTTGTATATTATTTTTTGTTTTTTCCTTGCTGCTTTTAATATTTTTTCTTTGTATTTAATTTTTGTTAGTTTGATTAATATGTGTCTTGGCATGTTTCTCCTTGGATTTATCCTGTATGGGCCTCTCTGTGCTTCCCGGACTTGATTGACTCTTTCCTTTCCCATATTAGGGTTGTTTTCAACTATAATCTCTTCAAATAATTTCACAGTCCCTTTCTTTTTCTTCTTCTTCTGGGACCCCTTTAATTCAAATGTTGGTGTGTTTAATGTCCCAGAGATCTCTGAGACTGTCCTCAATTCTTTTCATTCTTTTTTTGTTATTCTGCTCTGGGGTAGTTATTTCCAGTATTTTATCTTCCAGGTCATTTATCCGTTCTTCTGCATTAGTTATTCTGCTATTGATTCCTTCTAGAGAATTTTTAATTTCATGTATTGTCTTGTTCATCATTGTTTGTTTACTCTTTAGTTCTTCAAGTTCCTTGTTAAACATTTCTTGTATTTTCTCCTTTGTATTTCCAAGGTTTTGAGTCAGCTTTACTATCATTACCCTGAATTATTTTTCAGGTAGATTGCCTATTTCCTCTTCATTTGGTCTGGTGGGTTTTGCCTTGCTACTTCATCTGCTGTGTGTTTCTCTGTTTTCTCATTTTGCTAAACTTATTGTGTTTGGGGTCTCCTTTTCACAGGTTGTAGGTTCGTAGTTCCTGGTGTTGTTTTTGGTGTCTGCCCCCAGGGACTAAGATTGGTTCAGTGGGTTGTGAAGGCTTCCTAGTGGAGGAGATTGGTGCCTGTGTTCTGGTGTATGAGGCTGGATCTTGTGTTTCTGGTGAGCAGGCCCACATTCGGTGATGTGTTTTGAGGTGTCTGTGACCTTATTAAGATTTTAGGCAGCCTCTCTGCTAATAGGTGGGGTTGTGTTCCTGTCTTGCTAGTTGCTTGGCATAGGGTGTCCAGCCCTGTAGCTTGCTGGTCTTTGAGTGGAGCTGGGTCTTAGCATTGAGGTGGAGATCTCTTGGAGAGCTTTCACCATCTGATATTTCTTGGGTCTGGGAAGTCTCTGGTGGACCAGTGTTCTGATTTCAGCTCTCCCACCTCAGAAGCACAGCCCTGACACCCGGCCGGAACACCAAGACCCTGTCAGCCACATGACTCAGAAGAAAAGGGAGAAAAAGAGAAAGAAAGAAAGAAAAGAAAATAGAAAGTTATTAAAATAAATTTTAAAAATTATTAAACATAAAAAAAGTTAAAAATTATTTTAAATAAATATATAAAATAAAATACAGACAGTACCCTGGGACAAATGGTGAAAGCAAAGGTATACAGACAAAATCACCCAAAGAAGCATACACGTGCACACTCACAAAAAGAGAAAAAGGAGAAAAAAAAAAAATATATATATATATATATATATAAAGGAAGAGAGCAACTAAATCAATCAACAAATCTACCAATGATAATAAACTCTAAATATTAGACCAAGATATACATAAAACCAGAAACAAATTAGATGCAGAAAGCAAACCCCAAGTCTACAGTTGTTCCCAAATACCACTGCCTCAATAATTTTGGGTTGATTCATTGTCTATTCAGGTATTCCAGAGATGCAGGATACACCAAGTTGATTGTGGAGATTTAATCTGCTGCTCCTGAGGCTGCTGGGAGAGATTTCCCTTTCTCTTCTTTGTTCGCACAGCTCCTGGGGTTCAGCTTTGGATCTGGCCCTGTCTCTGGCTGTAGGTCACCTGAGGGCATCTGTTCTTTGCTCAGACAGAATGGGGTTAAAGTAGCAGCTAATTAGGGGGCTCTGGCTCACTCAGGCCAGGGGGAGGGAGGAGTCCTCAATGGGGGCAAGCCTGCAGAGGCAGAGGCCAGCATGAAATTGCACCAGCCAGAGGCATGCCGTGTGTTCTCCCAGGGAAGTTGTCCCTGGATTACGGGACCCTGGCAGTGGCGGGCTGCACAGTCTCCCAGGAGGGGAGGTGTGGATAGTGATCTCTGCTTGCACACATGCTTTTTGGTGGCTGCAGCAGCAGCCTTCACGTTTCATGCCCGTCTGTGGTGTCTGCACTGATAGCTGCTGCTTGCACCCGTCCCTGGGGCTCGTTTAGGTGGTGCTCTGAATCCCCTCTCCTCGCACACCTCGAAACAATGGTCTCTTGCCTCTTATGCAGGACCAGACTTCCCCCCGGAGGCCCTCCTGGCTAGCTGTGGTGCATGAGCCCTCTTCAAGCTGTGTTCACGCAGCCAACCCCAGTGCGTTCCCTGGGATCTGACTTCCAAAGCCCGAGCCTCAGCTCCCATACCCCACCCATCCTGGCGGGTGAGCAGAGAAGCCTCTCGGGCTGGTAAGTGCTGATCGGCACCGATCCTCTGTGTGGGAATCTCTTCGCTTTGCCCTTTGCATCCCTATTGCTGTGCTGTCCTCCATGGCTCCAAAGCTTCCCCTGCGCCACCCCCAGTCTCCACCAGTGAAGGGGCTTCCTAGTGTGTGGAAACTTTTCTTCCTTCACAGCTCCCTCCCAGAGGTGCAGATCCTGTCCCTATTCTTTTTTCTTTCTTCTTTTGCCCTACCCAGGTACGTGGGGAGTTTCTTGCCTTTTGGGAAGTCTGAGGTCTTCTGCCAGCATTCAGTAGGTGTTCTATAGGAGTTTTTCCACATGTAGATGTATTTCTTATGTATTTGTGGGGAGGAAGGTGATCTCCAAGTCTTACTCCTCTGCCATCTTGAAGGTCTCCCAGTTCACATTTATTGCATTCATTTTAGTCTCTTTGATTAGATCTCAATTGAAATACTTTTGAGTTGCTCCAGGCTAGAACACTTGGAATGGAAACAATGCCTGTGCTTATGTCTTTTTCTATTGTACAACTAGAAAAATACCTAATGGGATTCTTGTTTCTTGGTACCAATGGGCAAAACCATACTGTGGATACTGGGGATTCTTGTTGCCTAGGAGTCAGTTACTAGCATCAAGTATGTAGGCACTGTGATAAAACTGATACTAGCCTAGTCATTACTTTTTCTCGTTTTCTTTTAAATGCTAAAATATGTAGATTCTAAATTTTTCTGTACTAGTTCTTAGCCTTTTAATTTTTCATTTACCAACAAAAAGGACCACTTGGCAAAAACTTGTAGTTAGTCCTGTCTCAGATGGCACATTCAACCCACATCTTGGATATGAGAAATTTAAGGAACTGTAGTATAAAACTCTGGATATCAGCTTGAAATTGTTATCACTGATGATCTATGTCTAACCTGTGCTGTAGTGATGATAATTGTCCACCTCTCTTTTTCTATTATGTCTGACATGTCTTGTTGGTTACTGTTATGGATATTTCTTGCTTTAGTCTACTAAGCATCATTTTTCCTTCTGGTAGAAACATCCTTCTTACTTTTGAAAGAATACCTTTCCCTGTTTGCAGTCTTAGTATACTACACTGATCACACATCCAATCCATCAGCAAATTCTTTTGGCCTAATGTTCAAGTTATGTCCAGAACTGATCGCCTCTTATCTCCACAGTTACCATTGCCTCTTATATACATTATTTCAAGAACCTCTCAACTGGTCTTTGGGCTTCCCTAGTTTAGCTCTCTACAATCTTTTCTCAACATAACAGTCAACATGACTTTATTAAAAAGTAAACTAAACCATATTACTCCTCTTCAAAATTCTCCATTCTTTTCCTATCCTACTCACAGTGAAAATCAAAGTCCCTGCTGGGACTTACATGGTCAGTTCCCCTGTTATTTCTTCAAGCTCATCTCTTAATACACCACCCCACCATCACTCCACACCAGTCACACTGAGAGTTTGCACTTTCTGTTTCTTCTGCCTAAAAAACTTCACCTAGATATATTCATGAATTGCTCCCTTTCTTTCTTCAAGTATTTATACAAATATTTAAACACTGTTCCATACAGAGTAGGCAATCATTAAATATTTGTTGATTGTCTGAATGGCTGTCAATCAGTTTCTCTGCCCTCCTCTGACAAGGGGTAGTCACATATCCTAAGAATACATTTATCAATCTCTCATATCCCTTCCTCTCACTCTTTTTCTCTTTCTCTTTCTTCCACAGGAAATTGATTATGGAGTGTAGTAGATAAGGTGAAAAAGAGGTAAAGCTTATTCTTATTGATAGAAATTCTCTCTCAGTTACTTGCAGATTAGAGTCCTAATCATGATCCCTAGTCCTTTCTAGCAGATGGCAGATTTTTTAATTGTCACTTACTTGCCTTCAGTATCACCTCCTCTCTAATCCTGGTTACTCATCCACCTGTGTGAACAACTCCAATATTAGAATCCCTTCTTTCACATTCCATTGCTGACTGCTTCCTGGGCTCCTTAAACTGTAAAGACTGCAGGACACCAGTAGCAGAGACAAACACACTACATAAAGATGCTGTTCACATTTGGACAAACATTTTAGCTTCAGTTGCATCATACAGACAATATAAGTCCTGATAGACTATAAGGAGTACAAATATGAAAAATGTCAAAGACTTGGTTAGAAAGTATGTCAAGTTCTTCTGTTATAAATGTACATAGATTTTTTTAACCAAATGTATTTTTCTGATTGATATTCTTTCTAGTATAAATTGTAATGCAAAGCAGTTATATTTATAAGATGGTTTACCCTTTTCCCTCCTCAAAACCCCACATTAGAGAATGTGAAATCTTTTTTGAGTTCACCATTTTAGATAGCCCATAAAAGTCTATAAGTAATCTACAAAACCTCTATCAAGTGAATACTGGCTACAAGAGATACATATGATCTTGCAACTCAGGAAAGGAAAATGACACATATTCATCAGTTCATTAATTTAACAAATATCTATTAAGCCTTTACTATATACCAGGTACTCTTACAGAGACTGAGATACAATGATGACTAAGACAGAAATAGTCCATGCTACCATATCGCTTGTTAAACATTTGGCTCCACTTTGGCAATGTGGAAGTATTCCTAATTTGTAAATCTTCAGCATTTTCAATGTATGTGTTTTGAGTGAATATAACTACAACTTTTTTTTTGGAGGCTAGTTCAACAGTGTGTGTGAAATTTTCTTATCATTCATTCATTTTCATAGGTATCATTAGCCCCTGTAATTTCTGATAAAGGCTGGAAAATTCTTATCACAATTGTATTTGTACTTTTGGAAGTTCACTGAACATAAAGGAACCACAACAACTGAAACTAAAAACCAAGATTACAGAATTGGCCCCACCACTTGCTTGCTCTATTACTGTCAGTAACTTGTCTCATCTGCCTTTCAACATATTTCTTGCATAGAAAGTCATATTAAAGGGTTTTGATGATTTTTTAATTTTTGAGAATCCATCAAAGAATCATTTTATTTTATATTTGGTTGGATTGGGGCAGGTTTTGTTTCATTTCTTTGTATGTTTTATTTCCAGTTTAGATAATTAGGTAGTAATTAGTAATATTTGACATCCTCTTCAGTGTCATCCACTTTCATTAGTATACAAAATAAGGCTTTATTTTTATTTTTTTCAATTTCAAAACTTCTTTGAAAGGTATATTTTTCTTTTATTTTGTGTGGTTTATTTGGATTGATTTTTGGAGCTAACTTGTGTTTTTATGTTTTTCAATTTAGTCCCATCTATAGCCTTCATATATTTTCCATTCCTAATTCTAGCCCATTTTATTACATAATCGAAATACCTCATATCTCACTGAATGTTGAATAGTGTCTGCTTGCAAATCTCACAAATTTAACACAAAAGGTGTTTGGCTTACAGAAGATACACTGTGAAAAATCAATGATATCATGAAAGATTAAATATTTATAAAGCATTTTGGCATTATGGGCATATAATTGGGGGAATTGTGCTCTTTTTATTTTGCATGAGTGCCTTTAGAAATTTTAAAAAACTGAGCTGAAATAATTTAAAGATCAGGATCCTCAGAGCACAGGGCATCTATCCCCATCCATAGTTGTACGGACTCCATGGAAATACACATCAGAGAATTTTTCTTGACAGTTTGGGCAGTGTGGACTTGCTCCAACTGACACTAGAAAGGCATCCCAAAGGGATCATGTACAGGACTTACAAGGGTACAAGTGTCCATCATCTGTCAGCCATCTTCTCTCATCTCTGACTTGCGTTCCTTTCATTCTGTCTTTGGGACTCAGACACCACATCACTCATGGCATCTGACAGAAACCACAAGCAGATTGAGAAAATAAAAATAAATTTTTATAGCTGAACTTTCATATCGTGCTGTGTTCTTTGAATACCATAATTTCTGTTAGATGCCTATTTAGTAAGTCCCAGATGTGCTGGCTGATATTCAAAAGGGAGTTACCATTCAATGCTTGATAAACAATATGGGTAAGTGATATTTCATTTACTATTTCTCAAATTGAGTTGCTTTCCTTTACCAGTCTGCTGTGGTAATCAACCCCTGTGACTTTATGAGCAACTTTTTCTAAGGCATATCTCTTTTAGACAAAGCGTATTTATCTCATCACTACATGATAGATAATGACCCATAACTGCTTAGACATAAAATTCCATTGTCGATTTTTGCCTGGGTATGTTTACATTTAATTTCATCTATACTGTTGGTTCATGGAAGATCCTTTGCATCCTGTTTCATATTGCAATGGACATGAGTATAATTTAAGGTTTTCAATGTAAAAGCAGGATGTGTAGAACCACAAAAATCTTAATAATTTTGATTTCTCTTTCCCCAACATTGTGTCACACTTTATTGCACAGTGCTGTCTATAAAATAGCACAAAACAGGGATTTAGTTCCCTTAATGTATTTTTCTTTTATAAAGAATGTTTCTGAGACTATTTTTCCCTTTCTATACTGTTAATCAGGACATATTCTAAGCTTTCTTGCTTGTTTGCTATTGTATATAGATTGACATGGTTTTCTCAGTGTATGATTTACAGCTAGTAAGTATTTTCCTATCAGGTTGCTGAAGTCTTTTAGTTAGTCACTCATTAGTATTGACTTCTATAAATTAATATATATCTTAATTCTCTGTTTGGCATCTAATCTTTTTATAAACTACCAAAATTTTACTTTATTGTGACACTTGGAATTAGGTCTATATCTAGCAGGAAATTTATTTAATAATCCCTAAATACCCCACTGCTCTTATGAACCCAAGTGGTATTATCAATATTTTAGTGAACTATGTGAATCAACTTAGTCAACCAACAAATCTGAGCACCATGTGACCCACAGATAAGTATAAATAGGTTTCCTTGTCTTCAGTATTCTTACAGTCTATTGAAGGTGACAGGGCATGAATAAAAGGAGTCAACAAAAGAATCAACAGAGGACAAATGATAGATTGATTAAAGAGAGATGGAAACAAATGCCAGAAGTTACAGAGAACAGATCTCTGTGGAGAGAAGTCAGAAGTGAAAATAGAGGTGGAATGCCAAGATTGAAGATAGATGCAACTGAACCTTAAAGAATGGGTTTGTTTATAGTGGCAGTTTGAGGAGCTAGAACGTGAGTAGTTTGAACCTTAGGGGTGGAAGCTTGGAAGGCTATGCAAAAAAGCATAGAATCAGGAAAGCAAATGAAATTTGTGGAAAAAAATGTCATTATACCATTTTGCTCAGTAGTGACAGTTTGTGTATACAATAGGAGGTAAAACCAGATGAATAGTTGGTATTCCGAAACTAAGAGTATTTTATACCAGGTAAAGTAGACTATGATAAAATATTATTTCAGAAAAACTAGTAGGTAGGATGTAAGTGAATTCTAAAAGCTAGTAGGTAGGATGCAAGTTGGAAGCAGGAAGAGAAGAGATTACATCATTTTAGTGTTCCAGGGGATACACAGGAGCCCACCATAGTGTTAGCTGTAAGAATAGAAAGAAAGGAATGGCTGAGAAAGAAGTTACATAGAAACTAAAGATAAGGTAATTAAGGTAAGCCTGAAATGGGTTTTGTCAGGGAAATTATGAATTCAGTTTTCAAAATGCCAAATTTGAGATGAAAATGGAGTGTCTCAGAATATCTCTTGTATCTAATTATTTTAGATATAGGATTGGAATCCAAGAAGATTAAAAGCCAGGGACAAAGGTTTTAGAGTTGACCTTTGTGGTGTGTATGCAATGTTGAGAGCAAAGCTCACTTAGTAATTACCAGTGAAGTTCCTGCAGTGCTAAATCTTTCATGAATGTTCGTATTGAGGAAAATTGATTTTCCCTGGCCAAAAGCTAGATTCCAAAGGCTTTCCTGGATTCCAGCTGCTGGGGGAAATACATGGCATAGTTCACAAATTCATAATCATCAGTGCAAAATCTGCTGACATGGGAATAGCAGTAGGATTTTATGAGTTCCCATTTGAAATGATACATTCCTATGTGACAGGGATGTGTTTTCTTTTTTGGAGCACTTATCTCAATATCACATATGATTCATGTACTTTATGTGTTTTTCCATTGATTATTAAAAAGTATTTTCCATAAGTACCTCATTACTCACACATGACAATGTGATCAAGACAAATCTTTCAGTCTCTCATTTCTTGCTAAATATCCCATTATTACATACTTAGTCCTTAGAACAGAAGTAGGTGTACATACTATTACTTAGAGAAAGCGCTTTTAAAATAGTAAAGAACAAGTCAACCTATAATTGGATATATCTCATTTAGATTTAAGATTTATAAACTCTAAAATGCTGAAGGGAACTATGGTTATTTTATATTCTTTTGTCTTATAAATTGTAATATGTATTAAGATTATTAATATTAAATATCAGTGATAACTGGATATATCCAGAACTGTACAAAAGCTTTATCTTGCACAAGGAGCTGAATCAGATTGAAACTATTTTATAGCCTATTGTGGACCAGGGAGGCCCTTTTTGTCTATCATCATCTTTAAAGTTGAGAGCCTCATTTCTTTTTTTGTTTTTTAACATCTTTATTAGAGTATAATTGCTTTACAATGGTGTGTTAGTTTCTGCTTTACAACAAAATGACTCAGTTATATATATACATATGTTCCCATATCTCTTCCCTCTTGCGTCTCCCTCCCTCCCACCCTCCCTATCCCACCCCTCCAGGCAATCACAGAGCACGGAGCTGATCTTCCTGTGCTATGCGGCTGCTTCCCACTAGCTATCTATTTTACATTTAGTAGTGTATATATGTCCATGCCACTCTCTCACTTTGTCCCAGCTTACCCTTCCCTCTCCCTGTGTCCTCAAGTCCATTCTCTACGTCTGCATCTTTACTCCTGTACTGCTCCTAGGTTCATCAGAACTATTTTTTTTTTTTAGATTCCATAGATATGTGTTAGCATACGATATTTATTTTTCTCTTTCTGACTTACTTCACTCTGTATGACAGTCTCTAAGTCCATCCACCTCACTACAAATAACTCAGTTTTGTTTCTTTATATGGCTGAGTAATATTCCATTGCATATATGTGCCACATCTTCTTTATCCATTCATCTGTCAATGGACACTATGTTGCTTCCATGTCCTGGAGAGAGCCTCACTTCTTGAGGCCTTGAGGATCCTAGGGTGGCTGGACTCAGCCAGACTGTTAGAGTGATGGATGAAATATGAATGCAAAACTTTTTTTCTTTCCAACAGAGAGAAGTAGAGTCTATTTTTCTCTCCCTTTGAAACTGGTCTGGCCTTGTAACCTGATTTGGCCAATAAAGTGTGGTGAGGTGACCTTGTACAACTGCTGAGGTTGCCGCTTAAAAGATTAGCTGCTCTGCCTTTGCCACCTGACATGTTCTCTCTTAGATGACAGCCAACATGGAACATGTCTGACTACTTTGACACCACCATGCTGTGAAGAGGCCATTCATCTGCATGATCCTGCATAAGTCACTTAGCATGCTAACTCAGAAGTGAGGAGAATATGTCCTCTACCTACTTGATATTCTGAAGATTAACTAACTAGTGAACATGCATAT
The DNA here is from genome assembly GCF_008692025.1 of Phocoena sinus. Taxonomy (NCBI): domain Eukaryota; kingdom Metazoa; phylum Chordata; class Mammalia; order Artiodactyla; family Phocoenidae; genus Phocoena; species Phocoena sinus. The sequence continues at coordinate 92,056,332 of NC_045765.1, read as the reverse complement.
ATATATATATATATTTTTTTTTTTTAGTACATATTTCTGAGCATATATTTTTATGAGTATATATGTAAAAGTAAAACTCTGCAAACATAGTATGGTTCTTTTAGTATACAGAAAATGGTACTTCATTTACTTTTATCAAACATTTTCATATTGGGAATAGAAACTAAGTGAATGAATAACAATAAAAAACACTATGGGGGGGTGGAAAGTTAAGTGTATTGCCCCAAAATGATGACTATATGTTGTGTGTTGCATGTGTATGTGTGTACCTCATCTGTTGTGTAAAAATCTGTACAAATCCTTTATATTAAAGACCTTGATAAAATTCTAAATCAAACCAATAGTCTTTAAGATTCTCTCTGGAAACTTTATCTTCCTTCTTACATTTTCTTTTTGCTTCCCTCCATATTTCAAATACCTGGGTCAGTACAACTGTATTCTAGGCCATTCTATCAGCATACATGTCACTTCAGGTTTATATTGATACATGTATATCACTCTTTCTCAGGAATCTTATTACTCCATTTTTTAGGTTACCAGCTTAAAGAGTAATGTTTAAATTTTAAAAATTGGAAACAGTCTAGTGTTATAATTGAAGCATAAATGAAAATGATCAGCCACTACCTGCCGTTTATTACCTCAGTACTAAGTTCTAATGACAAATTTTTACAGCAGTGAGTCTATCAAGGGGTCTTCAACACCTCAGAAACAGTGGTTAGGATGCTTTTGAGGGCAGCACAATCCTGACTCACGTGTTAGTGCTCTGTGCAGCCTCATCTGTCCTCTTAGTGGAGCTGGGGTGTGGTCATGGGAAGGCAGCCTAGGAGGATACAGGATGCTTTTGGATTGGGTAGTTGTTCTGGCTCCATTCACTCAGTTGTATAAAAAGGAATGTCATTCCTTTCCCAACGTTTACCGTTACAAAATTTGAAACATTCTCTCCATGAAAAAACAGGTCGGGACAAATAGGGCACTTTGAGGCATTGCAGTGGCAGTTTTGACACAGATCACATGCTAAGAACTTGACCACCAAGGCTGATTGGAATGATGCCTACTGGATTGGGATCACCAGTGATGGTTTTGTTCCTCTCTCTGCTGATCTTCCAGACAATTTACACAATTAGGGAGGGATGGTATTACCTGAATTAAAAAATTATCCAGATAAGAATTAAAATTTAGGGCAAAAATAGACACTGGAAAATGTTTGCCTTTTGGACAGGATCCTAGAAGTTTCTGACTTAAAATTCACATTTTTAAGTTTTCTTATATACCCCAGAGTTATTTTCTTTGGCCAGTTTGTGACCTTGAGAACACATGGGTATAATGTATTTTAGAATGCTATGCTATGTAGTCTACAATGACAGAAATTTGCACAGCCAAATTTGCAAAGTGAGTTGATCTCTGGCCAAGACTATGCTGGCATATGTGCCATCAATTCTATATTAACATTACGGCTGATCATTAAACAACACAAGTTTGAACTGCACGCGTCCGATTATAGGTGGATATTTTCAATAGTAAATACTATAGTACTACACGATCCCATGTTGGTTGAATTTGACGATGTGAAACTGTGAATATGGAGGAACCACGATTGTATATATGGCCCCTAACTGTGGATTTTTGACTTTGCAGCGGGTCAGCGCCCCTGACTGACATGTTCAAAAGTCAACTGTATTTGTAAATGATAGAATCCAAATTGAGTTTGAGAAAAAGAAAGGCTTTATTTTGAGAATTCAAGGAAGCAAAAGCCAAAAATGTAGCCAGAACTTAACAACTAGAATAGGAAATAGAAATACACTAAGAATTTAAGAAGTTCTCATTTCTGGTTCTCAGTGTTTATCTCCTTTATTCTTCTTTTGTAATCTTTTTGTAATCTTCTTTGTTTTGTTGTTTTGTTTTCAATCAGCAAATTTGTCCAAGTACTGGAGGCAAATTGTACTTCAGTGCTCAAATTTCAAAATCCCCCCCATTTTTCTGCACATATTAAGTTATAATCTCTTAGAAACCCGTCGCCTAATATGAATTTCAAATCCTGGGAAATAGATTCTGCTTGTCTTGGGTTAGGTCACCATTTCTTGTGTAGGTATTTGCGTCTGTGGGCGTGGGACCATTGTATTGACAACACCACTGTAGGTCCAACCCTGTGAATTGGAGGGGAGAAGCATGGATTTGATAGAAAAAAAATGGCATTATCGGCTTGGGCTGGGCAGTAAACCTAAAGGTGTCTCCTACTGGTCACTATTGGTAGCGACCTAGAAATTATCTTGATTTGTCCTGTATCAGGATCAGCTTTTGACTATCATTATTCTAATAATACTTCCAGGGCTTCTTCCTTTATCATTAAGGTTTCACTCAGAGAGAAGTGACCTATTTGATTTCTAGCTGAGAAAGCAAGTAATTAAATAATACCCTTGGGCTCATTCTATTTCCTGCCTTATTATGAAATAAGAAAGAAAGGTCTCCTGAAGGAGAATTAAAGAAAATGCTGATATATAGCAAATGATAGTTTAGTTTTGCTTACAAGGACAATTCTCTTTCTCAAAATAAGTGAATATACTGTACTGGAGAACTCTGAGAGGGAAAAAAATCCACCTAAGCATTATAAATGCTGTAATGTAAGGTGTTTTTTTTGTTGTTGTTGTGTATTCCAAGACAAAAAGTAGAATTATCAGGTAAACTTCCATTGTTCTTGCATCATTGTCATCAGCAGCAGCAGCAGCATTTGTGACTTCAACAAAAGCAAAGCTTACAAACTAAAAATATACTAGATTCTTGGACTTATTTCAAAAATTAAGACTTTTTAAAAGAGACTCATTTTAAACTTCTAACAAGGATATACTAGCATTAAAACAGAAAACATGTAAACTAACAAAATAAAAGTGAAAGATTTAAATATACTATAAGGTGAAAATTCAAAGTTTATGATATTCTTAATATACACCAAATGAAAACTATATTTTAATTTTTAAATGTCATTCCTTCTCATATTCCCTTACCTTTTATTGATATATATACTTGAAGGAGATGTACAAAATTAAAGAGAATATTAGCAGAGAAATAAAGCAGGAGATTTATTTATTATTATAAAGAAAATAAAACCACCATAAAATTGAAAGCCATCTTAAGAAAAGACCCAATAAACATAACAATTTCTGTTTGTACAAAGTATCAAACACATGAATATTGTGAAGATATGTTGATTCAGTTAGTTTTATTTACAAGTACTTCAAGACAATGAAAAAAAAATTTTTTTAAATACAAGCATGCAAAAATACCCCAAAGAAACCAAGAGTATGTACTTGGAAACATTTGGAAAGTTAAAGCATTAAAGTTAAAATTGAGGGTAACCCCAGTTGTACTGATCATCTTATCAAATATACTGGCAGGTGGTTAATTAATTTTAGAAAATGACTCAATTTATATATTTGATAAGATAATTTACAAATTACCTACCTCAGTGAAGTCAGTGAAACAGATAACTTCCAATTAAAAATATTAAATCATTTAAAAAATCTCTTTTATAAACAAATGGTAGCTTGCAATTTAGTTTTTATTAGGACATTACCATAGCTATCATGTGAATCACAAAATAAATGATGAATAATACAAACAATACATTAGTTCATTATATTTACTGAGTACCTAATACTTAAAAATCAAGCGATAGATCCTGGAAAGTAATCAAAAATATAAAAAGCATGTATGAAACACTATAAAATATTAAAATAGTAAATGTATGCAGTACACAAGATTAGAAAAGACTAGCAATTACGTGCTCATGTACCGTACTTAACCAAAAGTTCTGGTCCAAAGCACAGGCTCACGTGCTAATTGAGAAGAAGCACTTGGGAGTCTGAAAGCTGTGTGCTTGTTTTTGGCTTTCTTCAGCTGGTCCTACATTGGAAGTAGGGGCAAAAATTAGGTAAGCTGTTGGTTAGTGAAGTACTAACTGTTTTGCACCAATCGCTTCACTGTGGTTTGGCTTCCTGGATTGGTTTCTCCAAATTGTGGGTCAGTTCTATTTTTTATATGGTCCAGGTGTTATCCCTTTGTATATTCAGTCTCTCATTACTTAGGCAAGGCATATCTATATCTATATTATCTATATCTATGGTAGTTATAATAAATATCCAAAATAACTTTAACATTATAGATAAGACTAGTTATTTGTTGTTTAGATGGCTGGATTTTTCAGAGATGAACATCTGGTTTATGGGGAGGGAAATAAAATTAATCTTAAAATCACATTTAGTTCAATATAGTTGAGATTGAATATATTCAGGTCACTAGGACTTACATGAAAAGAGAGAATAAACATGTAGAGAAATTGATAGGATCATGAAATGGTTTGCATTCTTTTGACCAAAGAAGTGAGGCAAGGCAATAAGAGAATAGAAATTTAATTACTACAATATTGGAGCTAAGAAATAAGTAAAAGTTTAACATGCTATGTACCCTTGCCTTCCTCCTCACTTCATGATCATGACAGGTAAATAAAGTAACCAGAATATATAGTCAGAATCACTTTTTATCTAACTCTGTGAAAGGTCTATAGAAAATTTTGAGAAACTGTTAGGATAAAGACAAATTGGCCTTAATAAATAATTTATTTGAATTAAATGAAATTAATTTGAGTAAAGAATGTAAGACTTACTTTAAGTCTTTATGCCTATGAGCATTTCTGCATTGTGAGAATCTATTCTTTCTCCCACAAATTCTGGTCCAGTTACTATAGATATGATTGCACATATTCATTGTCTTTCCTGTTTTATTTATTGGCAAGTCTTCCTAAAATAAAATCCTTGAACTAAGAAATAGAGGAGGCTCATTCTCTTTGTTCAATATGTAACTTGGCCTGTGTCTGGAAAATTTAAATAGCCAACTACTTAGATTGCCCTCTATCTTTACTGTCACTCAGGTTTCAGTACAGGTAGGCCATAATAGTAGAACACAAGTTTACTGTCAAGTGTTTCTTAAATCTATATAGTATTAAGTTTTCCTCTGATGATTCAATACTGAATATTCTACAAGAGTTAAGTACTTCTCTGTGGAAGCCCTACTATCATGACACGTAAGACCTGATTCCTGTACTTGTGCATGTGCTTATTACAGAAAAGTAGACATGTGCACACATAACTCGCATAAAGTATTAAAAGTATGTAATATCATAGAGGTACCATAAAGTCCTACAAGTTTTCACAGTAGATAGCATGTGTTTTTGCTTGAAGTAAAGAGTTCATGGATCAAAAATGGCTTTATGGAGGGGGTAGGATTGAACTGGAGGTTGAGGATAGAATAAATTTATATTTGGGAAATAGACAAACGCGCTGTGGAAGATTTTTTTTTTTTAATAAAGGAAAACAGGTGATCAAAACATAGAAGCTAGAAACTTGTTCGGCAAGAATTTAGATTTTTCTGGGGTACAGTGAAAATGAACCTGGAAAGATAAAGAATGAAACATGAATGCCCTAGCAAAGACTTCTGATGGCCTCTAAACTATTGAAGTGACCTGAGCTTTACAAAACTTTCTTGTGTCTGAACCAATTCACGTGATGCCCATCTTCTACATGTCTAAAGTTTGACTTGGGGGAATGATAAAGTAAGTGCACAGAAAACATGCAATGGGTAGGCTAGCACACATGTTCTAAGAAATGCACACTTCACTGATTAAATCCATGCTTTTACTGTAGCAAAACTATTGGAAACTATTACTTCCCTACTTTAGATTTTACTTGACATTAACAAATTCTATTTTCTACAGTGTAATTTTATAACTTTTATTGATTTAATACTGCTTTAAAAATTAGCATTGTTTCAAGGTATAACTGGCAAAAACACAAAAAGTTTCATATCCTTGATGACCAGAATCCGTGCACTGTCTCATCCCTAAAAGACAAACAATGGGAAGTACTTCCAGCTGTCATGAAATAATTATGTTTCTGCAGGTACTGTTGTCAAGGTAAGGTTGTCTAGAATTATTTTGTTAGGTTCTCATTCTTAGTGAGTCAGTTTAATAACCATCATTACGGAAGCAAATTGTAATTACAAATAATGATTGTTTGGGAAATAGAAATTGAGCAGAATCAGCTAATGGCCAGTTTCTATTCAACTTGCAGTTTGCATTTCTCATTTTATGACAAAATATTACTGGAAAGAGAATGAAAAGCAAACACTGCATTTCTATAATTTTATATTTTAAATAAAAAGTATAAATTGTAGACCTCCTGAATTTTTTTTTTTAACTAGTAGCTGTCCAAAAGCAAGGATGTATACTATACAATAAGGTAAGAGAATTACCACATGAGGTCTGGAGTCTATGACAAGGGACAAGAATTTTTGAAGTTTTGACATATAAGACTGTCTAGATTATTTTTGCTTAACATTTCATGTTACAACCATAATTAATTGAGGAAAATAACTAAGATTTTGACTAACAATACCAGCTTCTTGCCTTTCATTAGTTTCAAATGACTGGACCTCCCTTCATAACCCCTTGTCCATCTGTCTTTATATTTTGAAGCCATCATGCCAAGTCTCCATACTTCATATGTTATGGCTGATATTTCTGTCTGGAAAATACTGAATCTTTGTCTATCTTGCAGGAGAGCTTTATTTACCATTGGCCATGTGTCAATATGGAAAGAGTACAGCTGAGGGTGTCAACAATTCTAGTGTAATATCAGTGGTCCTACGTGAAATATCTTTCACAGTAGACATGCGGACAGAGTCACCCCACCTCAGGATTTCCTCCTGCTGTATCTCTATCTCTGATTAAGCTTTCTAATCCCCACTATTCATTCTCCTAATACCACCTGCTCTGGAAGTTCTGAGATAAAAATGAGCTTATTTGATTAATGTTCATTTTCTCCTAATTTAGGAAGATAGGGAAACTTCCCTTGCTCATACCCAATAAATTATTCTCCTTTTTGTTTTTGCATTACACCCAACAAACTATACTTTGCAACTCAATTACCTCCAGATTTAAACACATATAATCTTTTTTTTTTCAGAGAGAACGAATCCCATGATATGTTTTTCCAATCTGTGTGTTTTAATTGTATTGTAGTAAAGTATACATAACATAAAATTTACCATTTCAATCATTTTTCAGCATAGCAAACAATATTTTTAAGGAATACCTGTGACAGGAACTTAGGGGAGGGTGAATCATCTTATAATTCCCTGTATCTCATAGTCAGCAGTTTTCAAAAGAAGAATCTTTGCAATTAAGTGGCTCAGTTTTTCAGCACTCTTTTTTCTTTCTGTATATTTTTTCTTACTATCACCCAAATCTTATGGCCTGTATAGGTAGGTGTGACTATTCCACAGTCCCCATGTACTTCTTCCCTTCCATATTTGCTTATGGTTCTGAGTTCTTCTAAAGTTGTAAATATAGGTTTTCTTTGGTCCTATTTTACCTAATGGAGTTTCTGCCTCCTAAACCCCATTTGTGAATGTAATGTTTCACAAGCAGATGGAGAATGATTTACTTCAAATTTTGACAACACTCTATTGGTATCCACAGGAAATGTTGGTAAAGCCATAAAGATTAATTAGGCAGGTAACATGATTAATGTTTATTTAACCTTTATGTTCAGACTTAATATATATTTTAATTCTGGCACTTACTGGCTGTGTGACAATTGACATGTTACTTTTTTCTCAGCCTCAATTTCCTTATCTCCAAAATGAGCATAATTATGACTGATCTCATTTTATAGAAAAGATCATTAATCTCCACCAGTTCCTTAATTCTGTCTACCAATCACACTACATTTCTCTGGCTCATTCAATTTTCCACTCTTCTAGATGACTATTTCATTCTTTTATTTGTTTTGTCAAAAATGCAGCACCTTTCCCCTCATCTACATTATCAACCGTCAACCTTGCTTCCTACTTTACTAAGAAAGAAAAAACAATGAAAAAATATCAACACCCTCCCACTATCACATATAGCCTCACTAACTTGTGTCTGTGCTCTTGTACTTTGCCTTCTTGCCTCAGAGTAAGTATGACTTCTCTGCTCTTTACAGAGGCCAGCTGCTTTTCTGCACCAGATCCATCCCCTCCCTTCCTACTTAAGGACATCATTTCAGATTTTTCCCTTCTGTTTTGCATAATTAGGTATTTATTTCTCCCCAATCCACTGGAACTTTCACATCAATAAATACACAGGCTCTATTTCTTCTACCGTAATAAAATCCTCTCTTGAACCATTGTCTCTCTCCAGCTACTACCCTGTTTCTTTCCTTCTCTTTCCTTCTTAAAAGAGTTTTCTATATTTGCTCTCTCCATAAATCATCTCCTGTTTACTGAGCCACTCTATCAAAATTATTCTCTCAAAGTCAGCAATAACTTTTGCATTAAGAAATCCATTAGTAAGTTTCTTCTTCTTAAAATACTCACTAGCATTCTTAATTCTCTGGTTTTCTCCCTACTCCACTGGCTTCCTTTGATGAGTATTCTGTTCATTCATCTCCATCTCTCTATACAGCAAACATTGGCCGAGGTACAATCCTTGGACCTTTCCCCTTTTCTATATATATACAATCCCTTTTGCACTCATCCAGTTTCATGGTTCATTAAGCATCATCTATTTACTAACACCTTCCAAATTTACATCTTCAGCTTTGATCTACCCCTGAAATCCAGGCTTATGTCTGCAGCTGCTTACTTGATATTACATTTGGCTGTTTAACTGGCATCTCAAACTCAACAGATCAAAAAATAAACTTCCGATAGTCTCACTGTAGTCTTTGCATTTCAATAAATTTTCATTCTCTCTTTCCAGATGCTCAAGCTAAATTCTTCAGCTCCTTTCCTTCCCTCACATCTGATATTCAAAAGCTCATCAAAATCTCACTATCTTTGCTTTCCATCCAGTAAGTGACCACGTCTCAACACCCCCATAATCCCTGCAGTTATAAAACCACTGGTCCAAGCCATCATCAGCCCTCAGATGAGTTATCACAATAGCTTCCTATCTCATCTCCCTGCTTCCCTCTCTTTTCAATAATTCTCATCATGGAGCTGAAGTGTTTCTCAGTAGATATATGTCACTCTTCTGCTGAAATTAATTCAAATAATTTTTATCTCACTCATAGTAAAAACCAAAGTCCTTACTAATAGCCAAAATCTTTTGGTATCTGAAACCTCGTCTCCATCCTCTCTTTATGATCTAAAACTTCCCAGTACTTCCTCCTTTAGGCCATACTGTCTTTCTTGCTGCTTCCAAACACACCAGGCAAGCCTCCACCAAGAGATTTGCCCTTGTCCTTCCTTCTATCTGGGATGCTCTTCTCCAGATGTTTGCATTGCTCAATCTCTCATATACTTTACATTTTTATTGAAATACCATCTTCTAAGGGAGACCTGCTCTGACTATCCAATCTAAATTTGTGCCTTCTCCCAACCACACACTTTCCATTCCCTTTCCCTGCTTTTAAAAAATAACATCTATCTCCACATAACATTTTGCATTTTAATAATTTGCTATGCTTATTTTCTGCTGCTCCCCTCTCCCTATCAACACCAGAATATAAGATCCACGAGGGTGGGAACTTTATGCTTTTTTTAAAAAGTGCTATATTGTCAGAATTTAAAAGTGACTAGAACGCAGTAGTTATACATAGGTATTAATTAATTCAAATAATATCTATCTCAAGGGGTTGTTGAAAAACTCAGAGGAGATAATGTACACAATCTCTGAGCACATTCCGTATATACTAGAACGTCAGTAACTGCTTTCTATTATCAAGGAGAGTCTTTGAAACCTCAGAGAGATAATCAAGCTTTAGAATATGAAGGTAGGCATCTCAGTCCAGTGAGAGAAGAAGGTATATTAATCTCCATCATCAGTATCTGAGGGACATTTGATTGCGAGAGTCAATAGAAGACTGTTTACCTTTTTGCTTTCCTAAACAGAAAGTAATTTTAATTAAATTTAAAAGGATAGCAGCTGTCACTTGGATTGCAGATTTAGATAGCTATTTTTTTCCTAGAATAATTACCCTCCTGTTTTTCCATTACATTAAACATTATGGTATAGAAGTATATCTCATTTCATTTTGGTTTTATAAACAGTAAATATAAATTTCATAATACAAGTTTAATGTTATTAAATTTATTTCCAGTCTTTATTATACAATTTTAGTGATTATGATGAGGAATCTTTGCAGTCAAAAATACTCTGCAATTAATGAGATGTTTAGCTGTCTGTTTAAAAGAAGTAATATTGTCTAATTTTCACTCAAATAGCCCTTCTTATAAAGATTATTTGCAGCAGTTATTTATCAGTTTATATATATATATATATATATATATATATATATATATATAGTTTTATGAATGAGAAGTAAAACTTTCTCTGTTTTCAAGATAAATACTCCATATCTTTGTATCAATTAGTGGTGACAAAAATTGAAGTGTGATTTATAACAACTTACCCTTAACGAGGCTAGAGCGATGGGATAAGGAAAAATAATAACTCTTTGAATGCTCTCTAATTATGTCTCTAGCAAATTTAAATGTTCGTGTACAAATTATATTTTGCTTCTAAAAATGTTTTGCTTAGCAATTTTTTGAGGTACTGCCACAATCAAAAAAGAAATAAACACTTAAACTCTTACAACTATATTTTTTAATATATTATTTTCTTTTTAAATTATTGTGATGGAACTATGGTTTGGCTCTTGTAAGTATCTTCAGGTTAGAAACATATGCTCCAGTCCTTGCAGCATCTAATCTGAGATCTGGTACATTCCAAATGCTCATAAAATTTATTTGATATGATTTGTTGAAGTTTATCAAAAACTCCTTTTTATAATATGGTCAAATATATTTCCTATACACTATAGCATATTATATTCTCTTTATTCTTCCCATTCTTTTAAGCCAAAAATATAAAGACTTAAAATTGTTTTAGAATGAATAAATATTTGCAGAAAAGGAACATTTAATTATTTGACTAATATTACCTTTTTAAAAATGTTTACAAATTTTAAAAAGATGTGAGGCTTATTTATTTTCTGTGTTGTAAAATATAAAATGGAAACACAGCTAGACATGCTTTAACTCTTAGTGGAATCCAAAGACATTTTGAGAAAAACAACTTTTTGTGGAAAATAAAACATATCATCTTTTAAACTTGGAAATGTAAAAAAGAACAAAAAATATTTTTACTATATATTAGATTCAGAAAGAAAAGTTTTAGAGACTTGAACACTGAAACATGCAATCTCTAAAGTTAATGAGTAAGAGCTATGGGGGAAAAATATTCTCTTATTTGCTGTATCTTCATTGTATTTATAGCATTTTTTTCATTGTATTGCCATGATATCCCAGCGAGAAATTGGCTAAAATATCGTTTCCAAGAGTCTCTTTCTGATGTCTTTTTGTTAAGACACAATTATATTTCCCAAATAGATGATAACTTTTTCAAGGTCATGTTGACATTTTTGTGTGCGTGGCAAAGGAGGGGCACAGTGACTCGCTGATACATCTTGACTGTAATATTAAAATGAGTGGAGTCATGGGTATGAAATGTACAGTTTGGGGAATATAGTCAATAACTATGTAATATCTTTGTATGGTGAGAGGTCGTAACTAGACTTCTTATGGTGATCATTTTGAACTGTATAGAAACACTCAATCACGATGTTGTATACCAGGAACTAACATACTGTTGTAGGTCGATTATACTTCAAAAACAAACAAATTCATAGAAAAAGAGATCAAATTTGTGGTTACCAAATGTGGGGATTGGGGGAGGGGGAATTGGATAAAGGTAGGCAAAAGTACACACTTTTCATTATAAGATTAAAAAGTACTAGGGATATAATGTACAACATGATAAACATAATGAGCACTGCTCTATGTTGTACATGAAAGTTGTCAAGAGAGTCAATCCTAAGAATTCTCATCACAAGGAAAGCAATTTTTTTTCTTTGTCTTTTATTTTGTGTCTACATGGGATGATGGGTGTTCACTAAATTTATTGTGGAAATCATTTCATGATTATATAAGTCAAATCTTTATGCTGCTCACCTTAAACTTAGACAGTGCTGTATGTCAATTACATCTCAAGAAAACTGGAAGAGGGAGTTCCCTGGGGGCCTAGTGGTTAGGATTCCGGGCTTTCACTTGCCATGGCTGGGTTCAATCCCTGGTCGTGCAAGCTGTGCAGTGCAGGCACAAAAACAAACAAAAAAACTGGAAGAATAAAAAAGAGTAGGTACAGTAGCTCCATTAGAAAATTTAACAAAATTACACATTTTGCAAAGAAAATAAAATTACCAAAATTAATACAAAATTGTAAACAAATATAAATATAATTTTAACCATCTTACCAAGAAATCTATCCAGCACTCAAAAATCTGTGCACAAAGAAAGCACCAGCCACAAAGTTTTACACTGAATTTTACCAGACTTTCAAGGAAATGAGATGCCATATCTAATACCATTTTTTTTCTGACAATAATAGATAGGGAAAACCTCTCACATTTTTTGTCACGTTATAGCAATATCCAAAACTATCTGCCCAAAATGTTCATGTCTTTATTAAAACATAAGTATATTTAATTCATCAATGTATAAATAAAATAGTATATTGTGACCAAGTAAGTTTTAAACAAAAAGAGCATGGATGATCAAATATTAAGAAAACTGTTCATATACATTTGAATATTAATAGAGTATTATTTTGTCCATGTTATAAACATTTAATACATGCAAATAGAAGGGATTTTTTTGGTAACTAACCAAAATGTTCACCTAAAACTCTAGTAATTTTGTTATTTGTTGCAACATTAAAACCATTTTCATTCTGATTAAAAAACTGGGATTGAGAATGCTATCAGAGCTTCTATTCAGTATTTTATTAGTGGTTCTAGTCAAGACAATAAAAGAAGAAAACAATAGGATATAAAGGTTAGAAAGCCAGAAAATAATTTACAGAAGAAAGAATTGTATATCAATAAAACTATTGTCTCCATAGAAACTTATTATAATGAAATTCTAAAAGTGTACACATGCTGAAAGGTCACTGTACAAAAATTATCAATGTTCTTTTACACCAGCAAACAATATAGGAATAAACAGATACACAAAAAATGTTTATTACACCTAGTAAAATTTTAGATTTGTATATTTCAGCCATTCTACATTCAGGTATATACTTGAAAAACCTAGAGACATATTCACCAATATATGAGGACTTGGATAAGCCTATTTATTTATTATAGACTAATGTGTTGTGAAATTATAAAATATGGATGAGAAAGAAATTCACCAATTGAAAAAATTGTGGCTACTTCTGGGGTGGAAGAAGAAGAATAAAATTAGGGAATTTTTTAAAGAGGAGACAGAAGAGTTAAACAATATGATCAATGAGATAGATTTATAGATACATATTAGATTTATAGAGTGATAATAGAGGATACGTCACCTTTTCAAATCAGTATCAACATTTAAAACTGATTATGAGAGAGGAAACATTAGTAATTTTCGTGAAATAGAAAGATATTCTCTGATCACAAAGCAGTAAAATGGAAATCATAAGTAAAATAAAAGTTCCTTTCACAAGAAAATTTTTAAAAAACGCTTTTATTAAAAAATCAATTGGGTGAGAAGAGAAATACAAATCTAAAAATCCCCAGATAGTTATAATATTCATTCTTTTCAACCTATAAGAGACAGAGTTGTTTTGAAGCATAGGCAATAATAAAAAGCTCTGTAAGCTATTTTAAAAGACTAAAAGTCTTATTACCAAACTGGATAATAAAACTACCACAAGTCAATGTCACTTCCACATATAAATGTAAATATCTTAAATAAAACATTAAAAATGTAAACTGTGCTATAGAAAAATGAATTAGGGCCATAACTTTTTAACCAAAGGAATGGAAATTTGATTTGATAATCTAAAATATATTAATTTAATTAACTGCATTAGTGGATAATAGAAGAAAAAAATCTCATGACCAATTTAAGAGATATTCCCCCCAAACCCTTAGTAAAATGTAACACCTATAGCCATTTCTGTTACTGTTTAAAAATGTATAAGACATCCAAGCCAATTTGATAAATAGAATAAAATTATGTTTTAAGTAATCTATTGAGAGAGGAGACAAAATTTTTATTTTCAGAAATTATTACCAAAACCTGAAATCTCTTAGGTCAGTGTGCTCATTCTTCTAGAACTATCTTCTTATAATACTCTCTTAGCTATGAAATATACATAAACATTACACATGCATGTAAACACATGGGTGTATGTATAGGTACACTTATGCCCGTAAATATGTGCTGTGTATCAATTTGTGTATCAATATTTTAGTAACTTTACTTTCTAGCACACAAAAAAAGCTATTTCAGACACATCTTTTATTCTCCAAACTCCAGCTGTGGAATCAGCGTGTTTTAATTTGTCTGTTTTACTGTATAAAATAGTAATATGGGTCCAAAGGTGAAAATTGTGCCGAAAGGAAATCAGAATGTCATCTCCACACTTCTGTCTTTTCAACCCTCTTGCTACATACTCTCCATAGGTAATCAATATCATTAGTATTTGGCTTGTCTTCTCTCTTTTTGTTTTTGAAAACAAAGAGCAAATACATTTATTTTTTGCCAAACTTTTTATTAAGTGTAAAAAGGGACTCATTATATTCTTTTGTACTTTGCTTCTTTTATTTAAAAATATATCCTTGAAATCACTCCATATGTCACAAAAATCATCACCATTTTTTACAGCTATATAATACTTCATTACACAGGTTGGTTGTGCTATCTTTATTCAATCACTTTCCGATGTGTGGGCATTGTGTTTCATTTTTTCCTTTTTATGTTTTTAATTACATATAATATTGCATGGATAATAATGCAAATATGTATTTTCAAGTTGTTGATATTTCTTCAGCCTAAATTCATAGAGGTGAATCTGCTGTGTCAAAAGTTAAATGCTAATGTCCTATTGTTAGAAATTGCCAAACTCCTCTCTAGTTTGAAATGTGTACGAGCATCCATTATCCACAAATTCACACTCAGAATGTACTGTCATACAGTCTAATTTTTAGCAATCTGGGAGGTGGAAGGTGAAAAATTGAATCACAAGTGTAGTTTAAATTGCATTTCTCTAACTATGAATTATAACTCTACTGCTGAATTATAGTACTAGCTTTTGTTGTTTTTTTCTTTCTTTTTCTTTTTTAATCTTTATTGGAGTATAATTGCTTTACAATGGTGTGTTAGTTTCTGCTTTATAACAAAGTGAATCAGTTATACATATACATATGTTCCCATATCTCTTCCCGCTTGCGTCTACCTCCCTCCCACACTCCCTATTGCACCCCTCTAGGTGGTCACAAAGCATCAAGCTGATCTCCCTGTGCTATGCAGCTGCTTCCCACTAGCTATCTATTTTAAGTTTGGTAGTATATATATGTCCATGCCACTCTCTCACATTGTCACAGCTTACCCTTCCCCCTCCCCATATCCTCAAGTCCATTCTCTAGTAAGTCTGTGTCTTTATTCCTGTCTTACCACTAGGTTCTTCATGACATTTTTTTTTTCTTAAATTCCATATATATGTGTTAGAATAAGGTATTTGTTGTTCTCTTTCTGACTTACTTCACTCTGTATGACAGACTCTAGGTCCATCCACCTCACTACAAATAGCTCAATTTCGTTTCTTTTTATGGCTGAGTAATATTCCATTGTATATATGTGCCACATCTTCTTTATCCATTCATCCGATGATGGACACTTAGGTTGCTTCCATCTCTGGGCTATTGTAAATAGAGCTGCAATGAACATTTGGGTACATGACTCTTTTGGAATTATGGTTTTCTCAGGGAATATGCTCAGTAGTGGGATTGCTGAGTCATATGGTAGTTCTATTTGTAGTTTTTTAAGGATATTGAAGAATCCTTGCATTCCTGGAATAAACCCCACTTGATCATGGTGTATGATCCTTTTAATGTGCTGTTGGATTCTGTTTGCTAGTATTTTGTTGAGGATTTTTGCATCTATATTCATCAGTGATATTGGCCTGTAGTTTTCTTTCTTTGTGACATCCTTGTCTGGTTTTGGTATCAGGGCAATGGTGGCCTCATAGAATGAGTTTGGGAGTGTTCCTCCCTCTGCTATATTTTGGAAGAGTTTGAGAAGGATAGGTGTTACCTCTTCTCTAAATGTTTGATAGAGTTCGCCTGTGAAACCATCTGGTCCTGGGCTTTTGTTTGTTGGAAGATTGTAAATCACAGTTTCAATTTCAGTGCTTGTGATTGGTCTGTTCATATTTTCTATTTCTTCCTGATTCAGTCTTGGAAGGTTGTGCATTTCTAAGAACTTGTCCATTTCTTCCAGGTTGTCCATTTTATTGGCATGGAGTTGCCTGTAGTAATCTCTCATGATCTTTTGTATTTCTGCAGTGTCAGTTGTTACTTCTACTTTTCCTTTCTAATTCTCTTGATTTGCGTCTTCTCCCTTTTTTTCTTGATGAGTCTGGCTAATGGTTTATCAATTTTGTTTATCTTCTCAAAGATCCAGCTTTTAGTTTTATTGATCTTTGCTATCATTTCCTTCATATCTTTTTCATTTATTTCTGATCAGATTTTTATGATTTCTTTCCTTCTGCTAACTTTGAGGTTTTTTTGTTCTTCTTTCTCTAATTGCTTTAGGTGCAAGGTTAGGTTGTTTATTCGAGATGTTTCCTGTTTCTTAAGGTAGGATTGTATTGCGATAAACTTCCCTCTTAGAACTGCTTTTGCTGCATCCCATAGGTTTTGGCTCGTCGTGTCTCCACTGTCATTTGTTATTAGGTATTTTTTGATTTCCTCTTTGATTTCTTCAGTGATCACTTCGCTATTAAGTAGTGTATTGTTTAGCCTCCATGTGTTTGTATTTTTTACGGATCTTTCCCTGTAATTGATATCTAGTCTCATCACTGTTGTCGGAAAAGATACTTGATACAATTTCAGTTTTCTTAAATTTACCAAGGCTTGTTTTGTGACCCAAGATACGATCTATCCTGGAGAATGTTCCATGAGCACTTGAGAAAAATATGTATTCTGTTGTTTTTGGATGGAATGTCCTATAAATATCAATTAAGTCCATCTTGTTTAATGTATCATTTAAAGCTTGTGTTTCCTTATGTTTTCATTTTGGATGACCTGTCCATTGGTGAAAGTGGGGTGTTAAAGTCCCCTACTATGAATGTGTTACTGTCGATTTCCCCTTTTATGGCGGTTAGTATTTGCCTTATGTATTGAGGTGCTCCTATGTTGGGTGCATAAATATTTACAATTGTTATATCTTCTTCTTGGATTGATCCCTTGATCATTATGTAGTGTCCTTCTTTGTCTCTTCTAATAGTCCTTATTTTAAAGTCTATTTTGTCTGCTACTCCAACTTTCTTTTGGTTTCCATTTGCATGAAATATCTTTTTCCATCCCCTTACTTTCAGTCTGTATGTGTCTCTAGGTCTGAAGTGGGTCTCTTGTAGACAGCATATATATGGGTCTTGTTTTTGTTTCCATTCAGCCAGTCTGTGTCTTTTGGTGGGAGCATTTAATCCATTTCCATTTAAGGTAATTATTGATATGTATGTTCCTATTCCCATTTTCTTAATATTTTTGGGTTCGTTATTGTAGCTCTTTTCCTTCTCTTGTGTTTCTTGACTAGAGAAGATCCTTTAGCATTTGCTGTAAAGCTCGTTTGGTGGTGCTGAACTCTCTCGGCTTTTGCTTGTCTGTAAAGGTTTTAATTTCTCCATCAAATCTGAGTGAGATCCTTGCTGAGTAGAGTAATCTTGGTTGTAGGTTTTTCTCCTTCATCACTTTAAATATGTCCTGCCAGTCCCTTCTGGCTTGCAGAGTTTCTGCTGAAAGATCAGCTGTTAACCTTATGGGGATTCCCTCGTGTGTTATTTGTTGTGTTTCCCTTGCTGCTTTTAATATGTTTTCTTTGTATTTAATTTTTGACAGTTTGATTAATATGTGTCTTTGCATGTTTCTCCTTGGATTTATCCTGTATGGGACTCTCTGTGCTTCCTGGACTTGATTAACTATTTCCTTTCCCATATTAGGGAAGTTTTCAACTATAATCTTTAATATTAAATATAATCTTTAAATATTTTCTCAGTCCCTTTCTTTTTCTCTTCTTCTTCTGGAATCCCTATAATTTGAACGTTGGTGCATTTAATGTTGTCCCAGAGGTCTCTGAGACTGTCCTCAGTTCTTTTCATTCTTTTTTCTTTATTCTGCTCTGCAGTAGTTATTTCCACTATTATCTTCAAGGTCACTTATCTGTTCTTCTGCCTCAGCTATTCTGCTATTGATCCCTTCTAGAGTATTTTTAATTTCATTAATTGTGCTGTTCATCATTGTTTGTTTCATCTTTAGTTCTTCTAGGTCCTTGTTAACTGTTTCTTGCATTTTGTCTATTCTATTTCCAAGATTTTGGATCATCTTTCCTATCATTCTGAATTCTTTTTCAGGTAGACTGCCTATTTCCTCTTCATTTTTTAGGTCTGGTGGGTTTTCATCTTGCTCCTTCATCTGCTATGTGTTTTTCTGTTTTCTCATTTTGCTTATCTTACTGTGTTTGGGGTCTCCTTTTTGCAGGCTGCAGGTTTGTAGTTCCTGTTGTTTTTGGTGTCTGTCCCCAGTGGCTAAGATTGGTTCAGTGGGTTGTGTAGGCTTCCTGGTGGAGGGGACTGGTGCCTGTGTTCTGGTGGATGAGGCTGGATCTTGTTTTTCTGGTGGGCAGGTCCATGTCTGGTGGTGTCTTTTGGGGTGTCTGTGGATTTATTATGATTTTAGGCAGCCTCTCTGCTAATGGGTGGGGTTGTGTTCCTGTCTTGCTAGTTGTTTGGCATAGGATGTCCAGCATTGTAGCTTGCTGGTCATTGAGTGAAGCTGGGTGTTTGTGTTGAGATTGGGATCTCTGGGAGATTTTCGCCATTTGATATTATGTGGAGCACTCTTGTGGACCACTGTCCTGAAGTTGGCTCTCCCACCTCAGAGGCACAGCACTGACTGCTGGCTGGAGCACCAAGAGCCTTTCATCCACACGGCTCAGAATAAAAGGGAGAAAAAGTAGAAAGAAAGAAAGAGAGAAAGAGAGAGAGAGAGAGAGAGAGGGAGAGAGGGAGGGAGGGAGGAAGGGATGGAGGAAGGGAGGGAGAAAGGAAGGGGATAAAAGAAAAGAAAATAAAGTAAGGAAAAATAAAATAAAGTTATTAAAATAAAAAAATAGGGCTTCCCTGACAGCACAGTTGTTGAGGGTCCACCTGCCGATGCAGGGAACGTGGGTTCGTGCCTTGGTCCGGGAGGATCCCGCGTGCTACGGAGTGGCTGGGCCCGAGAGCCATGGCCACTGGGCCTGCACATCCGGTGCCTGTGCTCCGCAGCGGGAGAGGCCACAGCAGTGAGAGGCCCGCGTACCGCAAAATAAAATAATAATAATTAAGAAATAAATTATTTTTGAAAAGTAAAAAAAAAAAACAACGGACAGATAGAACCCTAGGACAAATGGTGAAAGTATAGCTATCCAGACAAAATCTCAGACAGAAGCATACACATACACAGTCACAAAAAGAGGAAAAGGGGAAAAAATAATAAATCTTGCTCTCGAAGTCCACCTTCTCAATTTGGGATGATTCGTTGTCTATTCAGGTATTCCACATATGCAGGGTACATCAAGTTGATTGTGGAGATTTAATCCGCTGCTCCTGAGGCTGCTGGGAGAGATTTCCCTTTCTCTTCTTTGTTCACACAGCTCCCGGGGTTCAGCTTTGGATTTGGCCCCGCCTCTGCATGTAGGTCGCCTGAGGGCATCTGTTGTTCGCTCAGACAGGACTGGGTTAAAGGATCCACTGATTCGGGGGCTCTGGCTCACTCAGGCTGGGGGAAGGGAGGGTTACGGAGTGTGGGGCGAGCCTGCGGCGGCAGAGGCCAGCATGACATTGCACCAGCCTGAGGTGCGCTGTGCGTTCTCCCTGGGAAGTTGTCCCTGGATCCCAGGAACTTGGCAGTGGTGGGCTGTACAGGCTCCCCAGAAGGGAGGTGTGGATAGTGACCTGTGCTTGCACACAGGCTTCTTGGTGGTGGCAGCAGCAGCCTTAGCATCTCATGCCTGTCTCTGGGGTCCGTGCTGTTAGCCGCGGCTCGCACCCATCTTTGGAGCTCCTTTAAGCAGTGCTCTTAAGCCCCTCTCCTCACGCACCAGGAAATAAAGAGGGAAGAAAAAGTCTCTTGCCTCTTCGGCAGGTCCAGACTTTTTCCTGGACTCCCTCCGGGCTAGCTGTGGTGCACTAACCTCTTCAGGCTGTATTCACGCCGCCAACCCCAGTACTCTCCCTGCGCTCCAGCCATAGCCGGAGCCTCAGCTCCCGGCTCCGCCCGACCCGGAGTGTGTGCAGACAAGCCTCTCCCGCTGGTGAGTGCTGGTCGGCACCAATCCTCTGGGCGTAAATCTCTCTACTTTGCCCTCCGCACCCCTGTTGTTGTGCTCTCCTCCGCAGCTGCAAAGCTTCACCCCTCTGCCACCCGCAGTCTCCACCCGCGAAGGGGCTTCCTATTGTGTGGAAACCTTTCCTCCTTCACAGCTCCCCTCCACTGGTGCGGGTCCCGTCCCTATTCTTTTGTCTCTGTTTATTCTTTTATCTTTTGCCTACCCAGGTATGTGGGGAGTTTCTTGCCTTTTGGGAGGTCTGAGGTCTTCTGCCAGCGTTCAATAGGTGTTCTGTAGGAGTTGTTCCACGTGTAGATGTACTTCTGGTGTACCTGTGGGGAGGAAGGTGATCTCCACATCTTACTCTTCTGCCATCTTCCCCCTCTCCTTGTTTTGTTTTTCTTTTACAAATACCTTTTGGAGTCAGCCTGAAAGATGAACTCCAATGATTTCGCCTTTTGTTATTTTGTCCTTATATAGTGCCCTTCCACATTGAAACAGGGCTTACCCTTGTGACCAAAAGAATACTAGATATGGGGCTGTGTTGTAGTTCTGAAAATAAGCCAGAAAAGGCATGCTAGCTTCTATCTTGAATTCCTGCTCTGTTCACTCTGGGAGAATCCAACTACCTTGCTAGGAGAACACTCAAATTGTCTTGTGGAGAACCCTATATCAAGACCAACTGAGGTCTCTCATCAATAGTTAATACTAAATTCCAAGCCCATGGGAGTGAGTCACCCAGAATGAAATCATTCAGCCTTCAGATAACTGCAGCCCTGGCTGATATCTGAATGTAACCTCATGAAAGATTCAAGTCAGAAATGCCCAGCCACTTTCTCCTAGTGTTGGTTCTGTGTAGAGGGTTTTCCCAGTTTCTGTTCGTCTGAAAATGTCTTTCATTGGTCAGTATCCTGAAGGCTATTTCCCACTGGAAATAAAATACTGTGTTGGCAGTTATTTCAGCACTTAGAAGATGCGAGTCCATTATTTCTCTTGTGAATACAACTCATATTTTGTTGCTCCTTTCAATGTGAATTGTAGTTTTTTGTTACTTTTAAGACTTTTGACTTTTTTCTTAACAGTTTCATCGTGATGCTAAGTGTGGTTTTCTCAGCTCTATCCTGTTGGGTTTTGTAGAACTTCTAAAATCGTGTAAATGGATGTATTTTGTCCACTTTTTACAGTTTTTTGTTTTGTTTTGTTTTCTTGCGGTACACGGGCCTCTCACTGTTGTGGCCTCTCCCCTTGCGGAGCACAGGCTCTGGACGCACAGTGTCAGTGCCTACGGCTCGCGGGCCTAGCTGCTCCGTGGCATGTGGGATCTTCCCAGACCGGGACATGAACCCGTGTCCCCTGCATTGGCAGGTGGATTCTCACCCACTGCACCACCAGTGAAGCCCCACTTTTTTCAGTTTTATAAACTTTTTTTTATCCGTCGTCTCTTCTAATAGAGGCTTTGCCACATTCTCTCTTTCATTTTCTTCTGGATCAAACATTAGATATTTTCATCTATGACCACTATACCTCTTATTCTGTTTTATGTATTTTCAAACTATTTTTTGTCTCTCTGATTCAGTCTGCATTTTTTCTACCGACCTATCATTCTGTTCAAATATTACCTCTTCATTTGTGTCTAATTTGCTCTTATTTCCATCTATTGAATACATAATTTCAGCTATTATACTTTTCAGTTTTAGAAGTGCCACTTATTCTTTTTATAAATTTCATTTCTGAAATTTTGCTTCTTCTCATTTATGTTTTTGAATCTGCTATAAATAGTTAAAACAATTTTTGATAACACTGATATCTGGATCACCTAGGAGTCTCTATTTTTTTGGTGTTTCTCTTGGTCTTGTTCTTTTGATAAAACTCTAATGTTGCATTGAATGCAGACATTGTGTATGAAGCTCTGAATAATGTCATCTTCCTGGCAAAAGTGTATATTTTGGTTCTGGACATGATTAGAGAAAGGGTAGATGATCTGAATCAGTCTTGGATTGAGGTGATTCTAAGGTGTTTTGTATTTTATTTTGATTGGTTGATTTCCAGACTGTCTCCCTTTAGGATCTGTACTAAAATCCTACTGTTTTGTCTAGGGATCATCCTCCTTTTGTGCATAACAATCTTGACAACAAGTGGCCAAAAGCCATGTTTAGTTTCTGAGACTCTTAGCCACTATTTTTTGTTTCATTGTCGGCCTTTTTCACTGCTGCATTCAAATAACAAAAATACATTGAAAGGAAAAAGGTAGTGATTTGTATATTTTTTCCTGAGATCTAGTTAATTCCTAAATGCCTATATTTATCTCTTCAGCTATGACTGCATAAACCCTGTTATATTTCTCATCCTCTTAGTTATAGCTTTCTACTCAGCTCTTCAGCCTCTTTAGCTGTGCCACCTATGATATGACAAATATCTCTTGGGAAAAGTAGCAAAAATTTGAAGTTCATTTCATTTCCTCCTTATCACTGGGATATCAATACCTAATTCCATTTAAATTTTATCAAGATGTTCCCCTATATAGCATAAGGGTTGGTCCTGTCCTATAAGGTAGTCATATATAGCTAGAAGTGGAAATTTTCTTGCTGTCTTGTTTTTAAGGGTCATAGTATTAAATTCTACTTATAATTTTCTTCTTGATACCGTGAATATGTATATTAGCTTATTTTGTGGGTTTTTCCTAACTTGTTATATTTAAAGACTGGTGAGAGGGATCTTGACATCTGTCTTTTTTTCTGTACTGTTTACCAATAATTCATTACCAAAATTTTACCTTTCACATAATTTTGGATCAGTGTCTTCCTCGATTCCTTTTCATTAGAAACCCAGTTAGTCATTTTCTTCTACCTGTTAAGGCACATTGAAAAGTTTTTTGTTGTTGTTGTTTTACTTGTACTTGGATATTTAATTGTTGTTGTGTTGTTTTTATACTGTTAATATTTTTTTAGGGATTATAATTGTCCTAAATGCAATGAGATAGACAATCACTAATAGAATAGGAAAAAATTATAATAGTGTACATTTTAATCCACTAACTAGTGATACTGTTGGGTATTGATACTTATACATCTTTACTTATAAAGATGACCCATTGAGCTAGAATCAGCACCACGTGTGTGTCAGGAGTTCTATTCATGATTCTTATTGACTTTATAACCTTGCCCACATTGCTCTAATATTTCTGAAACTCAATTTATATCCATTTTTGAATTTATTTTAGAGACAGACATAGGATTTTTTAAATAGTAATTACAGAGTTGAAAATTTGAATTGGGCATTAGAACAAAACAGTTTTTTTATGCCATTATCTTTATACATAATTATCTTTCTAAATATATATTCTGAAAAATATGTAAGAATGTAAAGAATGTCAGAAAAAACTGCAAATTTGCCAACCTAAAAAAGACAAAATAACTGTAATTTATCTACATGATGATTTTCCCAGCCTTTTTTGTATACTGAATTTTTTTGGATTCTATAAGCATCACTACCACAGCTCTTCTTTTATAATTACACAGTATTTAAGCTTTTGCTTATATTCAGTATTTCCAGAGCAGAAAATTTTATTTGTTCATGTGCCTGCTCATTCAGTCTTATTCAACTAGAAGAGAAGCAACTTCCTCTCTGTTCTGCTCTAATGGGCACACTTTGGCAAGTGTTTCTCAACAAGCTTCACCTTATTTCTCAAGGAATCAAGTGTTCTCTACGCAGGCAAAAGCTAGTAAATCAGCTGTAGTGTTAATCAGTAAAAGTAATCAGCCTCTGAAGCAAAACCTGTCAATTATAATGTGTAACAACAAGCTCTTGGATGGACTTTAAAACATAACTTAAAGAGTGAACACAGAGTTGTTCTGCTACACTATTTTTTCCACTTTATTCCAAGCAACATTAGAATTTTAGATGAGACTAGAAACAGATTCTTTGAGAGTCTGTGCACTGATGAGTCTGAAAAGGATGTAAAAAAGAATGAAAGAAACAATGGAAATAGGTGTGAAAAAATTTTCTCTGCAATGTGATATAGCAAATGAAAATAAGCTCTGCTGTGTAATTCCAAATATGACTTTGTATGCGAAATAAAATTTATTTTTGTGGTTTATGCCATTCAAAGTTTTTCTCTAACATCCAGGTCAGTTTCTTTTGTGTAATTTCTCATCCTGTAATCAACTTCAGATTTAATGACATAATTCTATTTTTTTAAATTATTTGTTTGAATTTTCTGCACTTTATGCTTTGATGACATAGGTTTTCAAATTAATTGATTATATAAGGTACTTAATGTAGTAGAAAACCTAGAACATAAAAGCAATTTAACAATTAAAGCACTAAAGTAATTGAACAATTAATTATTAAATTAAAGAAATTAAATAAATTGTTAAAGAAATTTTTAAATAAGGTTGAAACAGGTATGTTTTGGGGGTGGTTAGAGGGGAAGAAATGAAAATCAAGAATAAAATCTATACTGATCTCATGTAATGAAGAATGAAGAAAAGTTTAGATGGGACATACATTATTTTTACCACTTTAAAAAAAAAACTTTTATCATTTAAAAATGCAATTATTGGGCTTCCCTGGTGGCACAGTGGTTGAGAGTCCACCTGCCGATGCAGGGGACACGGGCTCGTGCCCCGGTCCAGGAAGATCCCACATGCCACGGAGCGGCCAGGCCCGTGTGCCGTGGCCACTGAGCCTGCGAGTCCGGAGCCTGTGCTCCACAACAGGAGAGGCCACAACAGTGAGAGGCCCGTGTACCGCAAATAAATAAATAAATAAATAAATAAAAATGCAATTATTTTAACCAATTTTTGATAAAATAATCTCCCCAATTCTATTAAATATAAAAATGTTAATGAAAAGTGATTTATAAACTTTAAAGTCTATGATAAGTACTTATTTTATCAGAAATTTCTAGTAATAATCACTTATTAAAATAGCACTAAGTAATATGCAAAGACTTCTAAATATTAGATCTCTAAATATTGCTAAACCACCATGGAATAATAAAAAAATAATAACTGTGACAAAAACAGTTAACAACACCATCATTTACTATATATAACTAGTATATATATATATTTTTGTTGTTGTTGTTGTTTTGGGGGGTACGCGGGCCTCTCACTGTTGTGGCCTTTCCCATTGCAGAGCACAGGCTCCGGACGCGCAGGCTCAGTGGCCATGGCTCACGGGCCCAGCTGCTCCGTGGCATGTGGGATCTTCCTGGACCAGGGCACGAACCCGTGTCCCCTGCATCGTCAGGTGGACTCTCAACCACTGCGTCACCAGGGAAGCCCTAGTATATATTTTTTGGCATATGGTTTATAGTTTATATGCAAGTCTATAAGTGGCCCTTTTATATATGAAAAACAAAACATGAAAACTTTATATTAGGGTATATTGGCAATGTTCCCACTCTGAGCTTCACCTTATATGTCTATAACCCGTAGAGAGCTGCAAAATATGTTTCAGGTTAAAGTACTCATATGAGTAACAGTCAGTCGGGGGAATAGGGCGATATAAAGTATGAAGAACTTTTGCTGTGGCAATCCCCTCACATTATGAGCTGCTGAAACAGCAGGTGGCGAGAGGCAATGGGAGTAGCAAAATACTAGTGTTGATCTGTGTGGTTGGTTCAAGCACGTGACAGCCTACAGGGTCTGCCTTGCCTGCTGGGACTTTATTACCTGCCTCATTATGGACTTAGCCAGAGTTAAGCTGCTAACCTATATTACCTCTAACTGGCAAGGAAAATGGAGTGTCAGAGGCAAAATCGTGTATGTGACCTGTCACATTAAGACTTGATGATGGATAAAGTTCAGGAGTTGTTCTGTCGAAGTAGTTTTTCAGTTACAAATAATATCCCTCCAGCAAGGATTTAATTATTTATTTTTGTAATCAAATGATATATGTAAAATTTGATGATCTATGTGTATAGATTTTCGTGTTCAGTGTTTAGCAATTGATATCCATCATTTATACCAGCTTCCAAAAGAGGTTCATTTTCCTGATATTTTTCAACCATACATGACAGGCTCTAGGCTCTTAGAAAAATGGTCTGTAAACATCTCCTTCCAAAGAGACTAAAGTTTATCAAGAAAGTGTTTACAGATCAGATTACCAAGTGTTTGTGTAATGATCTTATGCTTCTTAAAAAAAAAACACTCATTTAAAGTGTAAAGTATGTTCACTTACTCCTTAATATGATATAAAGCTTTTTTTGAAATAAGGGCAATGGAGTTTAATTCTCCATCTCTGCTGAAGTGATTGTAAACTTTCACTTCATATCATTTCAGCATTTTCTGGCAATCCCCAAGGGTTAAGAAATGGGTCCAGATAATAGTCTAATCATAATCATTTTTCTTACTAAAATTCTTTCTTTTCACACATTTAACCATTTAGAATAGCCATAACTCATTCATTTATGTTAGTGTATGGTTTTTAAAATCCTGAAACAGGCAGAGTCCTTTAGCAGTTTCCACTGTATCAGTCTACTCTGTGCTACTTGGAATTTAGGAATCAGCAGCTACTTTCAACATCAATTCAGCAGCCCACATCCAAGGTCACAGGGTGATAAGCTTAATTATAAGACTTAAACTTCTATCATGAGACCAATAATTTTGTCTTGATTGTTAAACTCTGCAAAAAATAACCTGTCTGTTCTATCTCAGCAAATGTGTTAGTTATTTACTGTTTCAACTTGCATAACTGACTGATGAACCCTAGGGACTTCTTCAAAGTCTATAACACAAGTGTTAATAACCATGCTTTAAACCTCTAACAGGAGTGTAAAATGCCTGTAAATGATGGTAAATCTCAGTGTGTGTAATGTGACCAATTTATAGTATCAAAGCACAGTCTTCTAAGGCTGAATCCTATCTGTCATGTATTTAAAAATCAAAGCTCTCAAAACTCGTGTGTGAAATGAAACTTTACAAAAGGTCTAAATTATGCAAATCCCCTTGGAACTTGTGAAAATAATTTACAACTTTAAATTTTACCCCTTATTTTTTCATCAGCAATTAAAGCAACTTAAGTGAAACTTAGTGAAATTTGCTATCACTTTCATATCAAATCTGTTAGAAATCTCTTCCCAAATTTCTTGAATTTGAATAGCCTGATATCCACATCCTATATCCACAATATTATTTAATTTCTACATCCTTCATCCTTTCATATATAGCTGGAGTAACTTGAACATGAATATCAAATAAAAAGGAAGATACTCTAGAATAGAAAAGTAGTTAGAATGTCCATTTTATGTGTTTTATAATCATTTTTTGATTCAAGCTATTTAAGTAAAATGAAAATAAACAATAAAATTAACTTGAACAAGTATTAGAAATCAAAATTAAAATCCCTCCTAAATAATTTTGTTTTCATATATTAACTATGTTAATTAAATAGATTAGAATTAGTACATTCAGAATATGATGATTGATTCAAGTTAGTAAATTAAACATTGTGGTAGACAACCTTCTTCTCTGCTTCTAGGTGATGAAAACACTTAGCAAGCCAAATTTCATGAGGCATCTCTGAAAAATGGCAAGTGGATTGGATAATATTAAAGAAGTTAACCAAATTATAAAATGTATAGGGCAGTATACTGAAAAAAGTATGACTGGTTTCACAGAAATTCCAAAAGTAGAATAGGTATTTCCCAGAAAGAGGAAGGTAACTGTTTCCTAGAGATGCCATAACAAATTAACCTAAGCTTTAGGGCTTAAACTACAGAAATTTATTCTTTCATAGTTCTGGATGCTGTAAGTCCAAAATCAAGGTATTGTCAGGGCTGTACTCCCTATAAAGGGGAGAATCCACATTTTGCCTCTTCAAGCTTCTGGTGGCTGTCAGCATTCCTTAGCTGTAGTCACATTATTCTAATCTCTGCCTTTGTCTTTATGTTGCCTTCTCAGCGTTTGTGTCTTTTTTTCTTCTGTCTGTGTCTTTCTTCTATTAGAGTACTTGTCATTGGATTTAGTGTCTACCTGGATAATTCAGAATGATCCCCTCATCTCAAAATCTTCAAATTAATCAGATCTTTAAATACCTTTTTTTCCAGATAAGATAATATTCATAGATTCCAGGGATTAGGACTTGGATATATTTGAGGGGGGTGGGGGACGACCAGTATTCAGTTCAGTACAGTAACTAACAGCTACGTTTTGTAATCTTGCTTTAGAATTACTCACAAAAAATAATCATAAACACTTTCTCACTGTTCAACTCCTCCCAGAACAAAGATTTAATAAAAGGACATTTATTCTTTTAGTTATAAGTAATTATTTTAGAATTGTGGTTAGAAGACCAAGAAAATGTGCCTAGGTTTGGTTATATCCAGTACAGCAGGCATGAGGAAATCAAGATTCTAAATTATCAAATACTAAAGTCTACTCTTCAGCAATAAATTCACATTCATTGGAGGTAAGATCAAATGTATCATCTTCAGCTGTGTGTCCACATTGACATACACGACCAACAGTAGCAATCATTAAAGGAAAACTATACTGTAAATCAATAAATATCTACAAACAGGTTAAAAGATATGAAATACACACTCATTTGAGAATCACCAAAAGTTAAGAATAGTGAACAGCATGAGAGAACAATAATATAACAATCTTAACCAACAAATCATCTCATATCCAAGAATAAAGATTTAATAGAGAAAACAGAATTTTAAAAAGTTAGAATAGGGCTTCCCTGGTGGCACAGTGGTTGAGAGTCCGCCTGCCGATGCAGGGGACATGGGTTTGTGCGCCGGTCCAGGAAGATCCCACATGCCGCGGAGCGGCTGGGCCCGTGAGCCATGGCCGCTGAGCCTGCGCGTCCGGAGCCTGTGCTCCGCAACGGGAGAGGCCACAACAGTGAGAGGCCCGCGTACTGCCAAAAGAAAAAAAAAAAAGTTAGAATAAACATGATTAATGACCTCAGCAAAATGTGAGACTAAACCTCTACCAGTAATAATTATAAAACCAGTAATAATTATAAACCAGTAATAGTTATTAAAAAAATTATTATAAAATAATTATAAAACTATAAAATTTATAATATAAAAATTATAAAACTTAAAAAATTGAACATAAATAACTGACTCTTCGAAGGCATCAGAAAACATCAAAGACAGCCAGAACTCAAGGGGCTGAGATCTCAGAGAAGAGATAAGGAGGCTGAAGAAGCCCCAGATTCACCACTGCTAATGCTCCTCAGAGAATTTGATCACTTGCTGACTTCTGGAAAATATTTAAAAAGAAAGCAATAATCAAGAGCCTCCTAAGTTCTCCACAGGCAAGGGAGAAAATAATTACATACAGTTAAGCACAACGAAGCTGCCAGGAATTGAGACATTAAAATCCTGATAAAAAAAAAGAGAAGAAACATAAAAACATACATGCATCTAATATTTTATATGCAATATGCTCATAAGGCATTGAACAACCCCTAATGGGCAAGTACAGGATACAAGAAATAGACAAACAAAGCAAAAAGCAGCTGTCCTATGGCTGAAAAGTTAATCGGACAATTCTGCAATATTGAGGTACTTTAAACATACTCCACTGGTTCTGTTTCTCTGAAGAACCCTGACTGACAGTCATCTCTTGTTAGCCTGGTGTTGACGGAAGGATGTAATTTATTTTTCTGATTTAGTCTTAGACAAGCACCAAATCCCTGAGTCTCAGCTATTTATTCTTCTCAGGGTCCCTGCCCCTCCCTGGATATATTTCTGGGCCTACCTTACATTTCTTTCCCTTCTCCAGGGACAGTTTTTTTTTTACTTTTTGTTCTTTTCCTTCAGGTGCAGTATGTTCACCTCAGTGTCCAATGGCGACAGTGTTGTTCTCACCTCCACATATCAAGACTTTGATTCCTTAGGGGAGAGAGTGGAGAAGGGACCAAGTGGAATTGCATGCCCTTCATACCACAGCCACTGGTCTTCTTTTCTAGGTCTGAGACATTAAAAGGATATTTTCTTTTAACTTCATCCAGT
The DNA here is from genome assembly GCF_008692025.1 of Phocoena sinus. Lineage (NCBI taxonomy): Eukaryota > Metazoa > Chordata > Mammalia > Artiodactyla > Phocoenidae > Phocoena > Phocoena sinus. The sequence goes on along the minus strand of NC_045765.1, from coordinate 92,025,899 downwards.
AATATCTGTGACACCCACTGGGGCTCAAGGAGAAAGCTGTGAAGAGGATATGGACTCCGCCAGTTTCTGTGGTCCCCATGGGCTTCACGCATCCTCCCCAGTGTGCTCTTGATGACCACCACATCACACACCAAGCTAAATAAATTTTTCCTGGTATCCAAGTGCCTCATAAGCTATTGCCTGTGTTCAGTTTCTCCCTGGAGGCATCTCCTTAGATTTGGGATTAGTTTGTTGCCCTGCAACCTCAGTGCTTAGGTAAGTTCAAGAAAGTTCTGAACTTGTAGCTTCTCTGGCTTTTTTTCCTTTATAAGCTTGGAAGCAACCCTCATTTTAGGTGGCTCATCCCTGAATAGAAGCCAGATGTCAACAGTAGACTTTTTTTTAAATTTGTTTATTTATTTATTTTTGGCTGTGTTGGGTCTTCTTTTCTGTGCGAGGGCTTTCTCTAGTTGCGGCAAGCGGGGGCCACTCTTCATTGCGGTGCACGGGCCTCTCACTATCGCGGCCTCTTGTTGCGGAACACAGGCTCCAGACGCACAGGCTCAGTAGTTGTGGCCCACGGGCCTAGTTGCTCCATGGCATGTGGGATCTTACCAGGCCAGGGCTCGAACCCGTGTCCCCTGCACTGGCAGGCAGATTCTCAACCACTGTGCCACCAGGGAAACCCAACAATAGACTTTTAGTTAAAATGCTTGGACAACTTGGTTGTCATTTGTAACTAGAAAAAGAATAATCCATATCTTACATCTTGCACAAAGAAAAAAAAATCCAGTTAGATTAGGGATACAAATGTAAAAAAATTAAAACATACAAGTATTACTAAGAAACATGGGTGAAATTCTCTTAAATCCTGGTGTAGGGAAAGGCTTTCTAACTATAACTCAAATACGGAGGCAATAAATGAAAAGATTAATGAATTTAAACATGTAAAAATTATTTAAGCTTTTGTATTGGGACAATCAACATAAAATAATCAACAAAACCGTCAAAATGGGAAGAAACGTTAGCAATATCTAAAACAAAGAACTAATATTTCTAGTACAGAAAAACTTAAAATTGATGCATTAAGGAGCAAAACTCTGACTGAAAATGAGAGAAAAATATATGAACAGGCAATGCAACAAAAAGATACATAATGGATTTTGAAAACGTGACAACATTTTCAAACTCATATTTGAAGAAATACAATCAAAGAACAATGAGATACTATTTCTTACTAGTGAAACTGGAAAAAAACATAAATATGAAAAAAAGAGTCTGTTGGTGAGGCTGTGCTATCAGGCATTCTCATCATTGCTGGTGGAAATACAAACGGGTATACTCCTTCTGGAAGGAATTTGATAATACCTAACAAAACTGTACATGAACTTAACTTTTGACCCAGAAATCCTACATTTAGGAATCTATCCTGAAGACGAACCTCTTACATGATAACAATACATTTGAACAAGGTTATCTCTGTAGCATTATTTATAATTGCCAATATTGGAAATAACATAATGCCTAAATAGAAAAGAAGCCAAATAAACTACGGTAGTTTATGGTAGTTAAAGCTTTCAATCTAGGGGCTGTCACATGCCCAAACTAATAATTCATACTATGTGAAATGTCCTCACTTGAGGAATGGCTCTTGGCATTTACATCTCAATCAACATTATAAGCCTTATAATTAAAATCATAAATGATATAAGTGTGTTACATTTAGTGAAAACTGTGACTTGTTGCTATAGTGATGGGGGTGAGAGTGGGCTTTTTGGAAACAGTCTGGACTTTTGCATGAAAAGGATGTAAAGATTTAGTGACGTCTTTTAAAAATACCTCCTTTTAGGGACTTTCCTGGTGGCGCAGTGGTTAAGAATCTGCCTGCCAAGGCTGGGGACATGGGTTCAAGTCCTGGTCTGGGAAGATCCCACATGCTGCGGAGCAGCTAAGCCCATGTGCCACGACTACTGACCCTGTGCTCTAGAGCCCGTGAGCCACAACTACTGAAACCCACGCACCTAGAGCCCATGCTCCGCAACAAGAGAAGCCACTGCAATGAGAAGCCCTCACACCGCATAGAGTAGCCCCCACTTGCCACAACTAGAGAAAGCCTGCATGCAGCAACGAAGACCCAATGCAGCCAAAAAAAAATAAAATAAATTTATAAAAAAATTTAAAAATAAAATCACCTTTTATATTTTGAAAATAGTCCTTACAAACACCTGGATGGGTAATATGAATTCTGTGAGATTTGCAGTCCTGCTGCTTAGAGATGGCACCTGAATTTTGATTCCTAAATGACTGTTTAGCCATGGGTTTCCTAGGACATTCCTTTTCTAATGTCAGTTATAAGGAAGTAGAATCTGGTCTCTGTTACTGTGTCATTTCTGCTTTAAGTGAAATTTCCCTGAGCTAGAAAGCAAGTAAGATTTTATTTTAATTTTAAGCATAGTTGATTTAAAATGCATTAATTTCTGCTGTACAGCTAAGCGATTCAGTTATATATATATTCTTTTCCATTATGGTTTATCACAGAATATTGAATATGGTATGCTGTGTTATACAATATGACCTTGTTGTTTATCCATTCTATATGTAATAGTTTGCATCTGGTAATCCAAATATCCAGTCCATCTCTCCCCCACCCATACTCCCCCTTGGCAACCACAAGTCTGTTCACTATGTCTGGAAGTCTGTTTCTGTTTCGTAGACATGTTCATTTGTATCGTATGTTAGATTCCATACATAAGTGATATCATATGGTAAATGCCTTTCTCTTTCTGACTTACTTCACTTAGTATGATAATCTCTAGGTCCATCCATTTGTTGCAAATAGCATTATTTCATTCTTTTTTATGGCTGAGTAATATTCATACACACACACACACACACACACACACACACACACACACACACCACATCTTCTTTATCCATCTGTCAATGGACATTTAGATTGTTTCCATGTCTTGGCTATTGTAAATAGTGTTTCAATGAACATAGGGGTGCATGTATCTTTTTGAATTATAGTTTTGTCCAGGTATATGCCCAGGAGTGGGATTGCTGGATCATATGATAGTTCTATTTTTAGTTTTTTGAGGAACACCCATACTGTTTTTCATAGTGGCTGTACCAATTTACATTCCCACCAACAGTGTAAGAGGGTTCCCCTTTCTCCATACCCTTTCTAGCATTTACTATTTGTAGACATTTTAATGATAAACATTCTGACTGGTGTGAGGTGATATGTCATTTTAGTTTTGATTTGCATTTCTCTAATAATTGGTGATGATGAGATCTTTTCATTTGCCTATTGGCCATTTGTATGTCTTCTTTGGAGACGTGTCAATTTAGGTCTTCTGCCCACTTTTTGCTTGGGTTGTTTTTTTTGTTGTTGTTATTGAACTGCATGAGCTCTTTGTATATTTTGGAAATTAAGCCCATGTCGGTCATATCATTTGCAAATATTTTCTCCCAGTCCATCAGTTGTCTTTTCATTTTATTTATGGTTTCCTTTGCTGTACAAAAGCTTGTAAGTTTAATTAGGTCCCATTTGTTTATTTATTTATTTTTTATTCCTATTGCCTTGGGAGACTGACCTAAGAAAACATATGGTATGATTTAGGTCATATAATGTTTTGCCTATGATCTCTTCTAGGAGTTTTATGGTATCATGTCTTATATTTGTCTTTAAGCCATTTTGAGTTTATTTTTGTGTATGGTGTGAGGAAGTGTTCTAACTTCATTGATTTACATGTGGCTCTCCAGCTTTCCCAATACCACTTGCTGAAGAGATTGTCTTTTCTCTATTGTATATTCTTGCTTCTTTCATTGAAGATTAATTGACCATAGGTGTGTAGGTTTTTTTCTTTTTATTCTGTTCCATTGATCCATATGTCTGTTTTTGTGCAAATACCATGCTGTTTTGATTACTGTAGCTTTGTAATATTGTCTGAAATCTGGGAGGGTTATGCCTCCTACTTTGTTCTTTTTCCTCAGGATTGCTTTGGCAATTCTGGGTCTTTTATGGTTCCATATAAATTTTAGGATTATTTGTTCTAGTTCTGTGAAAAATGTCATGGGTAATTTGATAGAGATCACATAAAATCTGTAGATTTCTGTGGGTAGTATGGCCATTTTAACAATATTAATTCTTCCAATCCAAGAGCATGGGGTATCTTTCCATTTATTTGAATCATCTTCAATTTCCTTTATTAATGTTTTGTAGTTCTCAGCATATAAGTCTTTCACCTCCTTGGTGAGGTTTATTCCTAAGTATACTCTTTTTTTGATGATATTTTAAGGGGGATTGTTTGTTTACATTCCCTTTCTGATATTTCATTGTTGGTGTAAAGAAATGCAACCAATTTCTCTATGTTAATCTTGTATCCTGCTACCTTGCTGAATTCATTTATCAGTTCTGGTAGTTTTTGTGTGGAGTCTTTAGGGTTTTCTACATAGAGTATCATGTTATCTTTATATAATGATAATTTTATTTCTTCCCTACTAATTTTAATAACTTTTATTTCTTTTTCTTGTCTGATCGCTGTGGCTAGGACTTCCAATACTATATTGAATAGAAGTGGTGAGAGTGGGCATCCTTGTCTTGTTCCAGATTTTAGTGGGAAGGCTTTTAGCTTTTCACCAGTGAGTAGTATATTGGCTGTGGGTTTATCCTAAATAGCTTTTATTATGTTGAGATGTGTTCCCTCTATACCCGTTTTGGTAAGAGTTTTAATCATGAATAGATGTTGAATTTTGTCAAATGCTTTTTCTGCATCTATTGAGATAATCGTGTTTTTTGTCTTTTCTTTTGTTGATGTGGTGTATCACATTGATTGATTTGCATATGTTGAACCATCCTGTGATCCTGGGATGAATCCAACTTGGTTATGGTGTATGATCTTTTTTATGTGTTTTTAGATTTGGTTTGCTAAGATTTTGTTGAGAATTTTTGCATCTATATTCATCAAAGATATTGGCCTGTAATTTTTCTTTTGGGTAGTGTCTTTGGTTTTGGTATTAATGTGATGGTGGCTTTGGGAGTGTTCCCTACTCTTCAATCTTTTGGAAGAGTTTGAGAAGGATTGGTATTAGTTCTTCTTTGTATGTTTGGTGGAATTCACCTGTGAAGCCATCTGGTCCTGGACTTTTGTTTGTAGGGAGTTTTTGCTTTGTTTTAAATTAGAGATTCTGTTTCATGTCTAGTGATTGGTCTATTCAAGTTATCTGTTTCTTCTTGATTCCCTTTTGGTGGGCTGTATGCTTCTACAGAGTTGTCCATTTCTTCTAGGTTGTCAAATACGTTGGCATATAATTGTTCATAGTATTCTCTTATAGATTTTATTTGTATTTCTGCAGTATTAGTTGTGATTTCTCCTCTTTAATTTCTTATTTTGTTTGTTTGGGTTCTCTCTCTTTTCTTCTTGGTGAGCCTGGCCAGAGGTTTGTCTATTTTGTTTACCGTTTCAAAGAACAAACTCTTGGTTTTATTGATTAATATTGTTTTTTAAACTCTTTATTTCCTCTCTGATATTTATTATCTCCTTTTTTCTACTGACTTTAGGTTTTGTTTGTTATTCTTTTTCTGAGTCTTTTAGGTGTTGGGTTAGGTTGTTTATTTGAGATTTTTCTTGTTTCTTAAAGAAGACCTTTATCACTATGAATTTCCCTCTAAGAACTGTTTTTGCTGTATCCCATAGATTTTGTATGGTTTTCTTTTCGTTGTCATTTGCCTCAAGGTATTTTTAATTGCTTCTTTGAATTCATCGTTGACCCACTGGATTTTTAGTAGCATGTTGTTTAGTCTCCATGAAATATTTTTTCTTATTTCTTTTTATGTGTTTGATTTTTAGTTTTATGCCATTGTGATCAGAAGAGATACTTGAAATAATTTCTATACTCTTAAATTTGTTGAGGTTTGTTTTGTGCCCTAATATATGGTCAATCCTAGAGAATATTCCATATGCATTTGAAAAGAATGTGTATTCTGCTTTTTTTTTTGGATATAATGTCCTGAAAATATCAATTAAGTCTAACTATTCTATTGTATCATTTAGGATCTCTGTTGCCTTATTTTCTGTCTAGAAGATCTGTCCGTTGATGTGAGTAGGGTGTTAAAGTCTCCTACTATTATTGTATTCCTGTCAATTTCTCCCTTTATGTCTGTTAGTACTGTTTTATTTATTTGGGTGTTCCTATACTGGATGCATATATGTTGATAAGTATAATATCCTCTTCTTGTATTGATCCTTTTATCATTATATAGTGTCCTTCTTTATTTTTCTTTATAACCTTTGTTTGAAAGTCTATTTGGCTGACATGAACATTGCAAACCCCACTTTGTCATTTCCATTTGCATGAAATATCTTTTTCCATCCCCTGACTTTCAGTCTACGTATGTGCTTTGCCCTAAAGTAGGTCTCTTGTAGGCAGCATATTGTAGGCTCTTGGTTTTTATCCAATATACCACTCTGTGTCTTTTGATTGGGGCATTTAGTCCATTGACATTTAAGGTAATTACTGATAGATACGTGCTAATTGCCATTTTAAACCATTGATTTTATATTTTTCTTTGTCCCTTTTTCTTTTTGCTTTTCCTTTTGTGGTTTGATTATTTTCTTTTGTATTATGCTTGTGTTCTTTTCAGTTTTTGTGCATCTATTCTATTTTTTTGATTTGTGGTTACCCTGTTTCTCAAGTATGTTAACTCCTTCCTATATCTACTTGCTTTAGACTGGTAGTCATATAGGCTCAAATACATTCTGGAAAAAAAAAAAAATCTACATTTTCTTACTCCCCCCCCCCACATTTTATGATTTTGATGTCCTCTTTTACATCTTCATGTTCAGCCTTTTGCTGTTCATTGTGGTTATTACGACTTTCACAGATTTTTTTTTTTAATCTGTGTACTGGCTTATTTAAGTAATTTACTTTCCAGCTGTGATTTTCTCTTTCTTATAGATTCTTACTTCTTTTCTATTTAGAGAAGACTTTTCAGTATTTCCTTTAGGATAGGTTTAGTATTGCTGTATTCTTTTAGTTTTTGCTTGTCTGAGAAATTCTTTATCTCTCCTTTTATTCTAAATGATAATCTTGCTGGGTAGAGTATCCTAGGTTGCAGATTTTTCCCTTTCAGGACTTTGAATGTATTTTGGCACTCCCTTCTGGCCTGCAACATTTCTGTAGAGAAATCAGCTGATAGACTTATGGGGGTTCCCTTGTGATTAACTCTTTGTTTTTCTCTTGCTGCCTTTAGAATCCTCTCTTTAACTTTTGCCATTTTAATATAATATGTCTTGGTGCAGCTCTGTTTGGGTTCATCTTGTTTGGGACTTTCTGTGCTTCCTGTACCTGGATATTTGTTTCTTTCTTTAAGTTTGGGAAATTTCCAGCCTTAATTTATTCAAATACATTTTCAATCCCCTTTTCTCTTTCTTCTCCTTTTGGGATCCCTATTATGCATAGATTGGCATGCTTTATACTATCCTATAGGTCTCTTACACTGTTTTTTTTTTCTTTCAATTTGGCTTTCTGTCTGCTCTTCTGATTGGATGATTTCCATTATTTTATCTTCTTCCAGATCGCTTATTCATTCTTCTGCATTATTCATTCTGCTATCCTTTGCCTTTAGCTCAGCTTTTGTCTCAGTTAATGAGTTCTCTAATTTTTCTTGGTTCCTTTTTACAGTAATCTGTATTTCTATCACTATCTTTCTTAATTTCTTCAGTATTTCTATTATCTCCTTTTTGAACTCTGTGTCTATTAGACTGAAGAGGTCTGTTTCATTGTTCCTTCAGGGGAATTCTCTTAATTTTTAATTGGGAGTGGTTCCTCTGCTTCTTCATTTTACTTATATTTCTCTTGCTTTATGAGTTTAGGACAAACTGTTATCTACTCTGGTCTTGGAGGACTATTTTTATGTGGGAGTATCCCTGTGTAGCTGGCGTAGGTTTAGTATTTTTGGTGCGAGGGCTTTTTTTTTAGTATGGATGCCTGCTGCTTCTTTTCTCAGCTGGCCATTATCCCCTTGATAGGAGGTGTGACTGGCTTTCTGGTGACCAGAGCCTGCACTGGATATTGAGTGGGGCCTCCCCTTTGCTCTGTGGTTGTCACTGCCCTGTCCAAGACAGGGTCTGCTCCATAGTTGTTGGAGTAGAAGCCCCCAGATTCATTTCTGAGCTGTGTTTCTGAGCTGCAGTGCAAGGTAGGTGGAATTAGAATGCTCCCACTGGGAGAGCAGCCACTGAATATTCATCCACCAGAGCTGTTCACTGGTGAGTATGCTCTGTTGTGTCACCTTTCAGCCATTGTGCAGGCTCACAAAGTACACTGTTGTTGGCCCCTCCCCTCAGGCCTGCTTCAACTGTGGGAGTGCTGGTAATTGGCCCTGGAATCTCTCAGGCATTGTTTTCACAAGGACCCTAGTGAAGATCCACTGAAGTCATGTCCAAAGACTGTAGTAGTCACATACCTGGACCCACTGTGGGAGCTATGGAGGAAGCTGAGGCCCTGGCCCATCCCAGCCCACATGTGCACACACCCACAAAACCCACAGCTGCCAAGGCCAAGCCTGTCCCAGCCACAAGAACACCCGTTGTCTGCTTGGATGTCCTGCAGGTGCTGAATTTACAAAGCTGGTGGTGGAGGTATAAGTCTGTGGCTCGTGCAACCATGGGGAGAGATTTCAGCCCTGCTTCCTAAGTCATGTGGCCCCTGGGGCTCAGCTATGATTTCAGCCCCACATCTGTGAGTAGGCAACTCACTGACACCTGCTCTTAGAGCCCACTGAGGCCGTGCCTACTGAGGTGGCGGCTGGGGCATAGGAGCCTGCTGAGGTGATGCCTGAGGCATGGGAGCCCACTGAGGTGGGAGCCTGCTGAGGTGGCAGATAGGGCATGCAAGCCTGCCAAAGCAGAAGCCCACCAAGGTGGTGGCTGGAGAGCAGGAGCCCACTGAGGCAGTGACTGGGATGTGTGTTCCCAGAGCCCACAGGGCAATGGCATGGACCATCTGGGCAGGTCTCTCTCTGTTCTGCTTGCCACAAACCAGTTGTTCGACTCTCCTCTGAGCCTCTGAAGCTCCTTTCTGTCCCGGCTGATCTCCCTGCCAGTGAAGGGGCTTCTGAGGGTGCAGGAGCTTCTGAGGGTGCAGGAGCCTTTGCTTTTTTACAGCTGCCTCCCAGGGGTGCAGGTCCAGTTCCACTTCCTCTTTTTTTTTTTTTTCCTACTCAGTTAGATGGAGATCTTTCTTGTCCTTGCAGGTGTTTGAGGTCTTATGCTAGTGTTCAGTAGGTATTCTATGAGAATTGTTCCATTTGTAGATGGATTTTTGATGTATTTTTGTGGGAGGAGGTAAGTTTTATGTCCTTCTACTCTGCCATCTTGATTCCTCCTCAGGTAAGTTTTCTGTAATCTGAGATGGCAAGAGAAAATATAATACAAGGTAGAAAATATAATACAAGGTAAAAATAATAAAATATACATATTTTTAAAAACTATCTAATATAAAAAGAATATATTCTAACATTTTAATCATGTACAATCCCAAAATAGGAGGTATGAGTGATTAAGATTTTTTTTCTTTTAGATGAAACATATATAGAATTAAAAAGAAATTCATGTTCTCACCAATGTAACTTTAAAATATTGACATTTTGCTATATTTGCTTTATAATTTTCCTTTTGGAAACCAATTAGTAATGCAGAGGAACTTTCCCATTGTTCCCCTCCTTAAACACATCAATTTGCCTTCTAAAGAAGAAATCACTCTGCTGAATTTTACCTGTATCTCCAGTTTATATAGTCATAGTTTTACTACTTTTATATCTATCCATCAGCAGCATATAGCAGGAGCTCTATTAACTGGTCACCAGTTTAGCAGATGGTTTTCCTCACCTCTGTAAAATATTTGATTTCCATAGGATATTGAATTTTCATAGATCATAATGTACTCTCTGATAATGGGTTGTAGGATTATTAAGACTGTGAAGATTTTATCCTGAATCTATTTATGCCATATGGACTTCATTTAACGTATGTAATTTAATTAGGTATTATGCAATGCAGGAAATACAAATAAATAATAAATAATTTTTCTACAACTAAGTTTGGAATTGAAAAATCCTCCCCCCAAAAGAAAACAACCCTCAAACAGCATGAGAAACACAACTGCATAAATTTAGGGGAACATATGTAATTCTAGAAGAATTTTATATCTAAATTGATGTGGCAATATTTTCAAATTCTTGCTCTAAAGAAAGAAAACAAACTGTCTATAATGCTAAGTCTGAAAGCAAACTATTTATAAATGAATAAACATTTATATATTTTGAAAGAAAAATGTAAAAATACATATAATTTTTTAATGATGCTCTACCTTTTTTTTCAATTAAGCAACAAACTATGGGTAAAAGTTAATTCAAGAAAGAATGAACATAATCTACATAATTTTATTGATTTGTTATAGTGATTCATAATATAGATATATTTTAAGTATTTTTGTGATTATTATACTTTTAGCATCTATTCTTATTATAGTGTACCAATTAATTGAATTTTATCAAATACATACATTATTCTTCCTATGCTGTATATTAGTCATTTGTTTCCTTATGGAAGAATATTTAGTCTATTTATCTTTGCACTAACATGCAAAAGTTTCTCAGGAGCTGCTATTCTTGTCCTGACTTGGACATTAATTAATTTGCTTTTAGAATTTCTAAATTAGGTATCATATTTGCTGAAGTTTTTGACAGTTTTTTTTATAGGAAGATTAAGATATTCCCTTCCATTTCTAGTTTACTAAACATTTCTCTTATGAGTGAATGATGAAATTTTTCTAGGTTTCTTTTCTGATTGAATAAAAATTTTTTTTGTAAACATTCATTTTCAAAGATTGAAGCATTCTTGCATTTCTGAACTAACCACCACTTGGAGTGGATTATTTGTGTTCCAAGTGGCTAGGATTTTGGGGGGCTATTATTTTGCTTTTATTTTAAAATCAATAGTATTAAGTGAACCCTATATTTTTTCTTATATTAGAAGCTAGTAGTTTATGACAGTCATATCAGCCTCAGAAAATGACTTGGGTGCCTTTATATCTATTTCTATATTGTCTTACTGAAACTGAGTCCCCCTAAAATCGAGTTGCCTTACTCAGTTTATGATTAATCTCTCTGTCTAAAACTTTATTCCCTTTCTTGTCCCATCTCAGTTCTCCTTAGGAGTAAGAAGTATCAAAGAAAAGGGGGGGGCTTGAAGTCAAGCACGACCCTGTGGGGCCTTCCCAGGTACAAAGACCCCTCTATGGCCCCCGTTTCTTGTTTGTAGAAAAAAAGGCTTAATCTCCTGGGCCTTTCCCAAGTTCCAAAGAGCAGACTCAAGCAGTTAATGATTAGGACAATAGAGTCATAAGACTCCTATTTCCTCCTGAAGGGATATAGTTAACAATCTGAAGTATATCTTTGAATTGCTCTGTAGAAATTAAGACCCCCACACACACCAGGTTTTGAATGGTGACTACAGGCTGACCACAAGCACTAGACCCCAGACTGGTTGGAAGCAGAACATTGAGATTCCTGAAACATCACCCTGTTACCTAACCACCATCCAGTCAGAAGAAGGTCCATGAGCTGATCATGCATCCTATAACCCTCTCTTCTAGCACAGTCTTTATTTTATTTTTAAAAATTTTTTATTGGAGTGTAGTTGATTTACAATGTTGTGTTAGTTTCAGGTGTACAGCAAAGTGAATCAGTTATACATGTACATATATCCACTCTTTTTTAGATTCTTTTCCCCTATAGGCCATTACAGTTTATTGAATAGAGTTCCCTGAGCTATACAGTACTAATGGAGTCTTTAAAAACCCTTACCTGAGAGCCATTGGGGAGCTAGAGTCTTACAGACATGAGCTGCCTGTTCTCCTTGCTTTGCCCCTACAAATAAACACTTACTTTGCTGCAAACACCCACTTGTCCGAGTTTGGCTTAGTGCACTGTGGGCATGCAAGTCCTTTCTTAGTAACATTATCAGGGATACTTATTTTTATAAGTATTTAGTAAATTCAGCTTTTCAATGTCTGAGTCAACTTTTTTTTGGTGTTTGTCAAAGCTTTTGGACTATTTGTTCATTCTCTTTTCTGTCAGTCAGGTACAGTCAGGTTTTCTTATCTTTAATAAATTAATAACTTTTGTTATGTCTGTCTCATCTCAGTTTTCAAAAAGCTATTGGCAAAAAATTGTGCACAGTATTCCTCTTTTTTGGTAATTTATATTGTATCTCTAATTTCCATTTCATTCCTAACATATCTGGACACCTCAATTTTATTCATTTCACTTGTAAGTTTAACTATTTTATTAACATTTTCAGAGAAGGAGTTTAGATTCTGTTAACTTTTTCTTTTTTACTTACTTAATTGTCCTATTTTCTAGATTGTTTTTAATGATTAACATATATTTTCAGCCTTTCAACTATTTCTGTTATATGTATTTACATAGCAAGATTACATTCTACAGTGTTAGCAATATTCTTCAATTTGACTTGCAATACTTTTATTATTTCAAAATATTTATATATTATCTACTTTTGGGCAGCAACCATTTTTGATACTTGGGATATTTCAATATTAAACAACAAAAACAGTCCCTGTCCCTTTGGAGCTTACCTATTGGCAGGTGGTGGGGGTCGGGGGGAGAAAAGGAGGACATAAATAAGAAAATTGCATGATTATGTTGGAAAATGATAAGTACCACGGAAAATATAAAATCCAGATCAGGTTAAGAGAGATTGGTAGGGAAGTGGTGGCACAATGCAATGTCAAATAGGAAAGTTAGCATATGCCTCAATGAAAAGGAGAAATATGAGCAAAGACTTAAGAAGGCAAAAGAGTTAGCCAAGGGATATGTGACTTACATGTATTGATAATAACTGGCTGATGTGAAGTACAGATTAAAGGGATACAGAGAAGAATCAGAGATGCTCTGAGAGATAATGGTGGCTATGAACAGCTGGTAGAAATAACAGTATTGGGCATACCTTGTATAAATGGTTAAAGTAGAGAAGATATGATATGCTAACATATTGGATATGATACACAATTATGACTTCAAAATATTTGGCCAGATAAATGGAGCGGTGATTTTCTATCAGTGGCAAAGAAGTGAGCTGTAAGCTGACCAAGAAAATATTTTGAATTCATTTTTTTTATGAATGAGAAAAGTTTTACACCTCTAACTTGAAACATGGAGTAGGTAGACCATGTTTGTTTAGAGTTCAGGATACATATGAGCTGGAGAAACAAATTTGGAATTTATCAACACAGAAATGGTATTAAAACCACTAGAATGGGTAGAATCATCAAAGAAAAAGTACAGATGAAAAAGAATACCAATGAAAGAGCCCTAAAGAATTTCAACAGTGGAGGTTTAGGCAAAAGAGAAGAAACCACCAAAAAAAGACTTGGAAAGATAAAAAGAAAGCCAAGAGAGTCTGGTGTTCTGGAAATAAAATGAAGAAAGTGCATAAGGGAAGGAGTGATCAATTTTGTCAATAGTCATAACAAGTTTGAAAGGTGAGACGTGGAAATGTGAAAAATGACCATTGGATTAAGCAATGAGAGATCATTGTTGACTTTACAAGGACTTTTTTTTTTGGAGTAGTACCCTGGTACAAGCTAGAACCTAGGCCCATCAGATTGAAGGGCAGGGGAAATCATAGATTAAAGAGCTAAAAATGATTAAACTATTGTGGGTACTAGGGCACTAGAGTGAGTGAGCTAGCAGAGAGAAGCTGGTGATAACAAAGTAGGATACATAAAATTGAAATTATTGAAAAATTACAATAATTGATAATTGTAAATGGCTGAAGTAGGAACATAGACAAAATAATTGGAGGAGCAGAATTCAAGGAACTGAATGGCTAGAGTGTTGGAAGGGTAATTTTTACATATATTGAAACTTCCAAGAATTATGAATGGAATAATACTGGAAAGAGTGACAGCGAGACAGTAGCTTAAATCATTAGAAAATTAAGGATGCTGTTCTGGTGTTAGGCCAATGATGTCAATAATGAAATGTGGTTGATACAGTCTGTTGACCTCAGATTCAAAGCTAGGGATTTTAGAAAAAATGGTTGTATTACTTACACTTTCTGCAAAACTAATTCAAAATTTAGGGGTTTAAAAATATAACAAATACTATTTCAGAGTTTTTGTTGTTGAGGAATTTAGAAGCAGCTTTGCTGCATGCTTCAGCCTTGGGATCTCTCATGATGTGGCTATTTTGATATGTCAGCTGTGATTGGGATCATCAGAGTTTCTTTACTGAGCCTGGAAGATTTACTTCAAAAATTGCTTATTCATATTGTTGGCAATTCACTGCTGGTGGTTGGAAGGAGGTTGCAGTTACTGAAAATATGGATCTCTCCACAGGACTGACAAAAGGTCCTCAAGACATGGCAGCCAGATTCAGAGCAAGTGATTCACGAAGAAGAAAGAAAGAAGCTTCTATGTCTTTTATGACCTAGCCTTGAAGTCGCACTCTCATTTCCCACAACAACGTATTGTTTATTCAGAGCATCCCTACTCTGCATGGGAGAGGACTACAGGGAAGTGTCAATAGGAGAAGGTAAGGATTATGGGGGATGTCCTTGAAGATGGCTACCAAAACAGTGGAGCTATTTTCTAAGCATGCCTTTAGAAATAAAAGAATTCCTAGTTAACGTACAACAATAGTCATATAAGGACTCTGGGAAAAAGAAAAATAAAACCACCAGTGAGAAAAATAAAGCCACTATTGAGAGACCCTACAAGGGAATTCATGCACTAATTCATGTATCCAGGTGACAGCTAGATTGCAATTTGAGCAAAACAAATGAAAGTACTATGCAGATAATATGTCAACAGTAAAGAGAATAATATGTATAACTTCTATGCATAATAGTGAATTTTAGAGGATAGAGTAAAAGAATTTAAGGAGTTAAGGTAAGACTGCAAAAGGAGAAATAATAGGGATATAAAGAGCTTTACTGGATTAAGGTATGGAAATAATAGGAAGGTAATCTGGCAGTTCAGGGAGTTTTTTGGTGACTGACATAAACAGACATAAGGAGATTAGTCTTAATGGATTCATTGTACATAAGTGGTAGCAAGGTTTGAGTAGTACGGGCTATAACAAGGTGAGTTTCTGGAATTTTCTCTATTTGCCTGCATAGGTAGAAGTCCAAGGGAAAGGGAAGTCTTAGTCACAGTGCTCAGGCCTCTCCTAGAAAACAGGGTTAGAAGTTTGTGGAACAGGTGGGCTTAATCCCAGTGGTTTTAATAGGAGGGTTGTTGTTGCTCCCCTTGGAGAGAGGTTGCTCCAGCTCTGAGTGTGTATGCTCTCCTTTGATACCTGTCAGTGACCAAGTGACCTGTGGGGAGCTGGTGGGTGTTCCACCAATGTGTGGGCCTCTTCCTCAACCTTGAAGATAGGGTTGGAGGGCTCTGAGGAAGAAACATGGTCTTATTTCCATTTTTGTGTATTTCCAATTATTTTGTAAACTCTATTGTGATTTCATTTTGAGTGGAAGAGCTTTTTAGAAGTGTTTATTTTAAAGTTCCAGAAATGTAAAGGGATGGTGAAGGGCTTTCTTTTATTATTGTTTATAAATAAGATGATTTTTATGGTGGTGATTACTACTTTTAATAAATTTGCTATTTTGTGTCCTGAAACATGATCAAATTTTAGAAAGGGTTCATGTGTTTGGTGGTGGTCATGGGGTTATTACTAACACATAGAGGTTGATTTATCTATCAATATAAATATTGATATACATATATACATTTATTTCATATATTATACATATTTCATATATTCATATTATGTGACATAATATGCAATATTGTAATTATGAAATATTAATATATATATTCTGTATATAAGCTACTCATTAATCAGTGTTCATAATTTTCTACTGGCTGATTCGTTCTGAAAAAAGTAAAATATATTAAATGTACTTTTATTCGTTGAATTCTAACAATTCATGCTTTATATATTTTTAGCATACTGTAAAAGGTTTATGGAAGTGCATGCTTTTTTACCTTGGTGAATTATTCTTTATATTTTAGATACTGTCCTTTTTTTCTGTTTATACAATTCTGTTTAAAATCTCATAATATTACTTTATCACCTTTATTTTACAGAATTGTCTTGTAATTTGTTTTGACCATTTCTTAATTTTCTGCCTTTCTGAATCATTATTATTTAGGTGAGAATTTTTGAAAGAGTATGTAGCTGTGATTTTTAAAATTCAGTTTAAGAGTCTGTTTAAATAAGTGATTTTTAAAACTTTACACTGATTTTTATCAGTATTTTTATTGATATGTTTATTCAATATTTTTATTGAAGTATTTTTCATATATGTTGTGTCTTCTATCAACTATGTTTTTCTTTTACTTTTCTCCTTTTCTGCCTCACATTAGATCAATGATACCCAAGCAAGGCTATTTTTGGTTGTCACAGTGGTCACAGTTGGCATCAAGTGGGTAAGTCTAAGAATGCTACTAAACATCCTACAATTGCGTTAGGACAACTCCACACAGCACAGCAATAGTTGGACCAAAATGTCCATATTAAGAATGTCTGTTCCAAACTACATGTTCTTTATTCATTTTTTTTTGTAAAGTTAGAGTCAACTTTTTATTTATATTATATTAGTTGTTACCTTAAAACAATTTTCAGAAAAGGTTAAATTAATAGGTATCTTTCTTCTGTGGTGCCAGTAAAGGCATTCAGAAAGATTTAAATTGATCCAGCTACTTCTATCATTTTTTACATTGTTTTAAAATTTTAGTTCTATCAGATTTTTAATCAGCCCATACTGAGTTTTTGTCAGCATTTACACAAAGTAGTTATATATATTTAGCCAAATGTTTTACCATTTTCTTTACTTCTTATGTCCCTTACCTTTTTCTGGGTCTTCATTCCTTCTTGCTGAGGTACATCCATTAGTAGCTCTTTCAGTGAAGGTAGATGAATGGCAAATTCTCTGCCTTTTATTGTCTAAAATGTTTTTATTTCATGTACATTCTTTAATAGTGTGGTTGGTATAAAATTATATTCATAGTAATTTCCTTCAGCACTTGGAAGAGCTTATTTCAGTATCTTCTAAGACCTATTGTTGCTCTCTGTGATCAGTTATTTGTTATTCCTTGATAGGTAATCTGTTGTTTATCTCCAACAGCATCATCGTTTTTACTCGCTAAGTCAGTAATTTTGATACTATGTATATTAGTATGGATTAGCTTTTATTTATCATGTTTGAGACACATTATAGTTTGATTGTTTGGTTGAATGACATGTATCTTAGGTCAGTTCAGGAAAATTACTGATATTGTCTTATTAATGAATGTTTCCCTTAAATTATCTCTTAACTTTCTGAAGTCTTTATTAGAAGTTTAATAGACCTTTTTTTATCTTTTATATTTCAAATTCCATTCCACATTTTCTATCCTTTCTTTGCAGAATTATAACATATATACTTGGGTAAATGTTTGAGTTCAGTTTTCATTTCATTTGTCTAGCTTGAACTTTTAATACTTCATTAATTATATTTCTTATTTCAAAGACTATGATTTTTGGAATTATAGAGACTGGAGTTTCTGTGTTTAGCTTCATCAAATATACCTATTTTAATTTTTATAATGTTCTCCTTTATGCATTTTATAATTAATTAAACATTTTATAATTAATTTATAAACAATATTTTATAATTAATTAAACATTATCTTTTATAATGTCCCTTATGTATTTTCTTCATTCTTTTATCACTTTTCACCTCATGGTCATAAGACAGATGCTTAATATCCAGCCTCACATACATGTTGTATCTTTTCTAAAAGTTTTCTTGAAATTCCTAGTTCGTTGTGGCCCCAAGACCAATGTGAGAAAAAAGGAGCTGTGGTTCATGTCAGCAAGCTTCATGAAAAAAAGAGGTCCAAGAGAACAATGCAACAGTTTAGAAAAGTGGATGTATGAGTTGTAATGGGTGGACGGTGGCAGCCATAGAGGTGCTCTGCTCAGATCTCTTTTGGATCCTGTTATGGGGAGCATAGCTGACTATCAGCTTCCATCTGCTGCTGCCCCATTTGTTCTATCACAGCATTCAGACAAAGGTCTGCTTCCCCAGAGCTGTTCCCAAAGACTGAGTCTGGTATGGAGAAGCAGATCCATCTGATTTATGTCTATTTCAGGACTCCATCAAAGGGCAGTCCATTGGCCAGGTTGAATCTTTCTCAGAACTGGGCTGTGAACCAATACTCTTCCTACTCAGTCCTTCCTTTGAGAGTGGTTAGAGTTGTATCATGGTCTGAAGGCTCTCCATGCCTACTTCCGGTTCCATGGTTGCCACCTGCTTTTATCTTGGAGCTGGGGAAGGCACGTTCACTGGTTTCTCAAACTAGCTGCTCGCCATCATACTCCTGCCATTAAACTTTTACAGGTTAAGGTCTACTTTTTTATCAGATATATTACCTAGATAATAGACATATTATAAACATATAATGAGGTATATAACTTTATCAGTTCTTTAGTAAGTTTAGGGAACATAGTGGATATGTGTATTCTAGAAGATTACTTCTAAGCACAGCTGTAAGCAAAGAAACTAGGTTCAGGAAAGTTGACAGTATAATTGCAACAATACCACCATAATTAATGGGCTGAATTCATATACAAAACATTTTTTAGGCAACTTCCACAGAGTTGATAGTAAAATTAAGAGTTGAGGAGTCATAATATATTTCTCTTTTATTTTAGGAATAAAAGCTCGCTTAGTGTTAATACTTGAGTTATTAGTAGTTTACGTTATCAACATCAGAGTAAACTTTTCTTGCATTTAACAAACTTAGATAATTCTCAAAGGAAGGTATGTGTTAATATTTTAGTACAAGAAATATTGGTATTCATGAGCAAATGAAGTGTAACATCCTCTTTTTTAGCCAGTTATGTACTAGATATTCATTTAATATCTATATATTTTGTAGAGAGAAAGAGAACAGGTATATTCACTTAGAAAATTTACAACGTTACACACAATTCTGAAAGAAAAGGAAATGAAATTGTAATAAATGGAGTTGTTTTGACTGAGAGACATAACAAAGTGGGACTTTCTAACTAACAGAAAGCAGTTAAAGCTGCTCTTGGAGAACTGTAACTTAAATAATTTACTGGCACTTAAAAGACAATATTTTGTGTAGACACTGAGTTTGGAAAAGCTATGGGGATAATACATCTTTTCAATCTCAAATATTACTTCATTGTTGATATTGTCTTTCCTGCAATATCAAGTTTTCATATTATTTTTTTCCTCAGTGACCTTGCCCAAAATGTGGAAAATAATGAACCCCATTTTCCTGTCTTGGTGAGATGTCAGTGCAAGAAATGTCCTCATTGTTACTTGAGAGCTGTATCCTCCTTAAAAACAAAAACAAATGTTGCATTAGCTAGATGTGAAAAAATGAAAAACATGAGTTTTTTAGTCTGCATAATATTTTAGACTGCAGCAAGATAGGCTAGATTATTTTTCCATCCAGTGGGATTTTGAGAGATGGAATTCATGTGAGATCGAATGCCTAATGGTCTATGAAGCTAAGGCAGGATAGCCAAAGACTTAATGTTTATTTATCCACATTTATTTTTACAATTACATGTAGATGTTATCCCCGAACTTTCATGCTGTTAAATATATTTATCATATGATATGCACTAATTACATTAGTCTTTGATCACCAAATTGTTCATAACACAATCATACGCTAATGTATTTTTTGCAACAGTTTTGGGGAGTCCTTGCTTTTTCCAGTGTACTAGATGCATTGTTGAGTACCAAATTTTGAAATGAAAGTAAGTAGGTGCTTGATACTTCATATTTTTGTCTTCATAACCAAAGCAACTTGGCTTTACCTCTCTGGTGTGGCTCTGGAAGAGGCTTTTTGAACTTTCCTGGGAATAAGAAATTCCTTTCTTCTTACAGTCTCCACTAAAAATAGACCACCGCTCTACTCACCCCACCCCCCAGTACTTTGGACAGAAAAGAAGAGGATCAGGAGAATTCCTGGGTAACACCATTAAACGTCCCATCATTTCTTTTTTCTTTACCACCCACCAATAAAATAGGCCACAAAAGCCATTTTGATGGGTGTCACTAAAGGCAAATTTATAGTGAAGCTTAAACTTTAGGGCCTCTCCTTTGCAAGCACCCCTTCTAAGGCTCTGGATGGGTCCCTACAAATGTGTTCACACTGACAAATGTTTTTGACAATTTGCAATAATCATATTTTTCTGTTCTCATTCTTTAAAATAATCTCTCAGATTAAATAGGCATTAAGCCCCACAAAAGTTTTATATGCCTCTAGCAAATGTCTTGTGCTCATGAGCACAGGAAGAATGGATCCAAAATAACCATAAAACTTGAGCTTAGTGGAGCTTTATGGTTCAACTACTTCAATTCCTTTCTACTAAAGATGAAGGAATTAAGGTCCAGAGAAGTTCAGTTACATGCCTGAAGTCACAGTCTGTTACTATTATTATTTTTTTAAATATACTACTCTACACCTTAAGAAGGAGCAATAGAAAGAGGAATAATGGGGTATCATGTTTTACTGATGCAGTAAAGGAGTAAACGCTTTGGAGTTGGGTAGATGAACATATAATCTTGACACTTGCTGGATGAGAGATCCTCACATTTTTTTTTTTCCAATCTATTAAATGCAATGACATTTGCTTGAAAGGACTGTTGTGAGGCAGTACATGGGAACTTTCTGAGAAAATGATGGTTGGGCTGCAGGGATATTGAATAATATCCTCCGAACTGAGAAGGAACTCTGAGACTAAAAAACAAAGCAGGCAACTCCCTAAAGTGCAATTATGAAGTTTATTTTGGGTAACTTACATACAGGCAGGATCGGTGGATGATGATCCAGAGGCTTTGGCAGCTGCACTCCACACTGCCTAAAGGGGTACAGGGGAATTTAAAGGGGCCAAAGCTAAAGATAGAATCTGACTACTAGGGGAGAAGCGCCAATGGGAACTGGGGTTTTTCCTCCCCTTGGGGTCTCATGACCATTATTTCTCACAGACCATTAACCATCTGCTTTAGAAAAAGGCATTCTTCCAGTTTTCATACCAGATGAAAGCAAGGGTGAACATTGATAGGGGACTTAGCTGGCTTGGGCACATTCCTTGTGAGTAGGCTAAAGCTCAGTCAAAGCAGAAAGGAGAAGGGGTAGGAATGTGAGCCTAAGATGGAGCTGACAAGATGGAGTCAGTGTGGTTCAGCCACACAGTGATAAACTGTGCAACTGGCAGCTTGGCTGTAATGTTCTGTAAAATCTTTGCAAACCAACTTTCAATCTTAAAATTACCTCATAAAAACAAATTAAAGACAAACAAATGTAGGGATAATAGCTAATCATTAGCAGCATTAGGGGGCTCCCACAAAGAATATTTCCTTGTTTGATCTAAGTCATTACACCCAATGAAAGAAAGATTCTTCTACTAAATCAGGACTATTTTGAACACATAGGAAATGCCTTTCTCTGTATATATAAATATAATTTATTTTCCCCCATTGGTATACCTAATGGGATTATGTTACTTTTTGATCCATAAGTTACCACAATGAATGTTAATATTCTCTCTTTCTCTTTATAAATATAAAATATATAATATACATGTTATATATATATAATTAAAAATATCATAACATAGAAGAGCCTTTAAGCAAACCCAGACTTCAAAATTTCAAGCTAAAGCAACATACTTATATTTCAAGTGATAAGTAAGTTAAAAGTTTCTTACCACACTTGATGCTTCCTTGATGCCTGAGGAGAAAGGAAAATAGAAGGGGAAAAATGCTAGCAGAGATTTATAAGGTAGAAAAGGAATAATAAAATGAGAAACAAGTTTTTGGATCTCTACACTAACTGAAGTTAATGTTTGTCCTTTAAATTAGATGAGACCATAAAATCTATTAGGGATTTGGGGAGTAAAGAATGATGAAAGGTACTATGAGTAATATGTAGGGATTTAACTGGGCATCTGTATCCTACATGAAGAATATTATCTGAAATGTATGTCAAAAGCTATATCTTCAAAGGTTCGTTACAAGATAAGATGAAATGTAATAAAAGGAAAATCTAATGGACCAAATTAAGAAATTGCTGTTAATATCAGATGTCACTCCTAGCATAATGCTTTTAAAAATACATCTTCTCTCTTCAAGCAAGAGGCTGAGTGAATAATGTCTTAGAATTTTTTTTTCCTGTGATTAGACTAACAGTATCTCATAGTGGGCTTAGAAATTACTCACAACTCTGACCATGACTTTTCACTTCACACAAAATTCTTTTCTCAACCAAGTTACTTTTGAAATTGATAATTCATCCTCAGATTCACCCCATGGTCATGAATTAAGTTAAGTTGAAATCTTGTTACAAAATGCTGTAAACTTATTGTTGAATGAAAAACTTCTCACTGTAAACAAAATATGGCATGATTTAAAAAAAAACTAGAAATACTGGGGAAAAAATTTCTGAGTAAAAAGGTAGAGAGATGACTGAACCTCCTTTAATAAAATCCTACCAAAACAAATAAGAATAAGGGGGAAAGACACTAGCAGAAATCCAAAACATACCACTGCATCTTAACAGGAATCTAGAAAGAAAAGTAGGTCTAATGGCAACAAATTAATTCAGTTTTTGTTTCACTGAGAAAGTGTTTAATTCTCCTTTCACTCTGAAGGATGTTTTCACTGAATATAGAATCCTACATTGGCATGTTTTTTCTTTCAGCACATTAAAGATGTCACTCTCTTTTTTTTTTTTGTGGTACGCGGGCCTCCCACTGTTGTGGCCTCTCCCATTACAGAGCACAGGCTCCGGACATGCAGGCCCAGCGGCTATGGCTCATGGGCCCAGCTGCTCCACGGCATGTGGGATCCTCCCGGACTGGAGCACGAACCCGTGTCCCCTGCATCGGCAGGCGGACTCTCAACCACTGCACCACCAGGGAAGCCCTCTCTTGTCTTCTTGTTTGCACAGTTTCTGATGGAAAGGACTGCTCTATTCTTATCCTTCTCCTGTAAGTAATATTTTTTGCTCTTGCTGCTTTCAAGATTTTTTCTTTGTCATTGGTTTTCAACAGTTTGAATACAATATGCATAGGTTTGTTTTTTCTTGGTATTTATCCTGCTCAGTGTTCTCTGAGTTTCTTGGATTTGTAGTTTAGTGTCTTTGACTAACTTTACAACATTCTCAGCCTTCCTTTTTTCTGTACTGTTTTCTTTTTATTCTGCTTCTGAGGTTCTAATACACATATATTGACTCTAATATTCTCACTAGCTCTAGGATGGTCTCTAGTTGTGTTTGTTTCATTGTTTTCTTTTTTTATCTTTGCATTTCAGTTTTAATAATTCCTACTGATATATTTCCATTTTGACTTATTCTTTCCTCTGCTTATTGGCTCTATTGAGGCAGTCAGAGATATCTTCCATTTCTGTCATCACTTTTAAAAAAATTTCTAGCATTTACATTTTATTCTTTCTCATAGTTCCTATCACCCATGTGATCTTTCTATGATACCTCCTAGCTTATGGGAAGTGAAAATGACTGCTAGAGAGAGGGAGATGAAACCCTGGTAGTTAATATCCTTCAGTGGCCTTGAAAAGATAGTAGGCTATATTCTTGGTATCAGAGGAAGGAAAAAAGCTGTACTTCCAAAGAACAGTGATTACTTGACCTGCCTAGTGGTTCCCTGGAAGGCTCTACTCAGATGGCTTATTTTTATTTGACCTCACTTGAACTTGCTCAGTGCTAAGAGCAATACCCAAGAGGTATTTGTCTGACATCATGACTGGCTAAGGAGATTTATAAGAGTTGGGGCAGACACTAGGTTAACCAAAACTCCTAAAAGGGAAAGCTGAAGAAAAAGATGTCCATAGGTGCTTTGAAAACTCTGACATATTCCTGGGAAGCAACATGCATTCATAGTCACACATGTTTTGAGAAAAACATGAGAAGGTCTTAAACTCTCACCTCTGATGAGTCTTGAGGCTCTGCACAAGCAGAATATAGAGGCTAAGTCACAGTTTACAATTCCTGGTTGAGTGTTGAACGTGTGTCCCAACACTCACATAGAGCCTCTCAGCACAGTTGGGAGACTAATTCCAGAAATTTAAGGAAATCGTTATTTAGTCATTTTCTGACCACTAAGCAAAACCAGTATAGAGTTTTGTGGCCCTACATCACGAAGAAACAGACTTTAAAAATTAGTTCAGAAATGTCAGTAACCCAATAAGAACAACACAAGCAAGTAGCAACAACAAAAAACTCTGGGAGAAGGAGTATCTGATTATATTGTTCATTTTTCATCAAAACATTATGATAAACTCACACACAAAAAAATGGAAGTATGACCCCCACTAAGGAAAAAAAAACTGATAGAATTTGTTGGTTTTTTGACAAATTTGAGAAAGCCCAGATGTAGGAGATTCTAGACTTAGACTTTAAATTAGCTATTTTAAATATGTGCAAAGAGCTAAAGTAGACTATGTCTAAATAACTAAAGGAACATATAAGAATGCTGTCTCAACAAATATAGAATATCAACAGAGATAGAAATAATAAAAAGGGATTGAATAAAAATACTGTGGTTGAAAATTAAAATGACAAATTCAGTAAAAGGATCAACAGCATATTTGTGCAGGCAGAAGAATGATATGGCAAACTTGAGAAAAGATCAATTTAGATTATCCCATCTGACAAACAGAAAAAAAATGAAAAAAAGTGAATGGTGCCTCATAGACCTGTGGGACACCAACAAATTTACCAATATCAAGTGTACCAAGTAACAGAGCTGAAGGCAGAGACATTTTAACAATAATATTTGGAGACTTCAATACCGTAGTTTCAATAATACATAGAACAACTAGACAGAAGATATCAAGAAAATATCAATAGAAGACTTGAACAACTTTATAAGCCAACTAGAAATAACAGACACTCCACCCAAAAAGAGAGTATACGTTCCTCTCAAGTGCTTATGGAATATTTTCTAGGACAGACTACAGTTGCTCCTTGAATGTATGGGTTTGAACTGTGCAGGTCCACATTTATGCAGATTTTTTTCAATAGTAAATATTACACAGTACTACACAATATGTGATTGGTTGAATCCACAGATGTGGAACTGCAACTATGGAGGAAACATAGATACAGAGAAGAGTA
The DNA here is from genome assembly GCF_008692025.1 of Phocoena sinus. Taxonomy (NCBI): domain Eukaryota; kingdom Metazoa; phylum Chordata; class Mammalia; order Artiodactyla; family Phocoenidae; genus Phocoena; species Phocoena sinus. The sequence goes on along the minus strand of NC_045765.1, from coordinate 92,000,660 downwards.
GACACAAAGGACGATAAGTTATACTTGGATTTTTGACACAGGGGTTGGTTAGGATTGGTGCCCCTAGCCCACCACATTGTTCACAGGTCAACTGTATATGTTTGTTCAAAAAACAAGCCTCAATAAACTTTAAAGGATTGAAGTCATATAAAGTATGTTCTCCAGCCATGTAAAATGAAATTACAAATCAATAACAGAAGGAAATTTAAGACATTCACAAATTTGTGGTAATTAAATAACACACTCCTGATTAACCAGAGTCCAGGATTAAATCACAAAGCAATTACAAACTACTTTGTAATGTCAATAATAATTGCATACAATGAAAGAAATGCTCACATGAAAATTTATAGCTGTTAATTGCCTACAATAAAACAGAAGAAAGATCTCAAACCAATAACCTAATCTTCAACCTTAAGAAATTAGAAAAAGAACTTTAAATCCAAAGCAAGCAGAAGATGTAAGGAGTAAAAATTAGAGAACAAAAAAATAAAATAGAAAGAATATAGAGAAAATCAACAAAAACAAAAGCTGATTCTTTGAAAAGATCCACAAAATTAATAACTTTTTAACTACACTGACCAAGAAAAAAGTTTCAAATTGCTAAAATTACGAATGAAAGATGGACAATTACTACAGATTTTACAGAAATAAAAGTGGATTATAAGGAAATACTTTGAACAGATATAGGGCCAGTAATTAGATAACAGTGAGTGCATTTCTAGAAAGACACACACTACCAAACTCAAGTTGAAAAAAAGAATCTGAATAAATAACAAGTAAACAGACTGAATTAGTAATAAAAAAACTTTGCACTTAGAATTGATTAGGACCAGATGACTTCACTAGTGAACTGAACCAAAGATTTAAAGAGTTAATAGTTACAAAAAATAGTGGAGATGAAGGAACATTTCTTTTTTTTGTTTTTTAACATCTTTATGGGAGTATAATTGCTTTACAATGTTGTGTTAGTTTCTGCTGTGTAACAAAGTGAATCAGCTATATATATACATATATCACCATATCTCCTCCCTCTTGAGTCTCCCTCCCACCCTCCCTATCCCACCCCTCTAGGTGGTCACATAGCACCAAGCTGATCTCCCTGTGCTATGTGGCTGCTTCCCACTAGCTATCTATTTTACATTTGGTAGTGAATATATGTCCATGCCACTCTCTCACTTCATCCCAACATACCTTTCCCCCTCCCTGTACCTTCAAGTCCATTCTCTACATCTACATCTTTAATCCTGTCCTGCCCTAGGTTCTTCAGAACATTTTTTTTTTAGATTCCATATATATGTGTTAGCATACAGTATTGTTTTCCTCTTTTTGACTTACTTCACTCTGTATGACAGACTCTAGGTCCATCCACCTCACTACAAATAACTCAATTTCATGTCCTTTTACAGCTGACTAATATTCCATTGTATATATGTGCCACATCTTCTTTATCCATTCATCTGTCGATGGACACTTAAGTTGCTTCCATGTCCTGGCTACTGTAAATAGAGCTGCAGTGAACATTGTGGCACATGACTCTTTTTGAATTATGGTTTTCTCAGGGTATATGCCCAGTAGTGGGATTGCTGGGTTATATGGTAGTTCTATGTTTAGTTTGTTAAGGAATCTCCATACTGTTTTCCATAGTGTCTGTACCAATCTACATTCCCACAAACAGTGAGACAGGGTTCCCTTTTCTCCACACTCTCTCCAGCATTCATTGTTTGTAGATTTTGGGATGATGGCCATTTTGACGGATGTGACATGATATCTCATTGTAGTTTTGATTTGCATTTCTCTAATGATTAATGATGTTGAGCATCCTTTCATGTGTCTGTTGGCAATCTGTATTCTTCTTCGGAGAAATGTCTATTTGGGTCTTCTGCTCATTTTTGGAATGGGTTGTTTGTATTTTTCATATTGAGCTGCATGAGCTGCTCGTAAATTTTGGAGATTAATCCTTTGTCAGTTGCTTCTTTTGCAAAGATTTTCTCCCATTCTGAGGGTTGTCTTTTCGTTTAGCTTTTGCTCTTCTTGTTTCCTTTGCTGTGCAAAAGCTTTTAAGTTTCATTAGGTCATTTTTGTTTATTTTTGTTTTTATTTCCATTTCTCTAGGAGGTGGGTCAAAAAGGATCTTGCTGTGATTTATGTCATAGAGTGTTCTGCCTATGTTTTCCTCTAAGAGTTTGATGGTGTCTGGCCTTACATTTAGGTCTTTAATACATTTTGAGTTTGTTCTTGTGTATGGTGTTAGGGAGTGTTCTAATATCATTCTTTTACATGCAGATGTCCAGTTTTCCCAGCACCACTTATTGAACAGGCTGTCTTTTCTCCACTGTATATTCTTGCCTCATTTATCAAAGATAAAGGTGACCATATATGTGTGGGTTTATCTCTGGGATTTCTATCCTGTTCCATTGATCTATACATCTGTTTCTGTGCCAGTACTATACTCTCTTGATTACTGTAGGTTTGTAGTATAGTCTGAAGTCAGGGAGCCTGATTGCTCCAGCTCTGATTTTCTTGCTCAAGATTGCTTTCGGTATTCAGGGTCTTTTGTGTTTCCATACAAATTGTGAATTTTCTTGTTCTAGTTCTGTGAAAGATGCCATTGGAAGTTTGATAGGGATTGCATTGAATCTGTAGATTGCTTTGGGTAGTAGAGTCATTTTCACAATGTTGATTCTTCAATCCAAGAACATGGTATATCTCTCCATCTGTTTGTATCGTCTTTAATTTCTTTCATCACTGTCTTACAATTTTCTGCATACAGGTCTTTTGTCTCCTTAGGTAGGTTAATTCCTAGATACTTTATTCTTTTTTGTTGCAATGGTAAATGGGAGTGTTTTCTTAATTTCACTTTCAGATTTTTCATCATTAGTGTGTAGGAATGAAACAGATTTCTGTGCATTTATTTTGTATCCTGCTACTTCACCAGATTCATTGGTTAGCTCTAGTAGTTTTCTGGTAGCATCTTCAGGCTTCTCTATGTATAGTATCATGTCATCGGCAAACAGTGACAGCTTTACTTCTTCTTTTCCAATTTGGATTCCTTTTATTTCTTTTTCTTCTCTGATTGCTGTGGCTAAAACTTCCAAAACTATGTTGAATAATAGTGGTGAGAGTGGGCAAACTTGTCTTATTCCTGCTCCTAGTGGAAATGGTTTCCGTTTTTCACCATTGTGGAAGATGTTGGCTGTGGGTTTGTCATATATGGCCTTTATTATGTTGAGGAAAGTTCCCTCTATGCCTACTTTCTGGAGGGTGTTTATCATAAATGCAGAGAAAGCTTTCTCTGCATCTATTGAGATAATCATATGCTTTTTCTCCTTCAGTTTGTTAATATGGTGTATCATATTGATTGATTTGTGTATACTGAAGAATCCTTGGATTCCTGGGATAAACCCCACTTGATCATGGTTTGTGATCATTTTCATGTGCTGTTGGATTCTGTTTGCTAGTATTTTGTTGAGAATTTTTGCATCAAGGTTCATCAGTGATATTGGCCTATAGTTTTCTTTCTTTGTAACATCTTTCTCTGGTTTTGGTTTCAGAGTGATGGTGTCCTTATAGAATGAGTTTGGGAGTGTTGCTCCCTGTGATATATTTTGGAAGAGTTTGAGAAGGATAGGTGTTAGCTGTTCTCTTAATGTTTGATAGGATTCGTCTTTGAAGCCAACTGGTCCTGGGCTTTTGTTTGTTGGAAAATTTTTAATCACCGTTTCAGTTTCAGTGCTTGTGATTGGTCTGTGCATATTTTCTATTTCTTTATGATTCAGTCTTGGAACATTGTGCATTTCTAAGAATTTGTCCATTTCTTCCACGTTTTCCATTTTATTGGCATAGAGTTGCTTGTAGTAATCTCTCATGATCCTTTGTATTTCTGCAGTGTCAGTTGTTACTTCTCCTTTTTCATTTCTAATTCTATTGATTTGAGTCTTCTCCTTTCTTTCTTGATAAGTCTGGCTAATGGTTTATCAATTGTTTTTATTTTCTCAAAGAACCAGGTTTTAGTTTTATTGATCTTATCTATCATTTCCTTCATTTCTTTTTCATTAATTTCTTATATGATCTTTATGATTTCTTTCCTTCTGCTAAATTTGGGGTTTTTTTGTTCTTCTTTCTCTAATTACTTTAAATGTAAGGTTAGGTTGTTTATTTGAGGTGATTCCTGTTACTTAAGGTAGGATTGTATTGCTATAAACTTCCCTCTTAGAACTGCTTTTGTTGCATCCCATAGGTTTTGGGTTGTCATGTTTTCATTGTCATTTGCTTCTAAGTATTTTTTGATATCCTCTTTTGTTTCTTCAATGAACTTTTCATTATTAAGTAGTGTGTTGTTTAGCCTCTATGTGCTTTTATTTCTTACAGATATTTTCCTGTAATTGATATCTAGTCTCATAGTATTGTGGTCAGAAAAGATACTTGATATGATTTCAATTTTCTTTAATTTACCAAGGCTTGATTTGTGTCCCAAGATATGATCTATTCTGGAGAATGTCCCATGAGCACTTGAGAAGAATGTGTATTCTGTTGTTTTTGGATGGAATGTCCTATAAATATCAATTAAGTCCCTCTTGTTTAATGTATCATTTAAAGCTTGTGTTTCCTTATTTATTTTCATTTTGGATGATCTGTCCATTGTGAAAGTGGGGTGTTAAAGTCCCCTACATGATTCTGTTACTGTCAATTTCCCCTTTTCTGGCTGTTAGTAATTGCCTTACGAATTGATGTGCTCCTATGTTGGGTGCATAAATATTTACAATTGTTATATCTTCTTCTTGGATTGATCCCTTGATCATTATGTAGTGTCCTTCTTTGTCTCTTGTAATAGTCTTTGTTTTAAAGTCTATTTTGTGTGATATGAGAATTGCTACTCCAGCTTTCTTTTGATTTCCATTTGCATGAAATATCTTTTTCCATCCTTTCACTTTCAGTCTGTATGTGTCCCTAGGTCTGAAGTGGGTCTCTTGTAGACAGCATATATATGGGTCTTGTTTTTGTATCCATTCAGCCAATCTATGTCTTTTGGTTGGAGCATTTAATCCATTTACATTTAAGGTAATTATCGATATGTATGTTCCTATTACCATTTTCTTCATTGTTCTGGGTTTATTATTGTAGGTCTTTTCCTTCTCTTGTGTTTCCTGCCTAAATAAGTTCCTTTAGCATTTGTTGTGGAGATGGGTTGGTGGTGCTGAATTCTCTTAGCTTTTGCTCTTCTGTAAAGTTTTCAATTTCTCTGTCAAATCTGAATGAGATCCTTTGCTGGGTAGAGTAATCTTGGTTGTAGGTTTTTCTCCTTCATCACTTTAAATATGTCCTGCCACTCCCTTCTGGCCTGCAGAATTTCTGCTGAAATATCAGCTGATAACCTTATGGGGATTTCCTTGTGGGTTATTTCTTGTTTTTCCATTGCTGCTTTTCATATTTTTTCTTTGTATTTAATTTTTGATTGTTTGATTAATATGTGTCTTGGCATGTTTATCCTTGGTTTTATCCTGTATGGGACTCTCTGTGCTTCCTGGACTTGATTAACTATTTCCTTTCCCATATGAGGGAAGACTTCAACTATAATCTCTTTATGTAATTTCACAGTCCCTTTCTTTTTCTCTTCTTCTTCTGGGATCCCTATAATTTGAATGTTGGTGCATTTAATTTTGTCCCAGAGTTCTCTGAGACTGTCCTCAATTCTTTTCATTCTTTTTTCTTTGTTCTGCTCTGCAGTAGATTTTTCCACTATTTTATCTTCCAGGTCACTTATCCGTTCTTCTGCCTCAGTTTTTCTGCTATTGATCCCTTCTAGAGAATTTTTAATTTCTTTTTTTTTGTTGTTCATCACTGTTTGTTTGCTCTTTAGTTCTTCTAGGTCCTTGTTAAATGTTTCTTGTATTTTCTCCATTCTATTTCCAAGATTTTGGATCATCTTTCCTATCATTATTCTGAATTCTTTTTCAGGTAGACTGCCTATTTCCTCTTCGTTTGTTAGGTCTGGTGGGTTTTTGCCTTGCTCCTTCATCTGCTGTGTGTTTCTCTGTCTTCTCATTTTGCTTAACTTACTGTGTTTGGGGTCTCCTTTTCGCAGCCTGCAGGTTCGTAATTCCCGTTGTTTTTGGTGTCTGTCCCCAGTGGCTAAGGTTGGTTCAGTGGGTTGTGTAGGCTTCCTGGTGGAGGGGACTGGTGCCTGTGTTCTGGTGGATGAGGTCCAGGTCTGGTGGTGTGTTTTGCGGTGTCTGTGGCCTTATTATGATTTTAGGCAGCCTCTGTGCTAATGGATGGGATTGTGTTCCTGCCTTGCTATTTGATTGGCATAGGGGGTCCAGCACTGTAGCTTGCTGGTCGTTGAGTGAAGCTGGGTCTTGGCGTTGAGATGGAGATCTCTGGGAGATTTTCGCCGTTTGTTATTATGAGGAGCTGGGAGGTCTCTTGTGGACCAATGTCTTGAACTTGGCTCTCCCACCTCAGTGGCACAGCCCTGATTCCTGGCTGGAGCACCAAAAGCCTGTCCTCCATACGGCTCAGAATAAAAGGGAGGAAAAAAAGAAGGAAAGAATGAAGAAGATAAAATAAATAAAGTCCTTAAAATAAAAAATAATTATTAAGAAAAAAAATTTAAGTAAAAAAAAGAAAAAACAGACCGACAGAACCCTAGGACAAATGATAAAAGCAAAGCTATGCAGACAAAAATCACACACAGAATCATGCACATAAACACTCGCTAAAGGAGAAAAAGGGGGGAAAAATATATATATATCATTGCTCCCAAAGTCCACCTCCTCAATTTGGGATGATCCATTACCTATTCAGGCATTCCACAGATGCAGGGTACATGAAGTTTATTGTGGAGATTTAATCCACTGCTCCTGAGGCTGCTGGGAGAGATTTCCCTTTCTCTTCTTTGTTCACGCAGCTCCCGTGGTTCAGCTTTGGATTTGGACCCGCAGCTAAGTTTAGGTCGTCTGAGGGCATTTGTTCTTTGCTTAGACAGGACTGAGTTAAAGGAGCAGCTGATTGGGGGGTCTGGCTCTCTCAGGCCTGGGGGAAGGAGGTGTACTGATTGTCATGTGAGCCTGAGGCAGCAGAGGCCAGCATGACGTTGCACCAGCCTCAGGCACACCCTGCGTTCTCCTGCGGAAGTTGTCCCTAGATCACGGCAGGCTGCACAGGCTCCTGGGAGGGGAGGTGTGGATAGTGACCTGTGCTTGCACACAGGCTTCTTGGTGGCTGTAGCAGCAGCCTTAGTGTCTCATGCCCGTCTCTGGGGTCTGCGCTGATAGCCACGGCTCGTGCCTGTCTCCGGAGCTCCTTTAAGTGGTGCTCTTAATCCCCTCTCCTCGCACACCACGAAACAGAGGCAAGAAAATGTCTCTTGCCACTTTGGCAGCTCCAGCCTTTTTTCTGGACTCCCTCCTGTCTAGCTGTGGCACACTAGCCCCCTTCAGGCTGTGTTCACACCACCAACCCCAGTCCTCTCCCTGGGATCCAGCCTCCGAAGCCTGAGCCTCAGCTCCCAGCCCCTTCTCGTCTCAGCGGGTGAGCAGACAAGCCTTTCAGGCTGGTGAGTGCTGGTCGGCACTGATCCTCTGTGTGGGAATCTCTCTGCTTTGCTCTCTGCACCCCTGTTGCTGTGCTCTCCTCCGTGGCTCCGGAGCTTCCCCCCTCTGCCACCCACAGTCTCTACCTGGGAAGGGACTTCCTAGTGTGTGGAAACCTTTCCTCCTTCACAGCTCCCTCCCACTGGTGCAGGTCCTGTCCCTATTCTTTTGTCTCTGTTTTTTCTTTTTTCTTTTGCCCTACCCAGGTTCGTAGGGAGTTTCTTGCCTTTTGGGAGGTCTGAGGTCTTCTGCCAGCATTCAGTAGGTGTTCTGTTTGAGTACTTCCACGTGTAGATGTCTTTCTGATGTATTTGTGGGGAGGAAGGTGATCTCAGCATCTTACTCTTCCACCATCTTGAAGCTCTTCCTCTCTTTTTTCTTGATGAGTCTGGCTAATGGTTTATAAATGTTGTTTATCTTCTCAAAGAACCAGCTTTTATTTTTGTTGATCTTTGCTATTGTTTCCTTCATTTCTTTTTCATTTATTTCTGATTTTTATGATTTCTTTCCTTCAGCTATTTTTTTCTTCTTTCTCTAATTGCTTTAGATGTAAGGTTAGGTTTTTTATTTGAGATGTTTCTTGTTTCTTGAGATAGGATTGTATTGTTACAAACTTCTGTCTTAGAACTGCTTTTGCTACATTCCATAGGTTTTGGGTTGTTGTGTTTTCATTGTCATTTGTTTCTAGGTGTTTCTTGATTTCCTCTTTGATTTCTTCAGTGATCTCTTGGTTATTAAGTAGTGTCTTTTTTAGCCTACATGTGTTTATATTTTTTCAGATTTTTTGTAAAAAATCTGTTTGTATTTTGTACAGATTTTTTATCTAGTCTCTCAGTGTTGTGGTCTGAAAAGATACCTGATACAATTTCAATTCTATTAAATTTACCAAGGTTTGATTTGTGACCCAAGATATGATCTATACTGGAAAATGTTCCATGAGCACTTGAGAAGAAAGTGTATTCTGTTGTTTTTGGATGGAATGTCCTATAAATATCAATTAAGTCCATCTTGTTTAATGTATCATTTAAAGCTTGTGTTTCCTTATTTATTTTCATTTTGGATGATCTGCCCTTTGGTGAAAGTAGGGTGTTAAAGTCCCCTACTATGACTTTGTTACCATTAATTTCCCCTTTTATGGTTGTTAGGAGCACATGAGTACATAAGACAGATGCTATTTTGGGTGCATAAATATTTACAATTGTTATATCTTCTTCTTGGATGGATCCCTTGATCATTATGTAGTGTCCTTCTTTGTCTCTTATAATAGTCTATATTTTAAAGTCTGTTTTGTCTGATATGAGAATTGCTACTCCAGCTTTCTTTTGATTTCCATTTGCATGGAATATCTTTTTCCATTCCCTCACTTTCAGTCTGTTTGTGTCCATAGGTCTGAAGTGAGTCTCTTGTAGACAGCATATATATGGGTCTTGTTTTTGTATCCATTCAGCCAGTTCAAGTCTTTTGGTTGGTGCATGTAATCCATTTACATTTAAGGTAATTATTGATATGTATGTTCCTATTACCATTTTCTTAATTGTTTTGGGTTTGTTACTGTAGGTCTTTTCCTTCTCTTGTGTTTCCTGCCTAGGGAAGTTGCTTTAACATTTGTTGTAAAGCTGGTTTCTTTGTGCTGAATTCTCTTAGCTTTCGCTTGTATGTAAAAGTTTTAGTTTCTTTCATTATCTCAGTGGAAAGCCTAACAATGTCGATGGTTGCCAATATACAGTAACATTTTCCTATTTATCTACTCAGTTTCAGAAAAGGTCAGATTGAATTTATAACAGTGGTTGGGCTGCTGTAGATATATCACTAGAGGGAGAAAATATAGTCTTTGAAATGATTTTACCACCAACCAAGAAGAACAAACAGAAATGTTAATTATGACAGAAAGAGTGACTGCTGTTAGATAATAAGCCCTAAAAAGTTTTGCAGTCCTAATTTTACTTAGGAAATAGAAGGAAGAAATGCAGATGCACAGATAATACTATTTTTTGATAGAAAATTGAATTTTCTCCTTTTATTTTATAAATACACCCATGACATTGTTGGTTAAACTAATAAATATTTAGACTAGACTTTTGTTTTGAAAATTCCATTTTCTTTCTGTTACATTTAAACATTTGAATAGCTTAGAAAATTACAAGCTAGTCAGTGAGTGTGATGGAAAAGAAATCACCTGGTGTTTTCCAATAGGGACACCAGTCATGCTTCTCCTTTTAACATGCTTTTTAATGTGCAAGGGACTTATTCTTGCAGCAAAGAGGGTTTATATATAAAATGAAGCTCTTGGACTAGGTGATATCTAAGATACTGTAAACTTTAAACTTGACTACATGGTTTCCTTTCTACTTTCTACAGTGCTAAAAAATAAAAAGCCTAGTAACTTTTCCATTTCTCTTGTCAAGACTAATTGAAATAGTCCATAAACATTTTCAAGTTGAAAGATCATCATTTATCAAAGTGATATAGTTCACTATTTTCAGGTTTCTCTGATCTGTTGTTAGAAGGAACATTTTATACTCAGTGTGATGTGGCACTTGCCTAGAAGGTATCAAAACTGAATGTAGTATTTTTTTTTTTTACAATTGACTCTAACAGAGGAAGGAGATAAGGGACCATCACCAGACCCTTACTGAACTGAACTTAAATAAAGACTCTTTCCTAAACAATGAGCAATGGGACTTATTTTAATAAATTGAGTACAGGCCTATTAGGAAGATTCATTTTTGATACTAATTAGCATACCGAAGATGAACTCCCCTTTCTTGCACTTAAAAATTCCTAATTATACCGTTCATCAAACTATTCGGTCACTTTTCTCCTTGTCATGGGTTTCCTTCCCTTGATAATTAATAGACTTAGCTCTGTGTATATGTTTTGTTGTTTTGTTTTGAGCTTCAGTAGTCTTTTTACACTTTAACAATCTGAAGTTTCCACCTAGATTTCCTTCATGAGCCTCACTCACAAGTGGTGTGCCACCTGCCCACAGAAACGAACAAAGCTAGCTTTCATCTGGCCTTTTTGTGCTCAGGTTGGTCTTCTGGTGGTCCCATACTATGTGTGAGTCTCACAGAGGAAACTGCAGCCTCCTGTGAGATTTTGTTTTAACGCTCTAAGAAATTTTTTACTTTCTCTAAACTTTGTTTTGATTAGTTGTCTATTTTAGATTTGGGGAGAGAAGACAAGCTATTGCTGTCTTTTTCAGGATTTATTTAATTCTGTTTTTCAGCTGTAAAATAAAACCTTTTTGTGTCTATTCTATGTGAACCCTGGTACTGCCCTCCTCCCTCAATGGAAACCATTTTAATTTCACAATGGTTAGCCTTTTCAGTTGCTTATAAAATTTATCATTATATATATATAGTGGGAATATCTAGTCAATAGGAAAGCTTCAACACAAAATGGGAGTGAATTAATACATCAGATTATAAAGTTTCTCAAATTCTTCAGAAACTCCAAGGTTAATTGGTTTATAGACACTTCTGAATACTTAGATATTTTTAGAATAATAACTGAGGGAAAGCTATTTAGACAGCAATTCTAAAAAAGAAGTTTATCATTATTTGCTTACAAAATTAAAAGGAATGAAGCTTTTTCATGTTTTTAAATAAAGTGTTAATATTGTTTTACAAATATAAAAATGGGAAAATTTGTATATGATATTTCAAGTAAAGTGAATCATTTAAATTAGACTATTTTGATAATAAGATTTTGCCCTGGTTTTGTCATAGTATAAAAATGTAGGTATTACATTTTTATACTATGTACTAAAATGTATTGTACTAATCTAGTTAGTACAATACTTGCTTTACTGTCTTGTAGAAAACATAATTAATCAAAACTTCCTAACTCTCTATAATAAGTTTACTGGCCTTAGGCTACTTTACTTTCATAGATGTTAAAGATTAACATAAGATTACATTAACAATGAAAAATGTAAATTATGCACCCAAATAAATTGCATTACAATATCCATGTCTTCATAAAATGGATTATTCTGGTAGCTTCAGACATTGTACAACTTATACTAAACTACAGAGATTCTCTAATAAAATTACTTACACCAAATGACATATTTTGTAGGATGGTTCTTATATCAACAATAAATGAATTGTTCTTTAAGGATGACTTACACCTAATTTCTGAGATTTCTATTTGGCTTTGAAAACTTGGAAGATCTTACTGAATATTTTTAATTAAAAAGAAAACTTAAAAAAAATTCCTAAAGTAGAGAGAACAAATGTTTAGGGGTTTTATGCAATAGTTTATTATGTTCTTTCCTATGTTTTAACTATTTTTTTATTTGTTAAAATTTATTTTTATTTATCTTATTTTTTATTATAGTAGGAACATGTAACATGAGCTCTACCTTCTCAACAATTTTTTAAAGTGTGTAATACAGTATTGTTAACTAGAGGCACAATGTTGTACAGCAGATGTCTACAGCTTATTCATCTTGCAAAAGTGAAACTTTATATCCATTGAACAGCAAGTCCCCAGTTCCCCCTCCCCCCAAGCCCTGGTAACCACCATTCTAGTCTCTGTTTCCATGAGTGACTACTTTAGTTTCGTCCTGTAACCCGAACCCTGCAGCCGTCTATGACTGGCTAATTTCATGCAGCGTAATATCCTCCATTTAATACATGTTGTTGCATGCGGCAGGATTTCCTTCCTTTTTTTTTTTTTGCGGTACGCGGGCCTCTCACTGTTGTGGCCTCTCCTGTTGCGGAGCACAGGCTCCGGACGCGTAGGCCCAGCGGCCATGGCTCACGGGCCCAGCTGCTCCGCAGCATGTAGGATCTTCCCAGGCCAGGGCACGAACCCTTGTCCCCTGCATCGGCAGGCAGACTCTCAACCACTGTGCCACCAGAAAAGCCCAGGATTTCCTTCTTTTTTAAGACCAATTAAGAATAATAAGAAAATTAAGAATAATATTTGATTGTATGTATATACCAAATAATCGTTATTCATAAATCTGTTGAAAGACCTTTAGGTTGTCTCCACATCTTGGGTATTGTGGATAATGCTGCAATGAACATGAATGTGTGCGTATCACTTTGAGATCCTGATTTCATTCTTTTGGATATATTCACAGAACTGAGGTTGCTGGATCATATATTCTAGTTTAAATTTTTTGATTAATACCACTTTTCACAGTGGCTGCACCATTTACATTCCCACCAACAGTGCACAAGCGTTTCCTTTTCTCCACATACTTTCCAAAGCTTGTTATTTCTTTTCTTTTTATAATACCCATCCTAATAGGTCTAAAACTAAAATATCTCAAATTTTTTCCGTATAGGTATGTTCCCATGAGAACACAAAATCTCTGTTGGAGAAATGTATTCACTGTATTTAGGCACCAGTTAGAAACGACAATGTTTTTTTCAAGAATACAGTTTTGAGACAAATATGTGGCCTTATGTCTTTTACCATCACCTGTTTTTTTTAAATTGGTGTATAGTTGCTTTACAATGTTGGGTTAGTTTCTGCTGTACAGCAGAGTGAATCAGCTATACATATACATATATCCCCGCTTTTTTGGCTTTCCTTCCCATTTAGGTCCCCACAGAGCACTGAATAGAGTTCCCTGTGCTATACAGCAAGTTCTCATCAGTTATCTGTTTCATGCACAGTAGTGTATATATGTCAATCTAATTAAGAATGGAAGAACTATCAATTTTTAATGAATGCATTGTGTTATTATCAATAAAATATCCTAAATTGCTACTTGTGACAGTATATGAAATTAATAGAAGTATAATTGTGCTTTTTACAGGACCACCTTCAAACCATTAAAATGAAGAGATTTAAATAGGTGTACTGGAAGAGGTAACACCAAAATACACAAATAAACTGTGCTGTTTCAAATTGGCTTTCACTTCAAACCCCCAATTAAACAAACAAAAACTTTTCTCGTGAGGTAGAATTATTTAGCTATAGATAAATCTCTGTTTCTCTCAGAGATCTTGTATTCATTTTTTAATAGACAAATTTTTTAGAGCAGTTTTAGTTTCACAGAAAAACTGAGCAGAAAGTATAGAGAGTTCCCTCATACCTCCTGCTCCTATGCACACATGGCCTCCTGCATCATGAACATCCCCCACCAGAGGGGCACGTTGGCTACAATCAATAAACCTACACTGACACAGCATTATCACCCAAAGTCTATAGTTTACATTAGATTTCACTCTTGGTGTTGTATGTCTTTGGATTTGACAAATGTCTAATGACATGTATCGATTACTATGATGTCATACAGAATAGTTTCACTGACCTAAAAGTCCTCTGTGCTGCACCTATTTATCTATCTCTCCCCACAACCTGTGGCAACCACTGATCCTTTTACTACCTTCATAGTTCTGCCTTATCTAGAATGTCAAATAGGTGAAATCATACATTATATAGCCTTTTCTGATTGACTTTTCATTTAATAATATGATTTACGTATTGTCTTTTCATGGCTTGGTATCTCATTCCTTGGTATCTCATGTCTTTTCATGGCTTGATATCTCATTCCTTTTTAGTGCCAAATGATGTTCCACTGTCTGGGTGTACCACAGTTTATTTATCCATTCACCTATTGGACATTTTTGTTGCTTCCTAGTTTTAGCAATTATGAATAAAGCTGCTATAAACATCTGTGGGCAGGTTCTTGGGGAGAAATAAGTAAGTTTTCAACCCATTTGGGTAAATGCCAAGAAGCACGACTGTTGGATATGGTTAAGAGTATGCTTAGTCTTTAAGAAACTGCTAAATTATCTTCCGAAGTGGCTGTACCATTTTGATTTCCCACCAGCAATGAATGAGAGTTCCTGTTGCTGCCCATCCTAGCCAATATTTAGTGTTGTGTTTTTGCCAGGTATGTAGTGTTATCTCATGACTGTTTTGATATACAGTCATGCATATGATGTTGAGTCTCTCTTCACATGCCTAATCTTCATCTGTATATCTTCTTTGCCGAGACATCTATTCAGATCTTTTGCTCATCTTTTAATTGGTTTGTTCATTTTTTATTATTTAGTTTTAAGTGTTCTTTGCATATTTTGGATAACAGTCCTTCGTTAAATATAGCCTTTGCAAATATCTCCTCTGAACCTGTGGCTTGACTTCTCATTCTCTTGACTTGTATCCAATTTTGACCTTTGTTAAAACAGTAAACTGGGGCCACATGTGAATCAGTGTTATATAAAGCACTTGTCTAAATGTCTGTTCATTCTAGAATATTAACTCTAGTGTCAGATATGGTTTAATTCTAATCCCACATTTTCTACTTACTAAATGTGTGACCTTTGGATTTTTACTATTAAGACTTTTTAACATTTATCTCATCATATGATTTTCCAGGAGAATGAAATAGCATATGTGTTATGAAAGTTCTGTCAGAACATAAGGAACTGAACACTATGTGCAGATACACTAATGATATGGTATTAAAAGAATACATGAGCAATTCATTAAATAGTGCATTCTCAGCTTCAGCTCAGTCAGATTTCATAGAGACTGTCATTCTATTAAGAAACTGTATGATCATTTAGGATACAGTAGCTACACATTATTTGCTAGTCTAGTACGTACTTCATTGCACCATAATGGCTTCTCCTGCATTCTCTATTTGTGTTGTTCAGCTTCTCATCTTGCCATTAACTGCACTCTATCCCTGCATGTTTTATACAAAACTCTTCAAAACAGAAGGACTGATTAGTTTGCTTAGCAGAGGATATTCACCAGCATAAGTATTAGATTGCTGACTCACCTACAGTTTGATGACTTTGGGCCAGATATCCATTCCATGCCCAATCAGCAGTTTGCAAGGACAGAGCCTTTTATTCAGCCTTTCAAGGAAGAAATACTCTACTCTTCCAATTAAAAAAAAAATATATATATATATATACACACACACATATCTTTAAAATACATATATATGTAAGGTATATAATATAAAATTTACGCATAAAATATGTCACTTTGTCCTGCTATACCTCTAATATACCCTTGAACATTTTAATCACTGCATTTCAATCATATATCTTTCTATCTGAAATCAGCAAACATGTCCCTTTCCTGGGATCTTTGGTTTTGTCTTTTTCTTTGCTGAGAACACTCGGTTTCTTGATATTTTCATAATTGGTCCCATCTAATAATTCACAACCCACCTTAAATATACATCCTAAAGCATGAGACTTTCCCTGGCCAACCATCTAAGGTCACTCTCTATTCAATTACTGTGTTTTATTTTCTCTATATTATGCATCACTGTCTAAAATTGCTTTATTTTTCTGTTTGTTGTCATATTGGAATATGAACACCATCAAGGTCTGGGCTATGTCGGCTTCATCACACTCAGTCACTAGCAACACATATTCGCTAGGACAGGGCAGGTGCCTGTTAGATTATTTTGAATACATAAATAGTTTATTTGTTTAGAACAAAATCCCCTCAGACAGATAAAGTATGGCAAACACCTTGGCACTACACAAGTATAAAAAGTGGTCCTAACAAATGCTCCCCAAAATATAATATATGAAAATGTCATATATTTATTTATTTATTTATTTATTTTTGGCTGTGTTGGGTCTTTGTTTCTGTGCGAAGCCTTTCTCTTGTTGTGGCAAGCGGGGGGCAGTCTTCATCGCGTGCTCAGGCCTCTCACTATCATGGCCTCTCTTGTTGAGGAGCACAGGCTCCAGACGCGCAGGCTCAGTAGTTGTGGCTCACGGGCCTAGTTGCTCCGTGGCATGTGGGATCTTCCCAGACCAGGGCTCGAACCCATGTCCCCAGCATTAGCAGGCAGATTCTCCACCACTGCACCACCAGGGAAGCCCCAAAAAATGTCATATATTTTTTAAATTTCCTGAAACAAGACTTACATATATTCATTGTGCAGGGGTTTTATTGGCCATTTGGTTTTCAAGACTGTTGGGTTCTCTCAAAGCCCCAAAACTCTGCTAGCTAGTATGGAGGAGGAATACTTCACAAATCACTGTGGTGATGCTCTAGCCCAAAACAACCTAGATTCTATGCTCCAAGCAACCTGAAAAAAAAAAGCAGCATTCTTTAATTTTCTGAAATCTAGAGAGATCTGTTTCCTTTTGAAGTTCCCACAGCTCTCAACATGATGACAGTTTACTGGACAAGGAAACCTCAAATTTCACAAAATAAATAAAGAGGTAGGTAGGTAGGTAGGATGTAGGTAGGTAGATAGATATTAGAATTTTATTTTTCTATAGAAAAAATTGAAACAGATTTATCATTTATTTTTCTTGACACTATTGGTTGAAACACACCTAGAATTGTATATCATGTATATATAGTAAAGACTCAAAAAAGTAAAAAGTAGAATTGGAGGGAGGTACAAAAAAAATGAAATATAAATTAAAACTTCATATTTTTACTTAGAAAATGTTAACATTATTTTAAATATTCAGTTTTAAAAACATGATAAAGTATTATTTTATTCATTCTAGTTCTCTCTGTTAACCAGCAGAATCAAAATTTGATATCTCTTTACCTCACTGTGTGATTTCCAAGGTAAGCTATAATTTATGGAACTAGTTTATACAGGAAAAGTTTCCTGAAAATGTGTTTGCGCACAGCCAAGATAAAGTCTTATTAGCACAGTGGCATGGCCTTTGGATATCTGTATTAACTGGTTATATGGCCACAGATCCCCTTTTTAATGTAGGCATCAAGGAAAAGAACATTAAAAAAAAAAGAAAGCAAATCATTTTGTACAAAATTATAGCAAAAAGTCTCCCTAAAAGTCTAAAGAGAAGTGAATGCAAAAACAAAAATGTGTAAACAGATTTGTAATAAATATAATTTTTACTTGCTAGAAAGCCGTAATCCAAACATGATAAAAGATACATAAAAGCATATACAGTAGAATAACTGTTGAAAACGCTGTGATATGAATTCCATGTGCTGGTAGAAATAAATAATTTTTAATATTATGCCCTTGGAATTAAATTTAAAATAAACTTGACTTTTTGCTGTACTTAAATTCATTTTATTATTTCTCTAATGTTATCATTTTAAAATTATAGAAAGGGAATGTAATGGTAATAAGAAAGGACTTTATTTATATATGTGTATATTTGTATCTTTTATTGGTTTACATATAACTTGAAGTAAATTGGAAAAGTACTTTAAAACAATATCAATCGGGAATACAAATAACAAAATCCATTCTGGGTAGATTATTAAAATATGTTAGGTTGCTCACAGATTCTTGGGGAGGGCTAGAGGGTAGGAACAATGCCCAAACACACCATTTAACACCAATGACACCTGCATCTGGGTGCTAGCATTTCTGCTACTGAAGTCCCTAAAGAATCAAATCTTCATTATCACACTGACTGATTCCAATTCAAATCTTCAGCTGCATGTGACTTATGAAACCAAGGTCATGAACCTGCACCTTAGATATAGAAGAGTCTGGGATTGTAGGTTTTCTGGCCTTTGCAATGGAAAAATAGGACACAGAATCTGGGGAATTACCTTAATTCTCAAAGTGTTATGAAGCCACAAATAAATGCTCTCAGATTGTGCTAAAGTTCAAATGAAAAAGCTGCTTCTTAAAAGGGATGACTTGCCTTCAAGGACATAGGTTCAGATTTTTGGCCAAATGTAACATCTGGAATTATTCTCATATCAGGATTGGAGCTAGGTTGTTGCAAAAGACTAATTATAAATTTTTCTTCTTAAGTCCTAATGCACCAATTTCCTATAGTAACTCTAACTTCCCTAAAGATTCCCTCAAAGTTTAAACCATTCGCTTCACACCAACTAGCATGGCTGGAATAAAAAATCAGATAATAAGTATTGGCAAGGATGTGGAGAAACGGAGATTTTGTATATTACAGATAGGAAAAAAAAATGGTTTCAGTCACTGTGAAAGATGGTCTGGCAGTTTCACAAATAGTTAAATATAGCGTTACCATATGACCCAAACAGTTATACTCTTAGGTATATACTCAAGAGAAATGAAATCTTATATAGGAATGTTTATCATAGCATCATTCACAATAGCCAAAAGGCAGAAATATCCATCAACTGATGAATGGATAAAGTACTATATCCATTTTCCATGGAATATTGGTCATAAAAAGAATGAAGTACATACTACATACTATGTAGTACATACTACAAAATGGATGAGCCTTGAAAACATTATGCTGAGTGAAAGAAGCCAATCACAAAAGAGCACATATTTAAGTTACCATTTACATGAAATGTACAGAATAGGTAAATTTATAGAGATAAAAAGTAGATTAGTGTTTGCTTAGGGTTGAGAGGGGATAGAAGAGTATGGGAATGGCATCTAAATTGTACAAGGCTTTTCTTTGTGGTGATAAAAATGTTCTAAAATTGACTTTGGTGATGGTTGCACAACTCTGAATATATCAATGCTAAAAGCCATTGAACTGTATGTCTTAAATGGGTGAATTATATGGTACGTAAATTATATCACAATAAAGTTGTTTTTAAAAAAGCATTGTGAAAGTGGCATTAAGAGGATGGTAGCTGAGTTTCACATATGACACTGTGAACCTCATCCATCACAGAAATGGCCTGATGCAGAAATTTCATTGCTGTGCTGTTGCCAATGACCACATATCTGATGTAGAAAGAGCAAAAAGATTTATCTTTACATTTATGTTTCTTCCTTCACTTATTCATTCAGTATACACTTACAGAGAACCACCTGTTCTAGGCCCTATACTGGTCACCTTGAAATACATCATAAATAAACAACATCTACTCTTAATAAGTTAATCATTTAGTAATGGAATTGATAAATCAAATTTTATAGGTAGGGCTTCCCTGGTGGCGCAGTGGTTGAGAGTCCGCCTGCCGATGCAGGGGACGCGGGTTCGTGCCGCGGTCCGGGAAGATCCCACATGGCGCGGAGCAGCTGGGCCCGTGAGCCATGGCCACTGGGCCTGCGCATCCGGAGCCTGTGCTCCGCAACGGGAGAGGCCACAACAGTGAGAGGCCCGCGTACCACAAAAAAAAAAAAAAAAAAAAAAAAAAAAATATATATATATATGTAGAATAAAATTATGTGTGTCTTGTTTTTAAAGTATATTGACTAAAGTACCTACAAAGTGAGTTTAGAGATATTATAGCAAATGTGAACACTGAGTTTAACAGGTAGAAAAAGAAAGGAAAGGCAGCTCAAGGATAGTAAGAAAAAGAAGAAAAGAACAGATTAATTAATATAGAGTTAGTAGGTTTATGTAAAGTAAGTAGAGATGGAGGACAGAGGCATATAAATGAAACCAAACAACAGGTCAATGCCAGATTATAAAGGAAAAAATAAATTCTTGGGGTAAGGAATTGATCTCTTCTTTTGTGGACCGTGGGATGCTACTGACAGAGAAATGATATAACATGATTTTGTCTGAATCTAAAAATAAAAATGTTATATTCGCTGAGAATAGAGAATGTTTAATTCCTAGAAAGTCAAATATCTATAGGCAAAAGGACCAAAAAAAAAAAAGAGTACATACAGTATGATTCCATTAATATAAATTCTATAAAATGCCAGTCATGGTGACTGAAAGAAGATTGTTTTTTGTCTTCAGACTTGGTAAAGAGTAGGGATAACAGCAGGATAAAAAATTCCAAAGGGGTAAAACTCTAAAAATTATGAATATGTTCACATCTTGATTGCATTAATTGTTTCACAGGTATTTTCATATATAAAAACCTACAAATTGTATAGTTTAAATATACGCAGTTTGTTGTATGTCAACTATACCTCCATAGACCTGTTAAAAAATAAAGCATACGGCAAAATGCCCCCCCAAAAAAGATAAAAAGGGAAAGAAGAAAAACGGAATGTATAACATACAAATGATGAAGAAATAGAATGTTAAAAATCATAAGCTAAAACAAGGAACAGGCCCTTTCCTTTTGCTAGTGAAGAGAGCTATAGTAAGAATATATTATTAAAAAATAGGCAGAGGAAGTGAATAGACATTTTTCCAAAGAAGACATGCACATGTCCAACAGGGCAATCAAAAGGTGCTCAACATTACTAATTATCAGGGAAATGCAAATCAAAACCACAAGGAGGTATCGCCTCACACTGCTTTTAATGGCTGTCATCCAAAAGACAAGAGATAACCATTTTGGGAAGGGTGCGAAGAAAGGGAACCCTTGTGCACTCTTGGTGGGAATGTGAATTGGTGCAACCACTGTGGAAAACAGTATGGAGTCTCCTTAGGAAATTAACAATAGAACTACCATATGATCCAGCATCCCATTTCTGGGTATCTAAAGGAAATGAAAACAGGATATCAAAGAGGTATCTGTGTGCTCCTCTGTTCATTCATAATAGCCAGGAGGTGGAAACAACCTAATTATCTGTGTTCATTAACAGATGAAAGGATAAAGAAGATGTGAGATTATATACATATATATTAAATGGAATATATATGTATATTCCATTTTATATATAAATATATATATTCCATTATATATAGAAATATAAATTTATAAATATATATATATATATATTTGAATGTTATTCAGCCATGAGGTAGAAAAGTGGTTGCCAGGGGCTGCAGGGAGTGGATAGGGAGAGGTTGGTGAAAGGGTACAGACTGTATAACATGGTGACTATAGTTGATAACACTGTATTGTATAATTGGAATTTGCTACGAGAGTAGAACTTAAATGTTATCACCAAAAAAGTCTGTAGAGAATAGATATGTATATGTATGTACGTAGAGAACATGTATATATGTAGAGAATATATATATGTATATATGTCTGTATATGTATATATATGCAGAAGAGAGAGAGAGTGAGCTTAACCAACAGGTGATGATTTGGAGTTTAATCCCTAAAGTCACTTTTTATTTAAAGCCTTCAGTCATCAATGACATTATTTTGTTCATTTGCTTAATACCCAAACTAAACTGTACATGATATTCATGATTTTATCATTTTTACCATTGTATCCATAAGGATACCTGGCACATAGTAAGTACTTAAAACATATGTGTTAAATGAATAAAGAAGTATATAAGGTAAAAAGGATGACTCAGGTAATATCAACAAATTGATAAAGAAAAGTCATCAGTACACATTCAAAAAATACGTTATGACCTCCAAGTGACTGAATTAACTCAGATTACAATCAAAATACTGCCATGAGCAAACTTTTCAGCTTTCAATCCTAAAGGCAGGGAGTTGTTGAGATTTAAGAAATTAGATACAAGATGATAGTTACAGAAATGATATTTCTGTGAAAAAAATCTGTAGATTTAAAAATGCACACTGTATAATAAGAAAAATTGATGTTGAAAAATCAACATTGAGATACATATGGTAGATCAGATTATTATTCAGCAAATCATTCCCTTCCCTGCTACCTATATTAGAGAACCACTTCCTGCTCCACTGATATTTGTCTTGGCCAAGTAACTGCTTTGGCTGAAGCAATATGGGTAGACGTGCAATGGGCCTGTTCAGAACCTAGGCTCTGAGTGATTTGAGAGATTCTGCATGCCCTTTGTAAGCCTTTAATCACTGCCTTTAGAAATTCACGACCCAATACACACTGCCCCGTTAGCTGCATCCCAAAATGGATGCACAAAGCAGATCCTCCCAGCTGACCAGCAATCAGCAATCTGAAGCAGTTGCCACAGCCAAAACTCAGACATCTGAACAATGTTTATCATTGTATGTCACTACCTCATGTGGGTGGTTATAAGCTATTACCATGGCAAGAGCTAATACTAGATATTGTCTTTTTGCTATTAAATTAAAGGGTAAAATAGTGATTCATTAGAAAATAGGTATAAAAAGCAAATGCCTTGTATGAAAGCAAACAGGATGGTGTCTTCCACATAAATAGCATAAATATATAACAATGGAGCTAAAAATTGCAAATTTTTCAGAAAGATTTTGACCCAAATATTATAATCAGCCAAACTGTTATCAACTATTAAAATAGTAGTGATGAGACAAAGATGAAACAATTCCAAAAAAAAAAGGTGATAAATTCTTGAAGAAAGCCTTGACCTTGAAGAAAGGCCTTGACTGGATTTCAGTCAACAATAAAATAAACCCAAATAAAATAACCAGAAATGGAGAAGCTGTGGTAAACAAAACAAATAGACAACTTATAATGATCACATAAGTTAGAGCCAAAGAGCTATTATTTTTTAAAAAATGTTAAATACACATAAATCTTGAAAAATAAAATGAATATAATTGCATGACAGGAGGTGGAAAGGGAGGAGAGAAATTGATAGCTGTAAGGAAAATGCATACTTAAAATCAGCATGCTTCCCCCAATCTCTTTATGTTTACTTTTACCTTTATATTGACTCAAGATATGGTCTATTTTACTGAATGTTCTATGTGCACTAGAAAAAATATATTTTCTGCTGTTGGGTGAGATTCTCTACAAATGTCGATTAGATCCAGGTGGCTTACCGTGTTGTCAGTTCTTCCATACTGTTCATTTTTTCTCTAGTAATTCTGTCAATTACTGCAAGAAGAGTGTTGAAGTCTCAATTAACATGGTGGATTTATCCCTCCTTTCTATTAAGTCCATATTTGCTAAATTGGTGCAGCGTCTATGTTAAACAGTATGGAGGTTCCTCAGAAAAGTAAAAATAGAACTAGCATATGATCCAGCAATTTCACTCCCGGGTATATATCCAGAAAAAATGAAAACACTAATTCAAGAAGATACATGCACCCCAATGTTCATAGGAGAACTATTTAAAATAGCCAAGATATAGAGGCAACCCAAATGCCCATCAACAGATGAGTAGGTAAAGAAGATGTGGCATGTATATACAACAGAATATTACTCAGCCATAAAAATGAAATACTGCCACTTGTAGCAATGTGGATGGACTTAGTGAATATTATGCTTAGTGAATTAAGTCAGAGAAAAAAAAGTACTGTATGATATCACTTATATATGGAATCTAAAAAGTAATATGAGTGATTGTATATGCAAAACAGAATCAAATTCACAGATATTGAAAGCAAACTTGTGGTTACCAAAGGGAAGAGGGAAGTGGGGAGTGGTAAATTAGAGGTAGGGGACTAAGAGATACGAACTGCTATGTATAGAATACATAAGCAACAAATATATATTGTATAGCATAGGGAATTATAGCCATTATCTTGTAGTATTTTTATAATGGAGTATAAAAATATTGAGTCACTATGCTCTACACCTGAAATTAATTTTGTAAATTATACTTCAATTTTAAAAAGTCCATATTTTCTTCAGTATTTTGAGGTACTTTTGTCAGGTGCACATATTTTTAGTGAACTGACTTCTTTTTTATGATGTAATATCCCTCCTATTTTGATAGTTTTCTTTGATCTATAGTCTATTTTCTCATTTGATACAATCATATTCCTGACTGAAGAACTTTGTATAGCAATTTAAAAAAGCAAAAACAAGGTTTTCTTGCAAAGGATTCTCTTAATTTTCTTTCATCTGAGAATATATTTATTTCAGCTTATTTCTTAAAGGATATTTTCCTTGCATATAGACTTCTGGGTTAACAGTTTATTTCAGGTGTTTAATCAGGTTGTGCTACTTCCTTCTCACCTCTGTAGTCTTTGAAGAGAAATATACTGTCATTTGAATTATTGCCTTGTAAGTAGTTTGTCATGTTTCTCCAGCTGTTTTCAGTATTTTTTCTTTGTCTTTAATTTTCAGCAGTTGATTATGATGTATCTCCGTATCCGTTTCTTTGCATATTGTCGGAAGAGGTCATGGAGGTGACATGACCACCTGATCAGAGGCTCCTCACCCCACCCCTGTCTTTGAAATGTACCTTTTGCCCACCGTTTCCACAGTAGGAGCCAGTTTCAAGAATACAACCTAGAGAGAGTAGTATGTTGTTGAGACCATCTGGACTGTGTATGTGACCTGCACCCCTTTAAGGCCTCCATATCAACTTTTAAGATTTTGGCCAGCAGGTGTGGAGATCTACTCCATCTTGTGGCACCCAAGACAAGCCTCCTTTGTAAGCTCCCTTGCTTATTACCTGCCACCTTCCACTCTGGAGGGGTCTGCCTCTCTCTTTGGTCTCTCATTTCCCTCCATGTACAGGTGTCACTTTCAGACCACCCAGGAAGCTCCTGAGGTGGCAAACTAACATGTATATACTGTTGGAGGTTCACTGAACTTCTTGAATCTATACATTTATGTATTTTGCCAAATTGAGGATTTTCTAGCCTTTATTTTGCTCAACCTTTTTGTATTTTTCTATTGAAATCTTTCTCAACTTCTATGAGGAGTAATCTCTCAAAGGAACTTGATATACTGTTCATTTTTGGTCAGATTGGCTATTTTCTATTTAGGATTTAAAAGTAGATAATTTCCATTTGATTTATCAATACTTTTTCCATTATTTATTTCATTGATTGCTTTGCTGAGAATTTTTATTTTTCCATTCATTTCAAGGGTGTATGTCCTTATTTGTTGGAATATTTTTGCAAAGTGTTGCTTTAAAGTTTTTCTGAAATAAATGTAATATCTGTTGTCTCAAATTTGATATCCATTGGTGGTTATTTTCCTCACATGAGTTGATATTTTTCTGATTCTCTTTATGCTAAGAAAATTTTAATTGTCTGCTCATTTTGAATATTATGAGACTATCTTAACTTAAATCCTATAGAGCACATTGTTGGCATTTTTGTTGTTCTGACAGAAAATCTAAGTTGGTTAAGGCTGTTAAGTTCTGTGGGTAATGGCTTCAATGTAAGCGTTGTTTTCAAATCTTTGAAGGGCTATTCAGATCTGTCTCATCTGTGCCCTACCTACTGTCTAGTCTGGGATCTTGGCAGTGGTCTATCTCACGGTTCAGTTTCCAGTGTCTGCTCATCCTGTTCAGATCAGGTTCATACAAACACATCTTAGAGGTGAGCTTGGGAGTTCATAAACAACTATGGGGTTGCTTTCCAAAGTCTGTCTTTCTCTGTAATCCCCTCCATACTTTGTGGTACTCTAGGGCTTCTTTTTTACATGCTTTGACACAAGTCTGGGCCTTTATTTACCTGCAGTTGCCATGAAATTCCCACATCTGTACCTGTGATTCAAGAGACGAGAGGACAGAGAAAGGAAAACAAAAACTAGGAACAACAGAGATTTGCTTTATCCTCTTGGAACCATGGTCCTTCGATCAGAGGAAGTTTCCCTATCTTAGACTTCTAGATACTGCAGCTGCCTATTTTCACTGCTGCTGCTACTGCTACACCATATTCTTGTTTGGGTGTTGAGATATAGGAGGAGAGAGAGAAGTAAACCCTTGAGGATTCCTCTTATTCTCTCTGAATGTTAAGAGACTCTTTTTTTCAAGCCAGAACTAGAAGGCTTATCCTTGAGTGCACTTGGTCAGGGTCCACGCCCACTTCCAGGTTTCAAGCTTCACTAAGTCCAAGTCAGTGTATACCAGCAGGGGAAAATGGCAAACTTACTACTGTTTTAGTAATATTTTGAGTTCTGGTTTTATTCCTCAATGTACTTGCTACTACTTACTTCTCAAATAACTCTTCCATGCATTCTGTTCAGATTTTATAGCTGAATTCAGTGGAAGACACAATGAAACGTGTTTACTTCACATTACATGGAACCAGAACTTTTCACTTTACTTATAATTTAATGAACCTTTTTTTTTATTCTACCAAAAAGTACAGGCATTAGTCCTAGAAGAAAGAGGTCATTGAATTTAGAACTCAGAATAACATATTTTTAAAAACGTTTTAAAACTTGATCTACTGAACCTTTATTCATTTTTTCTGGTCCATTTTTTCCAGTTGGAATGTGGAAAATTAGTCATAGTTCAAGCTTTGTCAACTAACCAGTCCTACAACTGAGGCAAATCTCTATATACCTTGGAAATTGCTTTCTTCAGCAGTAAAATGAATGAACCAGGGCAGAATATTCTACTATATTACTTCCAACCAAAATCATTTTATTTAAAATTCAATTTAAATAAATCTAAAATCCTCATATTTTCATCTTTATAACGTCTCTATGGCACGTTAAGCTTGTATCATTTATTTTTTTCCTGATAAAAAATAATTCAATTCCATTTTAAAATTATCTTATTCACTTGTGTGTTGGAGGCAAATGCCTCTGGTTCATGAGAGCATTTTGTACACATCTCTTCCTAACTCCACATTCACTGATGACATGTTAGTTGCTTGGATTCAGCTGGAATAGGAGTATTTGCCCAATAAAAATTGTCAAATGTTGCAAATTGGATCTCTTTTTTTCTTACCTTTCCCTTTCCCCAAGCTGGTTATTAATCATTTAGCAGACGCTTATGCTCCTCAATAATAGATATTTTTACTTCATGGAAAAATGATTTTATAGACTATTTCATAAATGGCAAAGGTTAACAAAAGGTATATTAGGACATAGATCTATCATATATTAGGTATATCAGTTCTCCTGGCAATACAATTTACTATCACAGAATTTGGCTGTGATTTTTGAAAACTTGCCTAGTATTTTCAGACACCCTGTCAAATTCGGATTGCAAATAAATTGAAATTGTACAAATAAGTTGTAACTTACTAGCTAAAATCTTGGTTATTTTCTTAAAGACTCTAATGATCACTCTAGGAGTAAGGCTGGCGTATATTGCTTATAGAGCCTATACACACAGCTTATATGTTATATATCCAACTATAAATATAACTGAATTGGGAGAAATTATTGAAGCAGCTGTAGTAAATCTGTTTCCAAATAACATTTAAGTAGAAAAGCCTGCAAACATAGTTTACATGAATCACCTTCAGGGAAAGTAATTTTTCCCTTATAAGAGCTCCTATATATACTTAGATTTACCAAGACATGTCTTCCCTGAATGTGGTGAGAGGTTAATTAGACGAAGGCAAGAGGGCAGTGCATATTAGTTTCGTATTGAGAAGCAGGAGGTGATGAAAGGCTCTCATTCAAGACACATTTGCCCTGGTGATTTTATCATGGTACTATAAGTCAAGTTATGGTCCTCATGTCAGAAACACAATTTCATCAAAAAGAATGGAACTTCTATGAGAGGAATGGTTATATAAAGAAATCTAAAGATTAGTATATAAAAACAGAATACTACCCGTCCTTTGCCATAGGACATGAACCAGACTATTCAAATAGGCAGACTTACCTGGAATGTCAAATCATAATCAGAAGGGTATTGATATGAATCAAATGAATGTACAATGACATCAGTTCTAAGAGAGCCTGACTTGAGTCTGTTTGTTTATCGCTACAATAGGATTTATCTAAACATTGAAGCTATAATTATTATCATCGGCTGAGAGAACCAGTGTTGGCTCCATAATAGGGATGAGCTTAAGTCTGGGAATAATCTATTGGCTAAGGTTGCTACTGTGACTCATCTCATCTGACAACTCTATCTGATATTCAGATTGAAGCATTCTTTTTCTTTAAAAAGGTAATATTTTATATTTTTCCAGGTAACAGTGAAAGCATTTCCACACATACAGCTCATGTCTAAGTTCTTGGGGAGAAATAACAAGCCTACTTATTTAGGAGTTTTTCTGATTTTTTTTCTACATTAATGATGTTGAAATAACTTTATAAGCAGGACACTGCTATAACTGCCTATGACTAGTATACAGAAAAGGCTGTCATATATTTATTTATATTTCTTTCCCTCACCCCTACCTCCAAAAGCATTTGATGTAGTTAACAGGTAGAAATAAAGCAAAATGGAAGATTCAACAAGAAAAAACAACCCTCTTAGGTAATGTGGTAGTTGTGGCTGTATGGACTACTTTTTGCTTCTAAAAATAAAAAGATAATGAAATAAAAAATTTTTAAATACAGACATAAGTTCTAAAGAAAATACTCAGGTGCCAGAAATTAACACTACCAAATAAACACCACTCACCAGTTGAGGGAAATAGAAAGCTTGTTGTCTGGCTGATATTGAAGTGGAGGGGGAAAAGTTCTTCAGTAGCAGAGGATTAAGTTTTTCTAGATACAAAGATAATGTGATTACCTAATCTCTTAATATGATTGTTGACCACAGAAAAAGTTCTGTCTAAAAACCTGTATTTTATTTCTTTTCAGATTACAGGTGGCTAGCTTGGATAGAAATTGTTTTAATTTTTATAAAACTTTACAGAAAAACCTAAGGAATAGCTGATAAATATTTATAAAAGACAGTTTTATATACTCTAGTCTCATTAATATGCTCTCTGATTTCCAAATAGACAACAGGCCATAATTCAATTGAAGATATGAAGAATAATTGTTGTGGTCTTTCATAGAAACCATTAGGCAAAGAAAATTGGTGGTACTAGTAATTCAGGGCATGAATTTAATATAAATTCCATGGTGTGTACTTCCCCCAGGCAGAGAGATAAAAACAGAAATCATCTGACATTCACTACTGTGTCCTTCCAAAGGTATTTTCCATTTGTGTCATTATATCCATTCTCTACAACAATTCTCTCCAAGAAGCAGACCAGGATGGACTAATCAATGAGAACACTTTCTTCTGTTATTGTTGTGTTCAAGCAACAGGATCCCTGGCCCTGGATCTGAGGGAGAATGAGAATGATGTTGATTATCCCACGAAGCACTCTACGTGGATCACATCAGGCTAACTGCATCTGTCATAGCTCCTCTGAAGGTATCCTTATCTCTGTTAGTTTCCTGTTCCTCCCTTAATTACCCAAATCTGATGGTGCTATTTGTTTTCTCTTAAAAACCTTCTTTTTTTTTTTTATCCCATATTTTATTTTCTTTTTATTTTTTTTTAAAACATCTTTATTGGGGTATAATTGCTTTACAATGGTGTGTTACTTTCTGCTTTATAACAAAGTGAATCAGCTATACATATACAGATGTTCCTATATGTCTTCCCTCTTGCGTCTCTCTCCCTCCCACTCTCCCCATCCCACCCTTCCAGGCTGTCACAAAGCGCCAAGCTAATATCCCTGTGCCTTGCGGCTGCTTCCCCCTAGCTATCTACCTTACTACGTTTGTTAGTGTGTATATGTCCATGACTCTCTCTCACCCTGTCAAAACTCACCCTTCCCCCTCCCCATATCCTCAAGTCCGTTCTCCAGTAGGTCTGCGTCTTTATTCCTGTCTTACCCCTAGGTTCTTCATGACATTTTTTTCCCTTAAATTCCATATATATGTGTTAGCATACGGTATTTGTCTTTTTCTTTCTGACTTACTTCACTCTGTATGACAGACTCTAAGTCTATCCATCTCATTACAAATAGCTCAATTTCATTTCTTTTTAAGGCTGAGTAATATTCCATTGTGTATATGTGCCACATCTTCTTTATCCATTCATCCGATGATGGGCGCTTAGGTTGTTTCCATCTCCGGGCTATTGTAAATAGAGCTGCAATGAACATTTTGGTACATGACTCTTTTTGAATTTTGGTTTTCTCAGGGTATATGCCCAGTAGTGGGATTGCTGGGTCATATGGTAATTCTATTTGTAGTTTTTTAAGGAACCTCCATACTGTTCTCCATAGTGGCTGAACCAATTCACATTCCCACCAGCAGTGCAAGAGGGTTCCCTTTTCTCCACACCCTCTCCAGCATTTATTGTTTCTAGATTTTTTGATGATGGCCATTCTGACTGGTGTGAGATGATATCTCATTGTAGTTTTGATTTGCATTTCTCTAATGATTAATGATGTTGAGCATTCTTTCATGTGTTTGTTGCCATTCTGTATATCTTTGGAGAAATGTCTGTTTAGGTCTTCTGCCCATTTTTGGATGGGGTTGTTTGTTTTTCTGTTATTGAGCTGCATGAGCTGCTTGTAAATTTTGGAGATTAATCCTTTGTCAGTTGCTTCATTTGCAATTGTTTTCTCCCATTCTGAGGGTTGTCCTTTGGTCTTGATTATGGTTTCCTTTGCTGTGCAAAAGCTTTGAAGTTTCATTAGGTCCCATTTGTTTATTTTTGTTTTTATTTCCATTACTCTAGGAGGTGGGTCAGAAAGGATCTTGCTGTGATTTATGTCATAGAGTGTTCTTCCTATGTTTTCCTCTAAGAGTTTGATAGTTTCTGGCCTTACATTTAGGTCTTTAATCCATTTTGAGCTTATTTTTGTGTATGGTGTTAGGGAGTGATCTAATCTCATACTTTTACATGTACCTGTCCAGTTTTCCCAGCACCATTTATTGAAGAGGCTGTCCTTTCTCCACTGTACATTCCTGCCTCCTTTATCAAAGATAAGGTGTCCATATGTGCGTGGGTTTATCTCTGGGCTTTCTATCCTGTTCCACTGATCTATCTTTCTGTTTTTGTGCCAGTACCATACTGTCTTGATTACTGTTGCTTTGTAGTATAGTCTGAAATCAGGGAGCCTGATTCCTCCAGCTCCTTTTTTCGTTCTCAAGATTGCTTTGGCTATTCGGGGTCTTTTGTGTTTCCATACAAATTGCGAAATTTTTTGTTCTAGTTCTGTGAAAAATGCCAGTGGTAGTTTGATAGGGATTGCATTGAATCTGTAGATTGCTTTGGGTAGTAGAGTCATTTTCACAATGTTGATTCTTCCCATCCAAGAACATGGTATATCTCTCCATCTATTTGTATCATCTTTAATTTCTTTCATCAGTGTCTTATAATTTTCTGCATACAGGTCTTTCGTCTCCTTAGGTAGGTTTATTCCTAGATATTTTATTCTTTTTGTTGCAATGGTAAATGGGAGTGTTTTCTTGATTTCACTTTCAGATTTTTCATCATTAGTATATAGGAATGCCAGAGATTTCTGTGCATTAATTTTGTATCCTGCTACTTTACCAAATTCATTGATTAGCTCTAGTAGTTTTCTGGTAGCATCTTTAGGATTCTCTATGTATAGTATCATGTCATCTGCAAACAGTGACAGCTTTACTTCTTCTTTTCCGATTTGGATTCCTTTTATTTCCTTTTCTTCTCTGATTGCTGTGGCTAAAACTTCCAAAACTATGTTGAATAAGAGTGGTGAGAGTGGGCAACCTTGTCTTGTTCCTGATCTTAGTGGAAATGTTTTCAGTTTTTCACCATTGAGGATGATGTTTGCTGTGGGCTTGTCATATATGGCCTTTATTATGTTGAGGAAAGTTCCCTCTATGCCTACTTTCTGGAGGATTTTTATCATAAATGGGTGTTGAATTTTGTCAAAAGAAATGTCTGTTTTCTCTGCATCTATTGAGATGATCATATGGTTTTTCTCCTTCAATTTGTTAATATGGTTTATCACATTGATACATTTGCGTATATTGAAGAATCCTTGCATTCCTGGAATAAACCCCACTTGATCATGGTGTATGATCCTTTTAATGTGCTGTTGGATTCTGTTTGCTAATATTTTGTTGAGGATTTTTGCATCTATGTTCATCAGTGATATTGGCCTGTAGTTTTCTTTCTTTGTGACATCCTTGTCTGGTTTTGGTATCAAGGTGATGGTGGCCTCGTAGAAGGAATTTGGGAGTGTTCCTCCCTCTGCTATATTTTGGAAGAGTTCGAGAAGGATAGGTGTTAGCTCTTCTCTAAACGTTTGATAGAATTCACCTGTGAAGCCATCTGGTCCTGGGCTTTTGTTTGTTGGAAGATTTTTAATCACAGTTTCAATTTCAGTGCTTGTGATTGGTCTGTTCATATTTTCTATTTCTGCCTGATTCAGTCTTGGCAGATTGTGCATTTCTAAGAATTTGTCCATTTCTTCCAGATTGTCCATTTTATTGGCATAGAGTTGCTTGTAGTAATCTCATGATTTTTTTTATTTCTGCAGTGTCAGTTGTTACTTCTCCTTTTTCATTTCTAATTCTATTGATTTGAGTCTTCTCCTTTTTTTTCTTGATGAGTCTGGCTAGTGGTTTATCTATTTTGTTTATCTTCTCAAAGAACCAGCTTTTAGTTTTATTGATCTTTGCTATTGTTTCCTTCATTTCTTTTTCATTTATTTCTTTTTTTTTTTTTTTTTTTTTAAACATCTTTATTGGGGTATAATTGCTTTACAATGGTGTGTTAGTTTCTGCTTTATAACAAAGTGAATCAGCTATACATATACATATGTTCCCATATGTCTTCCCTCTTGCGTCTCCCTCCCTCCCACTCTCCCCATCCCACCCTTCCAGGCTGTCACAAAGCACCGAGCTAATATCCCTGTGCCTTGCGGCTGCTTCCCCCCAGCTATCTACCTTACTACGTTTGTTAGTGTGTATATGTCCATGACTCTCTCTCGCCCTGTCAAAACTCACTCCTCCCCCTCCCCATACCCTCAAGTCCGTTCTCCAGTAGGTCTGCGTCTTTATTCCTATCTTACCCCTAGGTTCTTCATGACATTTTTTTCCCTTAAATTCCATATATATGTGTTAGCATACGGTATTTGTCTTTTTCTTTCTGACTTACTTCACTCTGTATGACAGATTCTAGGTCTATCCATCTCATTACAAATAGCTCAATTTCATTTCTTTTTAAGGCTGAGTAATATTCCATTGTGTATATGTGCCACATCTTCTTTATCCATTCATCCGATGATGGGCGCTTAGGTTGTTTCCGTGTCCTGGCTATTGTAAATAGAGCTGCAATGAACATTTTGGTACATGACTCTCTTTGAATTTTGGTTTTCTCAGGGTATATGCCAAGTAGTGGGATTGCTGGGTCATATGGTAATTCTATTTGTAGTTTTTTAAGGAACCTCCATACTGTTCTCCACAGTGGCTGAACCAATTCACATTCCCACCAGCAGTGCAAGAGTGTCCCCTTTTCTCCACACCCTCTCCAGCATTTATTGTTTCTAGATTTTTTGATGATGGCCATTCTGACTGGTGTGAGATGATATCTCATTGTAGTTTTGATTTGCATTTCTCTAATGATTAATGATGTTGAGCATTCTTTCATGTGTTTGTTGGCATTCTGTATATCTTCTTTGGAGAAATGTCTATTTAGGTCTTCTGCCCATTTTTGGATGGGGTTGTTTGTTTTTTTGTTATTGAGCTGCATGAGCTGCTTGTAAATTTTGGAGATTAATCCTTTGTCAGTTGCTTCATTTGCAAATGTTTTCTCCCATTCTGAGGGTTGTCTTTTGGTCTTGGTTATGGTTTCCTTTGCTGTGCAAAAGCTTTGAAGTTTCATTAGGTCCCATTTGTTTATTTTTGTTTTTATTTCCATTACTCTAGGAGGTGGGTCAGAAAGGATCTTGCTGTGATTTATGTCATAGAGTGTTCTTCCTATGTTTTCTTCTAAGAGTTTGATAGTTTCTGGCCTTACATTTAGGTCTTTAATCCATTTTGAGCTTATTTTTGTGTATGGTGTTAGGGAGTGATCTAATCTCATACTTTTACATGTACCTGTCCAGTTTTCCCAGCACCATTTATTGAAGAGGCTGTCCTTTCTCCACTGTACATTCCTGCCTCCTTTATCAAAGATAAGGTGTCCATATGTGCGTGGGTTTATCTCTGGGCTTTCTATCCTGTTCCACTGATCTATCTTTCTGTTTTTGTGCCAGTACCATACTGTCTTGATTACTGTTGCTTTGTAATATAGTCTGAAGTCAGGGAGCCTTATTCCTCCAGCTCCTTTTTTCGTTCTCAAGATTGCTTTGGCTATTCGGGGTCTTTTGTGTTTCCATACAAATTGCGAAATTTTTTGTTCTAGTTCTGTGAAAAATGCCAGTGGTAGTTTGATAGGGATTGCATTGAATCTGTAGATTGCTTTGGGTAGTAGAGTCATTTTCACAATGTTGATTCTTCCCATCCAAGAACATGGTATATCTCTCCATCTATTTGTATCTTTAATTTCTTTCATCAGTGTCTTATAATTTTCTGCATACAGGTCTTTCGTCTCCTTAGGTAGGTTTATTCCTAGATATTTTATTCTTTTTGTTGCAATGGTAAATGGGAGTGTTTTCTTGATTTCACTTTCAGATTTTTCATCATTAGTATATAGGAATGCCAGAGATTTCTGTGCATTAATTTTGTATCCTGCTACTTTACCAAATTCATTGATTAGCTCTAGTAGTTTTCTGGTAGCATCTTTAGGATTCTCTATGTATAGTATCATGTCATCTGCAAACAGTGACAGCTTTACTTCTTCTTTTCCGATTTGGATTCCTTTTATTTCCTTTTCTTCTCTGGTTGCTGTGGCTAAAACTTCCAAAACTATGTTGAATAAGAGTGGTGAGAGTGGGCAACCTTGTCTTGTTCCTGATTTTATTGGAAATGCTTTCAGTTTTTCACCATTGAGGATGATGTTTGCTGTGGGCTTGTCATATATGGCTTTTATTATGTTTAGGAAAGTTCCCTCTATGCCTACTTTCTGGAGGGTTTTTATCATAAATGGGTGTTGAATTTTGTCGAAAGCTTTCTCTGCATCTATTGAGATGATCATATGGTTTTTCTCCTTCAATTTGTTAATATAGTTTATCACATTGATAGATTTGCGTATATTGAAGAATCCTTGCATTCCTGGAATAAACCCCACTTGATCATGGTGTATGATCCTTTTAATGTGCTGTTGCATTCTGTTTGCTAGTATTTTGTTGAGGATTTTTGCATCTATGTTCATCAGTGATATTGGCCTGTAGTTTTCTTTCTTTGTGACATCCTTGTCTGGTTTTGGTATCAAGGTGATGGTGGCTTCGTAGAAGGAATTTGGGAGGGTTCCTCCCTCTGCTATATTTTGGAAGAGTTTGAGAAGGATAGGTGTTAGCTCTTCTCTAAACGTTTGATAGAATTCACCTGTGAAGCCATCTGGTCCTGGGCTTTTGTTTGTTGGAAGGTTTTTAATCACAGTTTCAATTTCAGTGCTTGTGATTGGTCTGTTCATATTTTCTATTTCTTCCTGATTCAGTCTTGGCAGGTTGTGCATTTCTAAGAATTTGTCCATTTCTTCCAGATTGTCCATTTTATTGGCATAGAGTTGCTTGTAGTAATCTCTCATGATTTTTTTTATTTCTGCAGTGTCAGTTGTTACTTCTCCTTTTTCATTTCTAATTCTATTGATTTGAGTCTTCTCCCTTTTTTTCTTGATGAGTCTGGCTAGTGGTTTATCTATTTTGTTTATCTTCTCAAAGAACCAGCTTTTAGTTTTATTGATCTTTGCTATTGTTTCCTTCATTTCTTTTTCATTTATTTCTGATCTGATTTTTATGATTTCTTTCCTTCTGCTAGCTTTGGGGTTTTTTTGTTCTTCTTTCTCTAATTGCTTGAGGTGCAAGGTTAGGTTGTTTATTCAAGATGTTTCCTGCTTCTTAAGGTGGGCTTGTATTGCTATAAACTTCCCCCTTAGAACTGCTTTTGCTGCATCCCATAGGTTTTGGGTCGTTGTGTCTCCATTGTCATTTGTTTCTAGGTATTTTTTTATTTCCTCTTTGATTTCTTCAGTGATCACTTCATTATTAAGTAGTGTATTGTTTAGCCTCCATGTGTTTGTATTTTTTACAGATCTTTTCCTGTAATTGATATCTAGTCTCATGGCGTTGTGGTCGGAAAAGATACTTGATACAATTTCAGTTTTCTTAAATTTACCAAGGCTTGATTTGTGACCCAAGAGATGATCTATCCTGGAGAATGTTCCATGAGCACTTGAGAAAAATGTGTATTCTGTTGTTTTTGGATGGAGTGTCCTATAAATATCAATTAAGTCCATCTTGTTTAATGTATCATTTAAAGCTTGTGTTTCCTTATTTATTTTCATTTTGGATGATCTGTCCATGGGTGAAAGTGGGGTGTTAAAGTCCCCTACTATGAATGTGTTACTGTCGATCTCCCCTTTTATGGCTGTTAGTATTTGCCTTATGTATTGAGGTGCTCCTATGTTGGGTGCATAAATATTTACAATTGTTATATCTTCTTGGATCGATCCCTTGATCATTATGTAGTGTCCTTCTTTATCCCTTTTAATAGTCCTTATTTTAAAGTCTATTTTGTCTGATATGAGAATTGCTACTACAGCTTTCTTTTGGTTTCCATTTGCATGGAATATCTTTTTCCATCCCCTTACTTTCAGTCTGTATGTGTCTCTAGGTCTGAAGTGGGTCTCTTGTAGACAGCATATATAAGGGTCTTGTTTTTGTATCCATTCAGCCAATCTGTGTCTTTTGGTGGGAGCATTTAGTCCATTTACATTTAAGGTAATTATCGATATGTATGTTCCTATTCCCATTTTCTGTACCGTTTTGGGTTCGTTATTATAGGTCGTTTCCTTCTCTTGCGTTTCTTGTCTAGAGAAGTTCCTTTAGCATTTGTTGTAAAGCTGGTTTGGTGGTGCTGAACTCTCTCAGGTTTTGCTTGTCTGTAAAGGTTTTAATTTCTCCATCAAATCTGAATGAGATCCTTGCTGGGTAGAGCAGTCTTGGTTGCAGGTTTTTCTCCTTCATCACTTTCAGTATGTCCTGCCACTCCCTTCTGGCTTGTCGGGTTTCTGCTGAGAGATCAGCTGTTACCCTTATGGGGATTCCCTTGTGTGTTATTTGTTGTTTTTCCCTTGCTGCTTTTAATATGCTTTCTTTGTATTTAATTTTTGACAGTTTGATTAATATGTGTCTTGGCGTATTTCTCCTTGTATTTATCCTGTATGGGACTCTCTGTGCTTCCTGGACTTGATTAACTATTTTCTTTCCCATATTAGGGAAGTTTTCAACTATAATCTCTTCAAATATTTTCTCAGTCCCTTTCTTTTTTTCTTCTTCTGGAACCCCTATAATTCGAATGTTGGTGCGTTTAATGTTGTCCCAGAGGTCTCTGAGACTGTCCTCAGTTCTTTTCATTCTTTTTTCTTTATTCTGCTCTGCAGTAGTTATTTCCACTACTTTATCTTCCAGGTCACTTATCCGTTCTTCTGCCTCAGTTATTCTGCTATCGATCCTATCTAGAGTACTTTTAATTTCATTTATTGCGTTGTTCATCGTTGCTTGTTTCATCTTTATGTCTTCTAGGTCCTTGTTAACTGTTTCTTGCATTTTGTCCATTCTACTTCCAAGATTTCGGATCATCCTTACTATCATTATTCTGAATTCTTTTTCAGGTAGATTGCCTATTTCCTCTTCATTTGTTAGGTCTGGTGGGTTTTTATCTTGCTCCTTCATCTGCTGTGTGTTTTTCTGTCTTCTCATTTTGCTTATCTTACTGTGTTTGGGGTCTCCTTTTTGCAGGCTGCACGTTCGTAGTTCCCGTTGTTTTTGATGTCTGTCTCCAGTGGCTAAGGTTGTTTCAGTGGGTTGTGTAGGCTTCCTGGTGGAGGGGACTAGTGCCTGTGTTGTGCTGGATGAGGCTGGATCTTGTCTCTCTAGTGGGCAGGTTCACGTCTGGTGTTGTGTTTTGGGGTGTCTGTGGCCTTATTATGATTTTAGGCAGCCTCTCTGCTAATGGGTGGGGTTGTGTTCCTGTTTTGCTAGTTGTTTGGCATAAGTTGTCCAGCACTGTGGCTTGCTGGTTGTTGAGTGAAGCTGGGTGCTGGTGTTAAGATGGAGGTCTCTGGGAGATTTCCACCGTTTAATATTATGTGGAGCTGGGAGGTCTCTTGTTGAACAGTGTCCTGAAGTTGGCTCTCCTACCTCAGAGGCAGAGCCCTGACTCCTGGCTGGAGCACCAAGAGCCTTTCATCCACACGGCTCAGAATAAAAGGGAGAAAAAGTAGAGAGAATTAGTAGAAGTATGAGGAAAGAAAGAAGGAAAGAAAGGAGGGAGGGAGGAAGGAAGGAAGGAGGGAAAGAAGGAGAAAATGTAGAGAGAATTAGTAGAAGTATGAGGAAAGAAAGAAGGAAAGGAGGAAAGGAAGGAAGAAAGAAGCAAAGAAGGAAAGAAAGGAGGGAGGAAGGAAGGAGGGAAAGAAGGAAAAAAGACAGAAAGAAAGAAGATACAGTAAAAATAAAATAAAGTATAATATAGTTATTGAACTAAAAAATATTTAGAAAAAAAAAAGAAAGGGACGGATAGAACCCTAGGACAAATGTTGGAAGCAAAGCTATACAGAGAAAATCTTACACAGAAGCATACACATACACGTTCACAAAAAGAGGCAAAGGGGGAAAAATCATAAATCCTGCTCCCAGAGACCACCTCCTCAACCTGGGGTGATTTGCTGTCTAAAGGAGGGAAGGAAGGAAGGAAAGAAAGAAAGAAAGAATGAAGGTAAAGTACAATAAAGTTATTACAATTAAAATTAATTATTAAGAAAAAAATGTTTTTACAAAAAACCATGGACGGATAGAGTCCTAGGACAAATGGTGGAAGCAAGAGTATACAGACAAGATCTCACACAGAAGCATACACGCACACATTCACAAAAAGAGGAAAAGGGGAAAAAAATCACAGATCTTGCTCCTAAATTCCACCTCTTCAATTTGGGATCACTCCCTGTCTATTCAGGTATTCCACAGATGCAGGGCACATCAAGTTGATTGTGGAGCTTCAATCCGCCGCCTCCGCGGCTGCCAGGAGAGACCTCCCCCTCTCCTCCCTGCTCTCACAGCTTACAGGAGCTCAGCTTTGTACCCTGCCCCTGCGCGCAGGTCGCTGGAGGGCGTCTGTTTTAGCTCAGACAGGACGGGGTTAAAGGAGCCGCTGATTCGGGGGCTCCGGCTCACTCAGGCCGGGGGTTGGGGAATGGGGGAAGGAGGGGCACTGCGTGCGGGGCGGCAGAGGCGGCGTGACGCTACGGCAGAGGCTGGCGTGACGTTGCACCAGCCTGAGACCCGCCGTGCGTACTCCCGGGGAAGTTGTCCCTGGATCCCGGGAACCTGGCAGTGGCGGCCTGAACAGGCTCCGCAGAAGAGGGGCGCGGAGAGTGACCTGTACTCGCACACAGCCCCCCTGGTGGCGGCAGCAGCAGCCCTAGCGTCTCCCTCCCGTCTCTGGGGTCCGCGGTTCTAGCCGCGGCTCGCGCCCGTCTCTGGGGTTCGCGCTCTTAGCCACGGCTCGTGCCCGTCTCTGGAGTTCCTTTAAGCAGCACTCTTAAACCCCTCTCCTCGCGCACCAGGAAACAAAGAGGGAAGAAAAAGTCTCTTGCCTCTTCGGCAGGTGCAGGCTTTTCCCCGAACTCCCTCCCGGCTAGTCGTGGCGCACCAACCCCTTCAGGTTATGTTCAAGCCGCCAACCCCAGTCCTCTCCCTGCGCTCTGTCCAAAACCGAAATACGAGCCTCAGCTCGCAGCCCCGCCGCCCCGGCGGGTGAGCAGACAAGCCTCTCGGGTTGGTGAGTGCTGGTCGGCACCGATCGTCTGTGCAGGAATCTCCCCGCTTTGCCCTCCGCACCCTTCGCTGTGCACTACTCCGCGGTCCCGAAGCTCCCCCCTCCGCCTCCCGCAGTCTCCACCCGCGGAGGGGCTTCCTAGTGTGTGGAAACTTTTCCTCCTTCACAGCTCCCTCCCACTGGTGCAGGTCCCGTCCCTATTCTTTTGTCTCTGTTTTTTCTTTTTTTCTTTTGCCCTACCCAGGTACGTGGGGAGTTTCTTGCCTTTTGGGAGGTCTGAGGTCTTCTGCCAGCCTTCAGTAGGTGTTCTGTAGGAGTTGTTCCACGTGTAGATGTATTTCTGGTGTATCCGTGAGGAGGAAGGCGATCTCCACGTCTTACTCTTCCGCCATCTTCCAACCCAAGCCCTTAAAAACCTTCTTGACAGAATATATTTATTTTATTGTTCATCATTAGTGGTAAGATTTTCTGTGTTTCTTAGTTCATTAATTTGTGTTTACCCTTTCCCCTTTTTATTTTAATTTTGTTATTTTCTAGTGGGGTATTTGAGATGCATACTATATATATATATATATATATATATATATATATATATATATTTGAGATGCTTACTATATATATAGTAAGCATCTCAAATAACCAGCTACAATATATATATACACACACAAACACACATGTATGCATATTATAATATATAATATACAATATAAATAATATATAATATACATTATTTATATTATATAATATATAATATATTATATAAGATATATTACATATATTATGTATTAGATACTATATATAGCATATATTATTAAATATATAGTATATATAATATATATTATATACTATAATAATTATATAATATACTATACTATGGTATATT
This sequence comes from Phocoena sinus, assembly GCF_008692025.1. NCBI lineage: Eukaryota > Metazoa > Chordata > Mammalia > Artiodactyla > Phocoenidae > Phocoena > Phocoena sinus. The sequence continues at coordinate 91,960,006 of NC_045765.1, read as the reverse complement.
ATAATAAAATATAAAATAATAACTGTAATATATACTATGGTAAAATATATATTATAATATAAAAAATAATATACATATTATATATTATATATAATAATTATATATAATATATAATATGCATAATATATATAACCTGTAATTTATAATACTGAATATAATATATATGTTATATATTATAATGATATAATATATATTATATATTGTATAACATGATTTTTTAATATATAAAATATATATAATATAATATATAGTATATAATATAAAATATATATTATAAAACATAATAAATATGAGTACATAATTAATATATCCTATTATATAATAAGATATATATGAGTAAAATATATAGTATCTATTATATATCATATATAATAAATGTAATATAATATATATTATATTATATATTACATTATATAATACACATTATATAGTATATATAAAATACATATTATATATTATATAAGATACATAACAAAATATATATAATATGTAATATATGTAATATAATATATAATATATTCAACATATATTTAACATATATAATATAATATATAAGCATAAAATAAACAATATATATTATAAGATATAGTGTGTAATAAAATATATTGTATGTATTATATCATATATATGTAATATAATATACCATAATATAAATTACATACACAATACATATATAGTATATATAGTATATATAGTATAGTATATAATAAATTACATATTATATAAAAACACACATATTATATATTATATATAATAAGATATATTGTATAATAAAGTATATATGTATTATATCATATATAATATATGTAATATAACAATTTAATATAAATAACATATATAATACATATAGTATGGTATATAATAAATGACATTATATACATATAATATACATTTTATTATATATTATATAAGCTATATTGAAGAAAGTTTATTTGTATTATATCATATAATATATTGACATATATAGCATATTTACTATAGTATATATTATATATCATATATACTAGACATATATTATATATTAGATATATTGTACTACATAGATATATACTATACATATTATATATAATATATATTGTATAGTAAAATTTGTATTATATCATGTATAATATATGCAATATAACATGTAATATAAATTATATACATAATACATATATAGTAGAGTATATAATAAATGACATATGCGTATATAATATACATATAACACATACTATATATTTTATTATACAATATATCCTATATATACTATATAATATATATAGTATATATAATATATACTATAGTATATATGCTATATAATAAACGTATTTATAGTATGTATGTTATATTACATATATATGATATAATACATACTATATATTTCATTATACAATATATCTTATATAATATATAATATATGTACTATAACATATATTTCAATCTAAATTACATATAATACATATATTATATAGTATACGTAGCATAGTATATAATGACATTATATACATATACAATATACATATTATATATATAAGATATATTGTATAATAAAATATATAGCATGTATTATATGTATATTATATGTATATAATATGTCATTTATTATGCACGCTACTATATATACTATATAATATATGTATTATGTAATTTATATTACATGTTATATTGCATATATTATACATGATATACATGATATAATACAAATTTTATTATACAATATATCTTATATATATGTATAGTATATTTCTATGTAATATATAATATACTATATATAATATATAATATATATAATATATAATATATACAATATATGCTATATTATATATAATTTATATTATATAATTATATTATATAATATGTATTATATAATATACATCACATATATATTATATAATTTATACTATATATGATATAATACATACTCTATATTTTATATATCTTATATATAATATAATATGTATTGTATATATAATATATAATATATACTATACTATATATGCTATATAATAAATGCATTTATATTATATATGTTATATTACATATATGTGATATAATATATACGATATAGTTTATTATACAATATATCTTATTGTATATTAAATAATATCATATATAATATATGTAATATAGCATATTTCAATATAAATTACATATATTTTATGGTGTACATAGTATGGTATATAATAAATTACATATTATATACATATATAATATACATATTATATAGTATTTATATGATATATTGTATAATAAAATTTATTTGTTATATCATATATATGTAATGTAACATGTATAAATTAATACATTTATTATACCATATAATATAGTATATATAATATATACTATACATATTATATATTATATATGATATATTGTATAATAAAATATATCGTATATCATATATGTAATATCACATATATAAATTACATACATAATACATAGTATAGCATATAATATATTATATACATATATATTATACAATATTTTATAATAAAATATATAGTATTATATCATATATATGTAATATAACCTATAATATAAATTAATACATATATTATGTAGCATATATAGTGTAGTATATATTATATATAATATACATATTATATATATTGTATAATAAAGTATATTGTATGTATTATATCATATATATGTAATATAACATAGAATAAATTACATATATAATAAATAGTATATATAGTATATATATTATATACATACATAATACACATATATATTGTATATAATAAAATCTATAGTATCTATTATATATCATATAATATGTGTAATAGAAAATGTATAGTACATACATTATATACACATTATGAACTATATATAATTCATTATATAATATATAATGTATAATATACATAAATATCTACATATGTTTTATATAATATGATATATTATATATAATATATATATTATATATACTTATATAATAATTATATTATATATAATTACTATATATTATATAGTTCATATAATTTATTTAATATATATTGCATGTATCATATATAATACAAATGTTATATTATATAGTATATGTTATATAGTATATATATGATATATAACAATATTCATAAATATATAATATACAATATGATACATTAGTATATGTTATAGTATATAATACATATAGTATATATTATATAGTATATATATAATACATATAATATATAATATAGTATATATGTATACATATACATAATACATATACATATACATAATACATATATGTATAATACATATAATACATATAGTATATAATACATATAGTATATATATGATATATATTATATATAATATATGATATATATCATATAATATATATTGTTATATAAGACATATATAATATATATTATTTATATAATATATATCTTACACACACACACACACCACATATATGTATGTTATCTTTGCTTGGACTTCATCTCCTTTCAAGTTAACTCAATTATAGCTATTTCATAATTTAACCTTTTCTTGCTTTGAAAAAGCTTTTCTACCAACTAATTCATAGTCTGTTCTGTTCAGTATTAAAATACTTATTATCAATAGCACTTACCACCATTTGTCATTTACTGTAGAATCTTGTGAAATTTATTTATTTTTCTAGACTCATTCTTAGAAAAATTCACTTAATATTTGCTTCATGATGTAATATACCTTTTAGGAGTTTGTTGTTTTTCGGGGGTTTTTTCAGTGCTGTCCTGACAATTTTGAAGCCCTGGCTAAAGGCTGGCCAAGTTCCCCTCTGAGCACCTGATTAAGGCCACACCCTAATCACTTCTTTCATTGGTTTCTCTGTTATTAATGATTTATGACATTATACAGCACCCACCCATTTAATCCAAGATAATATCCCCATCTTAATGTTCATAACTGTAATGTATCTGCAAAGTTCCTTTTGCCATGTAACGTAACACAGTTCCAGGTCTGTTGATGAAAATGTGGACGTCTTTGGGGAAGCATTATTCTACTGTAACCTAAAGCCAGTCAGCACCCTGGAGCTCAGCCCAAGTCTGGAGAAGAGCCTTCCAACAAAATCTATCCTGAAGCCTTGAAGAATAGAATTGAACCCTATTAGCTACCTGGAGACAAGCCCACTCTTCTTACAGATTCAAGCAAAGCCAACAAACTGAGCTCAGATGTACTCAAACCATAGTTGGCCTGCACACCCATAAATATAAAAAAATATTTGTTGGTGACACAAAGGCACAGTTACACATTATTACATTAAAAACAGATGAAGAATAGGTACAAGATGTAATAGTTAGATCAACATGGATGTTGTCGGGATGTGTCTGTAACAGATAGATACAATGTAAGGTATTTTGGTAACCATGGCATTAATCCTTAAGACTTTATAGCTAAGCCCTGTGCATTTTCTACATACAATGCCTCTCCTTTTGAGAAACACTTTTGACTTAATACTATGTCCTAGAAGATGATTGAATGCTTGACTGTGAGCCATCAAGTTATTTCTGACCTAAGATTCCCATTCTGAAATAGGTATTTTCTGACCTACCAAGTCATAAATTTTGGCATTCACAACAGCTTTCCATATCAAACAAATTTGATATATGAGATCAAGCTCTAGGAACTCTATAAGGAACAAGTAAGTTCCATTATGTTCCAAGCCCTACTAAGTAGGCCAAATTCTTATGGCATCTCCTCCCGATATACAGCTCCCTTTTCAACCCATATACATGACCTCATGAGGAATTTCCTATAATTGGCTGACTGCAGAAAAAGTTGAACTTTGCACCACCTGCTGGTAGAAAATATCAACCTTGCAGTCTCAATCAGGGGGTTCTTAAATGATAGTGGTAAAGGAAATTCTCAGTAAAGGAAGTTCAAGTAAAATGTGCGATTGCTCACTTCTGGTTGTAGAGATGACCAAAGTCATCTACAGTGATTCATGATCCATGACTCACATGTTGGCTGGATGGCATGAAGCAGGAAAAAAACATGATCCATAAATTGATGACACGATGTGAAGGGAGGAGATAGGTCAAAGGACATTTAGGAGGGGCAAAAAGTATAACCACAACAGAGAAAGCTCTTAATATCCTGGTAGGAAAGATGATCAGTTCTATGTATGTCTTACAGCCTCTCTGCCCAGAAACCCAATATCTTTCTCAATGGCCTCTTGAATTAATTGACCATGGTGATAGGAATAGAGGTTAGTTGTAGACTTTAATACGTAGTACTTCCTCTATCCAAGTTTTGCTTTGGCTAGAGCTACTTGCTAGTGGCAATGATAAGCAGTGAGCTCCCAATATGACAACAATCCCCTGGGACAAACATGTTACCTGGTAACAGGTTGATTATCTTGCATATCTTCATATTGGAAATGGCAGCATATGTGTTTCCTAAGAATAGATACTCTGAAGATAGACCTGATTTTCCTGCCTTACATAATGCTCTATTCATAATCATGTGCCGTCATTTACCATAAAGCCTTGTTATACATGCAACAACCTTAAAGCTGTTAAAGAGCTGCGAAATATTTAGAAAACAGTATCTGCAGAGTAAACAGTGTGTGGGCAACGTCCTGTAGGATGTGTTATATGCTCTGCACTAGTGATCAGCTTAATAGCACTCCTTCTCTTATAGGCAGATACATAGGTCCAAGGACCAAGGTGTGGACATGAGAGTAGTTGTTCATAATATGGTTCTTAATTTCCTATTAGAAAAACTTTCATTTTGTATTTTCACAGTATTTGGCTCTGATGATCTGGAAGTCATGTTTTCCTAAGGGAAGGATGTTTTCACCAAGGGACTCAAGATTGATTCCGTTAAACCAGAAGTTGAGCATTTTGTGCTCCTTCTGCTACTGAAGCACTAGGTAAAAAGAAGAGGTTTGTTGCATTAGTGGGGCTGATTTGTCTTGATCAGCTTTCTACTACTCAATGGTAGCATAGAGAAGTAGGCCTGGAATTCAGGATATTCTCTTACTACATCTGTGTTTTCTGGTAAAAAGTAATAGAAAAATAGAACTACTTCACACATGGTCATTACTTAGGACACAGGTTCTTCTGGCAGTAAATCTGAGAACTCACCAGACAAAAAACTATGATTAGCTGTCATGCTGGCTGAGTATGAAGGGAATGTGGAAGGGGTAGTGATAAGGGAAGTTACAAATACCAACTATGACAATGTGACCTGATACAAAAAGCAAGGATTTTTTGCTTATATATATATATATATTTGTAGATATTAAAAATCAGTTTTTCATCTTTCTCTCTTGGTTCTCTTATTATTTAATGTAAATGGGGTCACTAGATATTGAATTTATATTTTATATCTTTAAGTTTCAAGATACCTAAGAGGGAAAGTGACTGAGCTAGAAAAGATATGAACACTATCAAGATGAATAGAATGGCATATGGGATTTTTTATCTCCCCTTTTGGGGAGAAGACAATTCATTCCCTTGACCTTACAAGGATATTTCTGACAAGATAAGCAAAGCATGATGCTATTACGTTTGGTCAGAACTTTAATATGTATAAAGGGAGTATGCATAGATGCTAAGTCCACAAACATTATATATGCACTATACAGGACTGTCTGAGATCAATTAGGCATCACTTCCAACTGTGAAGTGGGAACTACATTTTCCAGAATCACCTTCACTGTATGGTTATTGGATAAGATTTTCCTATGACAGGAATTCAGGACTTTTCAAAGGCTGGAGTGAAGGGGAAGCCATTATTTCCTGTGTAGAAGTGAAGTTCACAGGAGCACCCTGGCAAACTCTTCAGGACTACCCTCTTCACTGTAACAGACTGGACAATTTGTTGGGTGCTCCTCAAAAGTCCTCAAGGAATGTAGCAGTTTACAGGCAGACACTTGAGGATCTCTGGTTCAGTTCTTCAGGAGAAAAAAAAACTTCAGTGTCAGTGTCTATGACCTTCAGTGGCTGCTCCCCAAACAACTGGTATAAACTTTCCCTGAATTTCGCCTTCCAAGCAATTTCAAAGTCATGTGAAGATCTAATTCAATATTCCATTCAAGGACTTCCCTGGTGGTCCAGTGGTTAAGACTTTGCCTTCCAATGCAGGGGGTGCAGGTTCAATCCCTGGTCGGGGAGCTAAGATCCCACATGCCTCATGGCCAAAATACCGAAACATAAAACAGAAGCAATATTGTAATAAATTCAATAAAGACTTTAAAAATGGTCCACAGCAAAAAAATCTTTAAAAAAAATACTCAGTGCAGAGTAGCTTCTGTTTTCGTTCCTGAATCCAGACTGATATTGGATTGTAGTTCCTGGAGGACTGCAAATGGAATATGTGTTTTCTGTATCCATTTAGTGTTGGGTGCTGAATAATTGTTCAATAAATTGTTTATCCAGGTCAGATCTTTTCTTCACCTCATATAGTGAAAAAGCTAACAACAACAAAAAAAGTGGTAGGGAATTTTAGGAGAAGATAAGACTTTTACTTCCCATGTCCTTACCTTTCTATATTGAACAATAATTAACAGTAATCCTCTTGAGTATTCAAAGGTCTTGAATTATTTACCTAATCCTTTGTGGCATTGAATATTTCTCTATTTTACCTAACAGATTCTCCATTGATAGCTTAGTCTACTAGGGTTTCTGTATGTCAGCTGCCTCAATGACAGAAGGAAGTAGACAACAAACAAACAAAACAAAAAACAAAACACTACTAAGAAAGACTACAACCAAAACCTTTTCACCTGTTCAATTAAATAGAGTAGGATAAGGTTGTAGGTAACCTTAATTACTACTTTTGTAGTATTCCAGTTCTGAAATTTAACTTGAAATATAATTTCATAAAAATATGTCGTATATTAAAAATCCATTATTTAAATGTCATTAATAACTTTTAAATACCTTTATAAGTCAATCTTTGCTATTCTCTTTCCTGAAATGCACATTATTGAACAGATTTAAAATTATGTCTTCTTGGAAATATTTGTTCAACCTCTACTACAAATTTCAGAGATTGATAGTCACATGCATGCATGGAAATCCTTTGAGGGCATGGTTCCTCTTATATGCTTACTGGTTTTTATTTTATTATTTTATTTTTATTTTATTTTATTTTATTTTATTTTTTCTCCTCCAAAGATGGCTGTGAGTAAGTGGAAAGATTCAAGCCAGGAAAATTGAGGTTCTGTGTTCAGGATAGATAATCAAACACAATAGGAGCTGTGAACAGACTCTGAGTTTTATAATTTAATATCAGCAACACCAACTGGAAAGCAGTCCATAGGAAATTATAAAATTTCACTGACAACATTTTGAGAACAATGCATTCAATTCACTTAGTTCTTTCTACTACTGACCACTTACTTCCAAGAACTAGCAAGATATACTTTCTACTGACAGTAATCCTTCCTATTGATTTCAAAAGTCGGCTTCAGCTAAAGTAAATTGACATTTATATTACTAACTTAGCAGGGATGAAAGTTTAAGTTTATTGCTCTGCCCTGAGGGGCAGCAGCATCACATAACATAAAAGGCTTTGATCTGGCTTCTGAGGTAAAGGGAAAGAAAATGTATATAAAAGTAGCAGTTCTGTTTTTCATACACCAATTTAGCTCTGCAATGGATTACATTGTTTTTATTGCAGTGACTGCAGGGAAAGGCACATTTTAGTGAATGAATTCATAAACAGATATCATCTGGTTGGATTCAGCTGTTAGTAAGTGTAATGCAAAAACAGAAGTATCAAATTAAGCATGATTCAACTCGGAAAACAAACCTTTTTTTAATTCTAACTATTTTCTTTAAAACCTAGACAAGAATAAAAGTTCCCTGAATTCACAACACATTAAAAATATCTGTGCCTGAACAGTGATAATAAAAGCAGAAACTAGCATGATTTCGTATTTTTGTCTCAATAATAATGCTATTCATGTTATTAAATTTGGATTGCCCACTTCTACTTTTATGCCATACTGATATTATTGTTAGAAAATAAATTCAATTTCCCATTTTATATTGCTGCAAAGCTATTTTAAGATATTTTACAGAATCTATGATCCTGCTCTTTTGATAGATTCTATTATTTCTTTTTCATTAATACTGATTAAATGTATATTTTACCCCCTGCTTTTGCACCTTTCAGTCTATGTACTTTCAATGATTTAATCACTGAGTTAGTTATAAATTTAATCATAAACAGATTTCCATTCAAACTCTCTTCTCTTTATATTTGGTTCAATGTTTAGATCTCATTCTATTAAGATTCTAATATCCATTTCAATATTTAAAACATTTTTAATTTACAGACTATTATGAAAAGAACTCCTTTTGTGTCCATCAGGTTGTAATAATACCTTAGTACATATTACTTAAATTAATAACTCAGGAAGTAATTGCTCATATTTACACTCCACTGAAAAACCTGAGCATGTCATATTTTTGCAAATGTTTAATGTTTTCTTAGCTGTTTATAAATCTTTTTGAAAAACTGGTTTTGAGACCTCATAAATATGAAATTCCATTTTCTCTACAATTTCTATTTAGTTATCTTTAAATGGAGGCAATCACACAACAATTTGAGATGTATGGAATATGTTTTAATTGGTATTACAAACCTATTGTGCTAAGTATAGTAAAACAGTCTTTGTAATATATCCTAAAAATTCTGCTTCATCACAAAAATATATTTTTAAAATATCACTGGATTTGAAGAGCATGAGAATGGTGAATATTTATTTTGTCTTTTAAATTCTACACAAGTAGGCTGGCATAAAGCAGGTAACATTGGATTTTGCTAAAGGTAAGACAATATAATTAGAACACAAGCACACACAAAATGATTCTATTTCGTATGATACAAGGAAATAATGGTATATGTTTTAAAGGAGATTAAAAGACAAATCATAAGGTTACTAAACTGGCAACATTATTAATTTTCACCAAAAAAATTAACAGGAAGTTTTATAAATATTTATACTACTAAATTTTTTAGATATAAGATTATAAAGAGAAAAAAATGGCCTCACTCTCCAGATAGTCAGCAGTGATAATTTTGAAAATATAAATAAAAATATATGTATAAAATTCAAATGTATAAAATGAAAAGGAAAATTCCATACTCCCTTCCACATTCCTCTTTCCTGTCAAATGTACCTCCCGCTAACATTTTTTTGCATTTCATAAAAGTAAACATATAGCTAGATAAATAAATGCATGTCAGTCTTATCTTTTGATATGAACACATAGTTTTTTTAATACAATTTATCCTATCAATATATAGTACTATAAACATTCCATCTATTGCTTTTTTCATAAGATATTTTGGATGTATTTCCATATCAGCACAAAAGATCTACCTTGTTCATTGTATATATCTGTATTCTATATACATGCACTGTATTCTATATATGTATAAGTTCTGCTAATTAAATTTCACATTATTATACTTATTTTGATATTATATGCAATCTTGCAAACCATATTTTGGTGTATGTAAGCGTATGTTTAAAGTATAACCCTACACGTGGAATCTATTGTTCATTAGGTGCAATTTTAATTCATACAGATATCATCAATTTTGTTCTAAAGGGGTTAGCAGTTGCCATGAATTTATTCCCTGAGTCTCTGTTTTCTCTTTCTCTCATTTCCCTCTCAATTACCAGGTGTCAATAGTGGAAAAAATGCTATCTTGTTTGTATTTTTATTTTTTTAATTACAAATGAGGTTTTATGTCTGTGTATTTATTAGTATCTCTAATTGCTCTGTTATTTTGCTCTAAATTGCTGATTTATATCCTTTCATAATTTGTCTATTTTTAAATCTTCAATGAGCCTTTTATACATTAATAAAGTTAATTGTAAAAAAGTGTGGTTTTTTCTATTTTTTCTTTTTATTTCTTTTTTTTTTTTTTTTTTTGCTTGCTGTCATTATTTTGGGGAAAAAAAAAGAAATGTTTTTATTCCCCTGCCCCCTTTGTGACTCTTGATGAAAATGATTGAATCTTTTTTTTTTCTTAAATCACTAATATTTACTGTGAACAAAATCCCTACTCTGAGTCTATATCTGAATTTTTTCTTCTGTTTTATTGAATTTCTTGCCTCTTTCTTCTCTAGATTTTGTTATTTTCTAGTGAATCTAGTATAAACCAATTCAGGTTTCTTGTTTTTATTTAAAGGACAATATTGATAATTGCTTTCTAATGTACTCTGAAGAGAGGAAACCTTTTTCATGTTGGCTGTCATTTCCATTTTAATACTGTCAGAGTAGATACCATTATAGTTTAAAAATATTAACTTTTTTTCACTTTCAATGAGAATTTTGGCTTCATTACTTTGTGTTTTTTAACTATTTTTTCCATTTATAGGAATCAGATTTACCCTTAGGTTCTTCAGTGGTAAAGAATGCTGAATTATAGTCATTTATCCCTTTCTATTCACCATCTTCCCATAACTTTTGGTACACCTCTCAGATGTGCTGCAGCAGAGGTGCTTAGTTTACCCATCACTACCCCAAATATTTTTTATCAAAATTAAAAGATTATTTGATATGTAAAAGTGAGTTCAGAACTCCGTTGTGTCAAATTCAACACTGCATTTTACATAACTTTTTTTTTGAGTCCTGGTCATCCTTAGTGACCTTTAAGATTCCTGCAGCAGTGATATTAATACAGTCTCTCTAATCACATCCACCAAATTAGAGCTTGCCTCTATTAGGAAGTGGAAAATCTTTCTTCAACTTCTTCCACTTTTCAATTTTAATTTCTTCAGTCTCAGCTTAGATTTTTGGATAAATTGATGCAGATGAAGAAATAAATGAATTGTTATCATTTTTGGAAGGCCCCAAGCTGAAGTAATTATAGCCACCTTTACATTCTACACAAGCATGACTTCCACCAGGGCGTGTGTACTGCTGCAGGAGAGACTCTTAACTCAAGAAACTGGCTTACACCCTTGTGGTGGTGGGAGGTATAATTCCTCAAAATGGCTTTATTTTTATAACTTATTCTAGTCTTCTTCTTTTCTCTGTAAGACCAATTGTAACAGTGCATCATATTCAAAGGAACATAAATTCAAGTCTAAAAGGGTTGAAAGCGGTGTGATCTTTATGCAGCTTACTTGAAACGGAAGTCTGGAAACAGTGGAATTTCATCCTGATGCACAGCACCAATGTTCTACAATCCATCTTTGAACAGCTTTTCCCTCAAAGTTCCTACCATCCCAAGGGCTACTTCCTCTAACATGCTGTCCACCCCAAACTTCATTCTGTCTTTAATTAATTCTGCCCTTTCACTGTGCAGATATCCTCTTTTCTTTGATAAAGTCTTCTGATGTAAAACAAATTTGCTTTTACCTGATTATTCCATGTTAACATCTCTATATCAAATGACAACAGAACAGAACCATGTAGAAAGGAGAAAAGTGGAATGATCTGAATGAGTATACATCACCTAATATTTTTTCCTATTATACTTATGAAAACACATGTAATTAACTAAAATTAGAACTGTTTATCCTCCTGAAAGTAGCTAGACACAGAGATAAACATTTCCTATTCAGATAACTGACTGAGACTTCCCCTCCTTATACAGAGAACTATACTCAATCTCTTGTAATAACCTATAATGGAAAAGAATCTAAAAAAGAATACATATATGTATGTATATATACATATATATATGGATCACTATGCTGTACACCCGAAACTAACACAATACTGTAAATCAACTATATTTCAATAAAAATTTAAAAAATGAATAAATAACCCTGAGTGTAAAATACCCTGTTGATAACTTGTTTACCCCTCCCTGTAAAAATGGTCAAGGCAAAATCTCTGCTGAGATGCTGATCTTCAGATATGGTCTGTTCTCCCTATTGCAATAGCCTAAATAAAATCATCTTCTTAATTGTCTGGTGAGTTTTGCCTTTGACAGTACCATACATCTACATCAATAATTCTAAACAGGTAGATAAAAGAATTGATAACAGCATTTAAATTGAGGCAAGTGACTTAAAAAATGAAAACAATATGCAGGAAACAGATGAATCCAAAACACAGTTTTCATTGTCTATCATAACTTGACAGATAATATAAGATTCTACATTAAAAACCTTATAAGCATAAGAGTTTGAACTATTTCAGAAGATCAGTGTCAACAAATGGTGCATAGAGGATTCATTTCTAGAGAGAATGTTTTTTTGCATACAGAAATAAAGTAAAACACTTACCTTTTCTTGACTGCTATATAATCTTCAATTTTCTTCTCTAAACAAGTCTATTCTGCACAATCTGCTCTATTTTATTACTACTATTTTTAAGTATATCTAGTAAATAGAAGAGAGATAGAATTTGCCAAACTCTCAGTATGATGTGGAATCCAAGAAAGTACAGAAAGGGCAATACTAAATTTAGAGAGACATAATTGGACTGAAAAAATTCTAGTATTAAATCATTTACAATCTGAAATACATCTATATATATATATATATAGATTCTGTTTGCCTCATTGTTCACTTTGTCTTTTTTTATTTTTGCAACTTCTGAGCTTTCCTTCAGATAATTGGACCCACATATACTGCCCATAGTTTATCTTTCATTTTAAAAGATTTCCTTGTCCTAGTGACATCCACAGCACCCAGCAAGGCACTGGCTCCGTTTTTAGTATTGCCAGACTTCTCTAACTATTTTCTCTTAGCCACAGTTTTACCTGATAAAATGGGGGAACAGATTATGATTCACAGTTGTCTTTTTTTGTAGTATGTGTAATAGAGAAAATAATCCTTAAATTCTTAAGTATTTTTCAAAATGATCAAGGTCATAATAAAACAAATCAAAACTTAGACACAGTCACATATTGGAAGAGACAAAGGAGACATGATGATTAAACGCAATGTGGAATCCAGCATGTAGCAGACAAAGAGCACTACCAGAAAAAATCTGAGGAAATCTGAATCAAGTCTGGAGTTTAGTTGATAGTAATACACATATGTGGTTCTTTGTTTTGACAAATAGACCATTATTTTGTAAAATTTTAACATTGGCAAAATCTGGATGAGGGCATGTGGAGATTCTCTGTAATCTTTGCAACTTTTCTGTAAATCTAGAATTACCACAAAATACGAATTTAAAACCAAAAGACACCAACATATAAAGGTACCTGCTATGTTCTTCTCCAAGCCAGGTCTCGGACAAGGTACCTTCTTCTGAGAGACTGCCTGAAGGTCCTGGCTCCATTCGTTGGGCTGATTCTGATTTGGATTCAGTGACATCACTTGGTGCTCCCCAACCTAGAGATCAAAGGAATGATATGCATCTATCTTCTCTGATTATCATTTTGGTTGAGAGTCAGCCTTTTTGCCCATCTTCCCCATTCTGGGTAGTTTTCTGTCACCCACTCTCAGAAGCTGTGACACATAAAATTCTTTAGGTAAAAAAGTGTTGTAGCCTCTCTTTCCATATGATTCAAACTCCGTTTTATGGTATCATTTGGGACTCAAACCATCCTATCATTTATTTCCATTCCTAACTTATAACAACTCCACTAATTTACACATGTAATTCCTTCTGCCAAAAGTAAATGAAAATCAACATATGAAAGCTAATATTTGCCTGTCTCTCAAGCTCACCAATTAGTCAAATATCACCAGCAAGTCTAATTCCCCATAGGTAGACACAGAATTCTTCTCATTATCATTACAAAACAATGGTGAGCACAGTCCTTTGACTCAAGAAAGACACCTATTAAAAATAAAAACAACTGACTATTTAAGAATGATGAAGATAGAAGATTAAGAATAGGTTATCTGGGCTTCCCTGGTGGCGCAGTGGTTGAAAATCTGCCTGCCAATGCAGGGGATATGGGTTCGAGCCCTGGTCTGGGAGGATCCCGCATGCCGCGGAGAGACTGGGCCCGTGAGCCACAACTACTGAGCCTGCGCATCTGGAGCCTGTGCTCCACAACGGGAGAGGCCGTGACAGTGAGAGGCCAGCGAACCGTGATGAAGAGTGGCCCCCACTTGCCACAACTAGAGAAAACCCTCGCACAGAAACAAAGACCCAACACAGCCAAAAATAAATAAATTTATAAAAATAAATAAATAAATAAAAAGAATAGGTTATCTGATGGAGTTGTATTCATTACTTTCCTTAACTAATGAGAAATCTGCATTTACAACCCATCTTGAAACAAATGTAACTCATGCTATAAAGCCTTGCTAATAAATACTTGGGCTCTAATAAAGACACTTCCCTATAAATACATGGGAATCTGAAGAATATATAAAATTTTTCACCATGTGGAACAATAGTTTCATTACCACCATTTTCTGCTTCCATCCAATAATAATCACCTCTCATATTCTTTAATGATTAACCCCTCAGGCTCAGGATGATAGAATATTTCCTCCTACGACTTCAAGCCATCTAAAATGTGTGTTTCCCACATATTCAGCCAATGCAGTATGGGAGTCAGATGTGATTGAGAGCCCTTTAAAACAGTTAAAAATCCATTCACAGAGTTCTCTGATTCATAGGCCAAAAAGTTAAAATGTTATTTATGTCTATTTAGCTGTCTTATTATTAGAAGATAAAGTGTTTGAAGAGGAAGGGAATATTTTTTTTAAACATCTTTATTGGAGTGTAATTACTTTACAATATTCTGTTAGTTTCTGTTGTATAACAAAGTAAATCAACTATATGTATACATATATCCCCATATCCCTTCCCTTTTGCGTCTCCTCCCATCCTCCCTAACCCATGCCTCTAGGTGGTCACAAAGCACGAAGCTGATCTCCCTGTGTTATTCAGCTGCTTCCAACTAGCTATCTATTTTACATTTGGTAGTGTACATATGTCCACGCTATTCCCTCACTTCATCCCAGCTTACCCCTCCCAATCCCCATGTCCTCAACTCCATTCTTTATGTCTGCGTCTTTATTCCTGTCCTGCCCTAGGTTCATCAGAAACATTTTTTTTTTTTTTAGATTCCATATATATGTGTTAGCATATGGTATTTGTTTTTCTCTTTCTGACTTACTTCACTCTGTATGACAGACTCTAGGTCCATCCACTTCACTACACATAACTCAGTTTCGTTTCTTTTTATGGCTCAGTAATAGTCCATTGTGTATATGTGTCACATCTTCTTTATCCATTCATCTGTCAATGGACACATAGGTACCTTCCCTGTCCTGGCTATTGTAAATAGTGCTGCAAAGAATACTGTGGTACATGACTCCTTTTGAATTACGGTATTCTCAGGGTATATGCCCAGTAGTGGGATTGCTGGGTCATATGGTAGTCCTGTTTTTAGTTTATTAAGGAACCTCCATACTGTTTTCCACTGTGGATGTATCAATTTACATTCCAACCAACAGGGCAAGAGGGTTCCCTTTTCTCCACACCCTCTACAGCATTTATTGTTTGTAGAGTTTTTGATAATGGCCATTTTGACTGGTATGAGGTGATACCTCATTGCACTTTTGATGTGCATTTCTCTAATGATTAGTGATGTTCAGTGACCATTCATGTGTTTGCTGGCAATCTGTATAACTTCTTTGGAAAAAATGTCTATTTAGGTCTTCTGCCCATTTTTGGATTGGGTTGTGTTTTTTGATATTGAGCTGCATGAGCTGCTTGTAAATTTTGGAGATTAATCCTTTGTTAGTTGCTTCATTTGCAGATTTTCTCCCATTCTGAGGGTTGTCTTTTCATCTTGTTTATGGTTTCCTTTGCTGTGAAAAAGCTTTTAAGTATCATTAGGTCTCATTTTTTAATTTTTGTTTTTATTTCCATTTCTCTAGGAGGTGGGTCAAAAAGGATCTTGATGTAATTTATGTCTTGGAGTGTTCTGCCTTGTTTTCCTCTAAGAGTTTGATCGTTTCTGGCCTTACATATAGGTCTGTAATCCATTTTGAGTTTATCTATGTGTTTGGTGTTAGGGAGTGTTTTAATTTCATTCTTTTACATGTAGCTGTCCAGTTTTCCCAACACCACATATTGAAGAGGCTGTCTTTTCTCCATTGTATATTCTTGCTTCCTTTATCAAAAATAAGGTGATCATATGTGTGTGGGTTTATCTCTGGGATTTCTATCCTGTTCCATTGATCTATATTTCTATTTTTGTGCCAGTACCATACTGTCTTGATTACTGTAGCTTTGTAGTATAGTCTGAAATCTGGGAGCCTGATTCCTCCAGCTCCATTTTTCTTTCTCAAGATTGCTTTGGCTATTCAGGGTCTTTTGTGTTTCCATACAAATTGTGAAATTTTTTGTTCTAGTTCTGTGAAAAATGCCATTGGTAGTTTGATAAGGATTGCACTGAATCTGTAGATTGCTTTGTGTAGTATAGTCATTTTCACAATGTTGATTCTTCCAATCTAAGAACGTGGTATATCTCTCCATCTGTTTATATCATCTTTGATTTCTTTCATCAGTGTCTTACAGTTTTCTGCACACAGGTCTTTTGTCTCCTTATGTAGGTTTATTCCCAGGTATTTTATTTTTTTTGTTACAATGGTAAATGGGAGTGTTTCCTTAATTTCCCTTCCAGATTTTTCATCATTAGTGTATACGAATGAAACAGATTTCTGTGCATTAATTTTGTATCCTGCTACTTTACCAAATTCATTGATTAGCTCTAATACTTTTCTCTTAGCATCTTAAGGATGCTTTATGTATAGTATCATGTCATCTGCAAACAGTGACAGCTTTACTTCTTCTTTTCCGAAATGGATTGCTTTCATTTCTTTTTCTTCTCTGATTGCTGTGGCTAAAACTTCCAAAACTACGTTGAATGAGAGTGGTGAGAGTGGGCAACCTTGTCTTTTTCCTGATCTTAGAGGAAATGGTTTCAGTTTTTCACCATTGATAATGATGTTGGCTGTGGATTTGTCATATATGGCCTTTATTATGTTGAGGTAAGTTCCCTCTAGGCCTACTTTCTGGAGGGTCTTTATTATAAATGGGTGTTGAAATTTGTTGAAAGCTTTTTCTGCATCTATTGACGTGATCATATGGTTTTTATCCTTCAATTTGTTAATATGGTTTAACACATTGATTGATTTGCATATATTGAAGAATCCTTGGATTTCTGGGATAAACCCCACTTGATCATGGTGTATGATCCTTTAAATGTGTTGTTGGATTCTGTTGGCTAGTATTTTGTTGAGGATTTTTGCATCCTTGTTCCTCAGTTATATTGGCCTATAGTTTTCTTTCTTTGTGACATCTGTGTCTGCTTTGGGTATCAGGGTGATGGTGGCCTCGTAGAATGAGTTTGGGAATGTTCTTCCCTCTGTATATATTGGAAGAGTTTGAGAAGGATAGGTGTTAGTTCTTCTCTCAATGTTTTATTTTTTTGTTTGTTTTGTTTTGTTTTTTGTGCGGTATGCAGGACTCTCACTGTTGTAGCCTCTCCCGTTGTGGAACACAGGCTCCAGATGAGCAGGCTCAGTGGCCATGGCTCACAGGCCTAGCCGCTCCGTGGCATGTGGGGTCTTCCCAGACTGGAGCGCAAACCCGTGTCCCCTGCATCAGCAGGCAGACTCTCAACCACTGCACCACCAGGGAAGCCCCTCTCAATGTTTCATAGTATTCACCTGTGAAGCCATCAGGTCCTGGGCTTTTGTTTGTTGGAAGAATTTTAATCACAGTCTCAATTTCACTGCTTGTGATTGGTCTGTTTATATTTTCTATATCTTCCTTTTTCAGTCTCAGAAGGTTGTGCTTTTCTAAGATTTTGTCCATTTCTTCCAGGTTGTCCATTTTATAGGCATACAGTTCCTTCTAGTAACCTCTCATGATCCTTTGTATTTCTGCTGTGTCAGTTGTTACTTCTCCTTTTCCATTTCTAATTCTATTGATTTGAATCTTCTTGCTTTTTTTCTTGATGAGTCTGGTTAATGGTTTATTTATTTTGTTTATCTTTTCAAAGAACCAGCTTTTAGTTTTATTGTTCACTGCTATTTTTTCCTTCATTTCTTTTTCATTTATTTATGATCTGATCTGTATTATTTCTTTCCTTCTGATAACTTTGGGGTTTTTTTGTTCTTCTTTCTCTAATTGCTTTGGTGTAAGGTTAGGTTGTTTATTTGAGATTTTTCTTGTTTCTTGAGGTAGGATTTTATTGTTATAAACTTCCCTCTTAGAACTGCTCTTGCTGCATCCAATAGGTTTTGCCTCATCGTGTTTTCATTGTCATTTTTTCTAAGTATTTTTTGATTTCCTCTTTGATTTCATCAGTGCTCTCTTGGTTATTAAGTATTGTATTTTTTAGACTCCATGTGTTTGTATATTTTCCAGATTTTTCCCTGTAATTGATATCTACTATCATAGCATTGTGGTCAGAAAAGATACATGATATGATTTCAATTTTCTTAAATTTACCAAGGCTTGATTTGTGACCCAAGATCTGATCTCTCCTGGAGACTGTTCCATGAGCACTTGAGAAGAAAGTTTATTCTGTTGTTTTTGGATGGAATGTCCTGTAAATATCAATTAAGTCCAGCTTATTTAATGTATCATTTAAAGCTTGTGTTTCCTTATTTATTTTCATTTTGGATGATCTGTCCATTGGTGAAAGTAGGGTGTTAAAGTCCCTTACTATGTTTGTGTTACTGTTGACTTCCCTTTTTATGGCTGTTAGCATTTGCATTATGTATTGAGGTGCTCCTATATTGGGTGTATAAATATTTACAATTGTTATTTTTTCTTCTTGGATTTATCCGTTGATCATTATGTAGTGTCCTTCTTTGCCTCTTGTAATAGTTTTTATTTTAAAGTCTATTTTCTCTGATATGAGAATTGCTACTCCAGCTTTCCTTTTATTTCCATTTGCATGGAATACCTTTTTCCATCACCTCACTTTCAGTATGTTTTTGTCCCTAGGTCTGAAGTGGGTCTCTTGTAGACAGCATATATATGGGTCTTGTTTTTGTAACCATTCAGCCAGTCTATGTCTTTTGGTTGGAGCATTTAATCCATTTACATTTAAGGTAGTTATTGATATGTATATTCCTATTACCACTTTCTTAATTGTTTTCAGTTTGTTATTGTAGGTGTTTTCCTTCTCTTGTGTTTCCTGCCTAGAGAGGTTCCTTTAGCATTTGTTGTAAAGCTGGTTTGGTGGTGCTGAATTGTCTTAGCTTTTGCTTGTCTGTAAAGGTTTTAATTTCTCTGTCGTATCTGAATGAGGTCCTTACTGGGTAGAGTAATCTTGGTTGTAGGTTTTCCCCTTTCATCACTTTGAATATGTCTTGCTACTCCCTTCTGGCTTGCAGTGTTTCTGCTGAAAAATCAGCTGTTAACCTTATGGGGATTCCCTTGTATGTTATTTGTTGCTTTTCCCTTGCTGCTTTTAATATTTTTTCTTTCTATTTAACTTCTGATAGTTTGATTAATATGTGTACTGGTGTGTTTCTCCTT
Organism: Phocoena sinus; assembly: GCF_008692025.1. Lineage (NCBI taxonomy): Eukaryota > Metazoa > Chordata > Mammalia > Artiodactyla > Phocoenidae > Phocoena > Phocoena sinus. Next base: position 91,939,649 of record NC_045765.1, on the reverse strand, counting down.
GGATTTATCCTTCAAGGGACTCTGTACTTCCTCGACTTGATTGACTCTTTCCTTCCTCATATTAGGGTAGTTTTCAACTATAATATCTACAAATATTTTCTCAATCCCATTCTTTTTCCCTTCTTCTTCTGGGACCCCTATAATTCGAATGTTGATGCATTTAACGTTGTCCCAGAGATCTCTGAGACTGCCCTCAATTCATTTCTTTCTCTTTTCTTTATTCTGCTCTGTGGTAGTTATTTCCACTATTTTATCTTCCAGGTCACTTAGCCATTCTTCTGCCTCAGTTATTCCTCTATCAATTCCTTCTAGAGAATTTTAAATTTCATTTATTGTGCTGTTCATCAGTTTGTTTGCTGTTTAGTTCTTCTTGGTCCTTGTTAATCATTTCTTGTTTTTTTCCATTCTATTTCCAAGGTTTTGGATCACCTTTACTATCATTTCTCTGAATTCTTTTTCAGGTAGACTGCCTATTTCCTCTTCATTTGTTTGGTGGTGGGCTTTTACCTTGCTCCTTCATCTGCTGTGTATTTCTCTGTCTTCTCATTTTGCTTAACTTACTGTGTTTGGGGTCTCCTGTTCACAGGCTATAGGTTCGTATGACCCACTGTTTTTGGTGCCTGCTCCCAGTGGGTGAGGTTGGTTCATTGGGTTGTGTAGGCTTCCTTGTGGAAGGTACTGGTGCCTGTGTTCTGGTGTGTGTGTCTGGATCTTGTCTTTTGGGTGGGCAGGGCTGCATCTGGTGGTGTGTTTTGGTGTGTCTGTGAAGTTAGTATGATTTTAGGCAGCCTCTCTGCTAATGAGTGTGGTAGTGTTCCTGTCTTGCTAGTTGTTTGGCATGGGGCATCCAGCACTGGAGTTTGTTGGCCGTTGCTTGGAGCTAGGTCTTAGGGTTGAGACAGAGATCTCTTGGAGAGCTCTTGCTGATTGATATTACATGGGGCAGGGAGATCTCTGGTGGTCCAATTTCCTGAACTCGACCCTGTCACTTCCGAGGCTTGGGCCCAATGCCAGGCCAGAGCACCAAAACCCTTTCAATGGCTTAGGGAAGTCTTCAGCCAAATAGAAACATCACAAACAGAGCATACGCCTGTAGAAACCCTCCAGTAGGGAACATTTAAAGGAATTATTTTTCCAACTTGGAAGAAAGATGGCATATAAAGGTGCATTAAAAATTCAAAGATCTACAAAGTCCAGTTGGATTTGCTACTGTTTTTTAAAGATTTACATAGTATGTAGAGAAATATAAAGTTATGAGCAATAATAAATTTCTATGTAATTTAAAAAATTGATTTGGATCAGAGGCACTTTTTCACCAGTATGGGTGTTATTGACTTTATGTAAAAACAATAAATATTTTGCATTTAAATTAAAATAGTGCATTACATTACTTGTATCTGCATTTACTCACAAGGCTACTGATGTATGCTTTTATGCCTGCAAATAAAAAGAAAGTGGCAGGGTAGGCAACACTAGGAGCAGTTGTTACTGTTGCCCTATATTTAAAAATTACTTTACAATGTAACTTAGGCCACATCATCATTATATTCAAAGAAAAATAAAAAGGAAGAAACTAATTAATCTCTTTAGAAACAAGAAAATATCTTTTTAGTCCATATGTCTATTTTTCTTTGGTTCATGTATCTACCACACTGCTGGTTATTTTTTTTTTCATGAATAATAACCTCCTTAAAAGAAGATGCATGCCTAGGCTATATGGTAGAATATATATAAGGTATTCTTTATATATTAGAATAGAAAATTGCATAACTTTTTCATATTATAAAAATAATTGATCTTTGGCTGATTGTTCCTTAAAGGATGATAGTTACTAAGGAGACTTAACAGTAGTATTATGCCTTTCTAACTGCTTTCAGTGGAGGAAGACCAATAATTGGAAGGATGATAGAGATGCTCACAAATGGAGGGTGTGCTCTGGCCAGGGAGAAACAATTCATCTTTGATAGAGTGATAAGACATTTTCATCTTTGGGCAAATCTAAGAATGTTTGTCATATATCTAACCAATTGCTGATCCTCTGTCATGTTTAATCCTTTGTACTTGTTGCTCTATGGAGCACCACAGAGTAAGGCAAATGTTCCTATCAGCTCATAAGACATTTGGGAATAGGTATAACAATCCCTTATTTGATTCAAAAAACTTTCAAATGTGGTTTCTTTAGAGGTTTCCTATCCTGTTTGTTTTGTTTGCAAGTATTTCAACTACTGTCCCTCATGATATCTGGATTTCTTAACTAAATGCTACAAGGGTCTGACCAAGTCTATAAAATGAATCCATCCTTTATTCTGGATTCTGATAATGCAGAACAAACCTAAGTAATTTTTCTGGATCCATACAACCCTGTATTTTAAATATTTGGTAACAAAACTGAAAGACTATTTTATAAATTTTCCCTTATCTAGTCATGGAGATAATTATTTCCTTTCTTTTCCTCATCTCCTAAATTCAAATTAACTAGTCCCAAGCTTTTCCAGCATAAGGAAATTGTTAGAAGATTACTGTGCACGTGGTCAAGGTTGGTATTTGTGCTTCTGAAGCATGCGTACCAGCCAAATAGTCTATGTAAAGGGAACCAAGGACTAATTGTCAAATCATAGGGGTTAGACACTTCCTCCAGAGATTGCAACAAATATTTATTGACTGCCTATTATGCGCCATACATTGAGTTAGGCACATGGATATCATGATGAATAAGCTATTCATGATTCTTGCCTTAATAGATCTTACAGTCAAGTGACAGGGAATAACTTTATAAATTAATCACAAAAATCACAACTGTTAAAAGTACATGGGGGACTTCCCTGGTGGCACAGTGGTTAAGAATCTGCCTGCCAATGCAGGGGACATGGGTTCGATCCTTGGCCTGGGAAGATCCCACATGCCACAGAGCAACTAAGCCTGTGCGCCACAACTACTAAGCCTGTGCTCTAGATCCCACGAGCCACAACTACTGAGCCCACATGCCACAACTACTGAAGCCCACATGCCTAGAGCCTGTGTTCCACAGCAAGAGAAACAACCACAATGAGAAGCCTGCACACCACAACGAAGAGTGGCCCCACTCACCGCAACTAGAGGAAGCCTACACATAGCAACGAAGACCCAGTGCAGCCAAAAATAAAATAAATAAATAAATAATTTTTTAAAAAAAGTACAGGGAACGAGTAGTATATAATGGTAGATAGCTCCATACTAATCATGGAAATGTTCAAAAAGCTGTTAACTACCTAAATAGCAATGAAGTATCAAATGGTTAGGAATAAACCTAAGAAAATATGTTCTAGATCTAGACTAACATATATTTAGAAAAAGTAAAGACCTAAATGAATGGACAGGTATACCAAGTTCAAAGTTTGAATACTGAATACATTGAAGCTATCATTTCTTCCCAAATTGATCTGTAGATTTAATGTCAGCTCATTTAATATCCCCACATATTTTAATCAATTTTGATGAAACCCAAGGTGGGATCATAGTGGAGAAAAAAAATGTTTTTCCTATAAATTGTTTTAATATAATTGGATTGCCATTTGGAAAAAAAAAATGGAAATCCACAAGTTAAACTTCACAATACAAAGAGAATTCTAATCCAAGAGGATATACATATATGCAAAAGTGAAAGACTTAACAAAAAAAGCTAAAAGATAACATAGTAGAATACTTTCTTGACTAGAAAGAAGGTTATTTTTTATTTTTGCTTTATTTTTATTTCTATGTAGGATTGCCAAACTTAGCAAAGAAAGATATGTCACACCTGGCTAAATGTGAATTTCAGATAAACATTGAGTAACCTTTTTTAGTGTAAGTGCATGCATGCAATATTTGGTGCATACATATACTAAAGTATTTTTGTTGCTTATATGAAATTTACATTTAACTGGGTATAGTGTTTTTTATCTGACAACTCTATTTCTAGGTAAATATGTAACAGAAAAACTGCATATGGGCACCAAAAGAACTACAATAGTGTTCATAACAATATTATTTGTCAGAGTTCCAAAACTGATACAACTAAGTGTCCATCATAGGTAGAAAAAAGAAATTTTAGTATAGGATGAAATACTATAAAATACTTGAAATGGACAAACTACAGTTAAAATGAATAAGAGCATAACACAGAATTATGCATTTGGTATGATTCAATTTATATAGAGTTTAAAAACAGGCAAAACTAAAGTTTGGTATTAGAAGTCAGGACAGTGATTGCCCTTGGAAGAAAAGGAAAATAATAATCAGGAGGAGCTTTATGTGGACTTCTGAGGTGCTGGCAATGTTGGATATCTTGATCTGGTAAGTATGTATATTTTGAAGTAATTTATTGAGATCTTCATCTACATTGATTATACTTTTCTGTAAGAGTCTTATGATTCAACAAAAAAATACTAAAATGTCACAGCTACATTGACATAGACCAGATTGACTTTAAGGCAAAGAACATCACTAGAAATTAAAAAAAATTTTTTGGTAAAAGATAGTGTAGTCTTTTACTGTTTAAAATCATGTTTAAACATCTCCAGTGGCATTGTCAATAACTGTTAATAATTCCTGAATTAACTCTTCTAAATTGCTTTTATTTTTTAGTCTGAATCCATTAAAAAAATCTTGAATGTATAAATATGTTGAAGTATATTATGGTTCAAATTTCTTCTGTTTCCTGCAATATTCATCAACTATGTGCATAGAAGTCAATCTCCTTCTATATGTTGGAGAATTTTGCTTATAATAGTTATACTAGGTGCTATTTAGTTGATTTATTTTTACTTTCTTAAACCTGGTGAATTCTCCCCTAAGAAAATGAGTTAGAGATTCCCATTGTTATTTAGGTTTCAAGTTACTATCTTTTGCAAACTCCCACTTCCCTTCATTATACACTAAGGACATCAATCCACCAGGTGAATTCAGACATCTCTATCTCAACTGATCAGCAAATGAGTTTAGCTGTTATATGTGGTACTGTGGGACAGATCACTTTATTTTCATAATCATAGCCTCTTGTCTACATAATAATAATTGACATAATTATTTAAAATGTTTAAATTCCTCTTATTTTATAAAATGTTATAAAAGTTATAGTGATGAAAATAGTTAAATGCATATGTCTTATACACAATATAATTAAGTGGATATCGGAAGTAATAAGACCTGCTAATGGAATCAAATCACTGAATATACATTAGATGTCTATAAGAAAAGCATACAATTATAAGTAAAAAGAACAAAATTAAATAATCTATATTAAAAGCCCTAGAGGGCTTCCCTGGTGGCGCAGTGGTTGAGGGTCCGCCTGCTGATGCAGGGGACGCGGGTTCGTGCCCCGGTCCGGGAAGATCCCACACGCCGCGGAGCGGCTAGGCCGGTGAGCCATGGCCACTGAGCCTGCGCGTCTGGAGCCTGTGCTCCGCAACAGGAGAGGCCACAACAGTGAGAGGTCCGCGTACCAAAAAAGAAAAAAAGAAAAAAAAAATCCTAGAAATATATCGTCAACTCTTGTGTCCATCAGGGAAACTGAAACTAAACATTTTATATTTTTAAGATTTTTTTGTAACAATCTCTCCTTCTATGCATAAACCAGTCAGTTGATTTTTGAATATTAAATATCACTTATATCCAGGTTTACATTATACACAAAATGATGAAAGCTAGAACCATTAATAGATTCTGCTAAAGATATTTACTGTCTTTTTTTTCCCTTTTTTCAACATCAGTGGCAGTGCCTACCGATAGTTTTCCACAATTATTTTCCCATATAACTGGCCTATACTCCATGTATTCACAGGGCTGCAGCTGGTCCCTTTCTTTTAATATTTTTCCTTGCCAACTTTGAGGAGAACTCTAAACTTAGGTAAGAAAAGGTAGATAGTGAAAATCATGTTCCTTTGCAGCTATTGTTTTGCAAAAGGAAATTGTAATGTGAGAATAAGTAATATCTTTATAGTGATAGAAATGTGTACTCTGAAATGGTCTTAACTTGATTATAACTTTCTAAATTTAACACTTTTGAAATGAATTCACCATAATTGGGAACATGGTTTCCCAAATCTAAGGTACCTCTTCCTCTTTCTTGCTTCTAATTTTATTATTCCAAATTACAATTTAACTGATTTATCCTACTTTTTTTTTCTTTTTTAATTAGACACAAACTTTTAAAGGTACTGGGAAATGTGGTTAGACAGTATGCAGATGCTGCCACCTGGTTATGAACATCCAGGGAGCAGTTACCTCTGGTCAGGTCAAGAGCATGTTTATCCTCCATGACAAAGTACTCTTTACTGAAAGAGTGAAAATGACTTTTATTCCAGTATGAAATGCACTTTGCTTTATTTTAAGCACCTTTCCTTGATAATAGAATTCAATCAGATCTTCTTGTTGTTGTTGCTGGCAGTTTTTATCTAGCCCTCCTCCATAACTCAACTGATCTGAACTTTCAGTCCCCTGCTTGAGACAGACTCCGATGCAGCCTAACCAAGTAAATACATTCAAATTCTCAAAGTCTTAAGTAGGATAAATGCTTCTTATCAGAACTATTTATCCATGGGAGGTGCTCTACCTTTCATATTTTACAGCTGTTGACTTGTCCCGAAGGAACACATGCACTGGAATTTCCTGTTAAAGATTAAATCCTAATCTCCCAAGTGGCCAACATCTATTCAGCTATTTACAACAATGTTGTAAGTCAACACCAAGCAGCTGTTCAGTTTATTTCTTCATACAAGGATTCTTAGCTTCACAGTCTAATGAATCAACCTGAGGTTGATTTAGGCTTGCAATCATGCCAAGAGTTATGAGTTTATTTGTGACTTAATAATTTAAGAGGATCCTTGCCATTTTCTCATAATATAACTAGTAAATCAATCATAAAACAAAATCATGACAGACATGACTCAACAAATTAGAAAGAAACCTTAGGAAAACATATCATTACTTTTGTTTTTAAAGCAGTATGAATCACATTATAAATCATTTCTGGAAAAACAAAAGGAAATAAGTCATGGCCTCTTCCAGTGTGTTTTAAAAGGTGAATTAACCCCAAGGAAGCACACTTGTTCAAATGATGGCTGTGTTTAGAGGAATAGTCACAGACATAATGAAGCACAAGAAAACAGAAAATTGCATTGGCTAAGAGCAATATGACAGATAAATGACTTTGGATGAACTTGTTAGGAATAATTCTCTGACCATGGAACATCAAGTGACTATGTGTCCGTAACTGCTCATCATGAACCCGGTGATGTCAGACCCACCAAATCATAAGTTTGAGTGGACCTAAAAGCAATCCATCATAAGATGGCTCACACATCTGGGATCAGGAACAAGCAAAGCCAGAAGGTAAATGTAAGCTGCATGTACAGATGGCCCAGATTCCCAAGTCATCCACAAGTGTTTTAACTCAGCCCCTTCCTCATCTCACATCTATGGCCACAAGAATGCCACATGGACAGCTGATAAAGGAGGTAAAAGTCCAAGTTTGGTTCAAGGTAGGTTCAGGGTTTGGTTCAAGTTGACCTGTGAGTGCAAACTGAAATTGGTTAATGGCTGTGCTAAAGTACCCTTTAAGGGTGGCCTAAAAGAGACTGGTGAATAAATGTCCTGAGGGAAAAAAATTTATATTTTACACATGGTTATCTACTTTGTGTGGATAGAAAAGTAGCCTGTCAATAGACTGTACATAATATCATGGGCACTGGTGTTATGGGCTGAATTCTGTCCTCCCAAAATGCACTTGTTGAAATTTCAATCCCCAGTACCTCAGAATGTAACCATATTTGGAGGTGAAGTCTGTAAAAATGTCATTTAGTTAAAATGAGGCCTTTAGAGTAGGATCCTAATCTGATATGACTTACATCCTTATAAGAAGAGGAAGAGACAACAGAGATGGGCACACAGAGAAAAGGTCATGTGAGGACACAGCAAGAAGGTGGCCATCTGCAAGCCAAGGAAAGATGCCTCAGGAGAAACTCAACCTACCAACACTTTGATCTTGGACTATGAGAACAGTGAGAAAATAAATTCCTGTTGTTTAAGCCACTCAGTCTGTGGTATTACAGCAACCCCAAAAAACTAATACAAATGGCAACTTATTTGGCTATTAAGAAAGAAGTCTAGGAGGAGAAGGAATGGAAGATTAGAGACATGGAAATCTGAGAATAAGGTGTGTTCAAGGATGGATAGGAGTGGTTCTAAGTCTGAAAACTTTTTTACTGGAGGTTAACACCTACTAAAAATCATGCATTAGAGAAAGAGTACTAAACAATGAAGTATCCAGAATAACTTAGACAGTTGATGTCAACAAGTCACTTTCATGGCCATCCCAGCATTGGCACAACAGTTGCTACCCTGGCAAGGGTGGAGACTATGTAACTTTTGCTGCCTTCCTTCTATTGCTTAATCTCACAGCAACAGAGACAAACCCTCCGCCCCTGATATAGCACCATTTACTGAAGAAACTAGGAAGCCATCTGGTGACAAGCTTATTACACTGGACTCCTTTCATCCTGAAAAGGGAAGCATTATATCATCACTAGGATAGACCCATATTCTTGTATGGAGTTTCCTTTTCTGCTTGTTAGAGTAGCAGTGTTATTTAAGTAATACAGTGTATTTGATCTGCTGATATTCCGTCAGACTGAGGGACAAACATAAGATCAAAAGATACATGGCAGGAGTGAGCACTTAAGTATAGGATCCACCAGTCCTATTGCATATCATGCCACCCTGAAGCTGCAAGTTTGATAGAGTAATGGAAGGGCCTGTTGAAGATACAGTTGAAGTGTCATCTTGAAGATAATTCCCGGTGACGATAAGGAGTAATTCTTCTAGACACCATAAACCAATTGCCATTATATTGTGAGGTGTCTCCAATTGGTAAACTACACTAGTTTGAAAATCAAGAAGTGAAATTAGCAGTGGCTCTGTTTACCTTGACTCTTAGTAATCTACTTAAAAAATGTGTGCTTTCCATCTCTGTTACTCCAGTCTCCTTGGGTTTAATGATCCTGTGCCCCAGAGAAGGTATACTTTCATTAGGTAACACAGCAATATTCCAATTAAGCCTCCAGTTATGGTAACCTCCCAATCACATTGTACTTATGTTTACAGTCTAACAGGCAAGGAAAGGAGTCAATCCTGGCAGGGGTAAATTGACCCTGATTATCAGGAGCGGGTAAGACTTTTGTTGCATAACGAAGACAGTAGAGAAGAATAGGTTGGAAAGAGTCGATTCACCTTGTTGTCATTTGGTACCCCCTTGACCAATTTTAACTGTGAATGGAAAAACGTAGTGATCCCCCACCCTCACCGTCCAAGAAGGATGCAGTTTTCTGCTACCTTAATCAGGTGCTAGTTGATTATATAGAGAATCTAGAATGGATGGGAGAGGAGATGGTGATGATATACAGTTATGCCATCAGGATAAGCTGGAGAATCAGGTGTTGTAATTTATCAAACTAACCTTCCTCTTACAACTTCATCCCAGGAAACAAGGCACGACAGAATCCGAAAAAGCAATTTCCATATTATATGACTCAAGTGTATCTATGTGCCTTAAGAAATGGATTGTAGTAGATGTCTCGGCGAGTGACCCAGGTAGCTCCTTCAGCACAGAAGCACTCATTACCCTGGCTGCTGGGATTTTGCTGGTTTACAGCTCTTACTTGAATCCCTTTCCACAACTTTCCCTTAACTGTGAAAAGTTGCTTCACCCAAAATCATTCCTCCTTTCTAAGGGCAGCCTGTAACCCATATCAAGTCAATATTGAGTATAAAGACCCAGGTCCCATACCCAAATGATGAATAAATTTGAAGTGTCCGTATTAACTATAGAGCTCCTTGTAGGATAGACTGAGGCCTTTGTTGAGAAGGCCTTACATTTCAGCTTTAATCTTTGTGGCAAGTGTTGATTATATGAGCACTCCCTAGTTATCTTCCTGTATATACATCTCAGACTTGCTTTCCAGAGTAGCTGATCTACCATCTTTTTATTTTTTTAATTTTAACTATCTTGCTCTGTAATAGTTCAAGACTTGGCATTGCCTAACGTACTCTCTTGCTCTCAAAAAACTCTTAATCTAGAAAAAGAGAAAGAAAAGAAAGGAAAATTTTTCCTATAAATTTAAAAGTATATTCACTTAGTGAATTATTAAAAAGAAGAATTTTCATTATAATTGTGCTTTCCTTTGTTATTTTTACTTCAAAGACCACAAAAATTGATCACTACATATTTCAAGTCTATTAACTATCAAATAATTTTTCAGTCTAAAAATCAAGAATTTGATATTTATCACAAGCAACGAAAGCAAAAATTAGTAAGTGAGACTAAAACCAAAAAGCTTCTGGACACCAAAATAAACATTCTACAAAATAAAAAGAAAAAAAAATTCAAGTTATATATCTGATAAGGGGTTAATATCCAAAATATATAAAGAACTCACACAATTAAATAGCAAAACAAACAAAAAAACAAATAAAAATGGGCAGAGGAACTGAACAGACAATTTTCCAAAGAAGACATAGAAATGGCCAACAGGTATATGAAAAGGTGTTTGACATCACTAACCATCAGGGAATGCAAATCAAAACCACAATGAGATATCATTTCACACCTGTCAGAATGGCTGTCATCCAAAAGACAAGAGATAACAAGTATTGGCAAAGGTGTGGAAAAAAGGGAATTCTTGTGCACTGTTGGTGGGAATGTAAATTGGCATAGCTACTATGGAAAACAGTATGGAGGCTCCTCAAGAAATTAACAGTAGAGCTACCATATGATCCAGCATCCCATTTCTGGGTACCTAAAGGAAATGAAGGCAGGATATCAAAGAGGTATCTGTGTGTTCCTGTGTTCATTGCAGCATCATTCACAATAGCCTAGATATGGGAACAACATAAGTGTGCATAAATAGATATAACACACACATACATACACACACACACACAGAAATATTATTCAATCATGAGAATAAGGAAGGAAATCCTACCATTTGTGCCAACTTGGATGGCACTTGAGGGCATTATGCTAAGTGAAATAAGTCAGACAGACTATATAATATCACTTATATGTGGAATCTAAAAAAGCAGAGAAATAGAAGAGTAGAGAGGTAGTTACCAGGGGCTGCAGGGTCAATGATACTGGTCAAAGTATACAAACTTCTAGTTATAATATTAAGTTCTGGGGATAATACAGTGTGGTGATTACAGCTAATAACACTGTATTATATACTTGAAGGCTGATGAGAGAGTAGACCTTAAATATTCTCACCACAAAAAGAAATGCTAATTATGTGACAGGATGGAGGTGTTACCTAATGCTATGTTGGTAATTGATATATAAATATATCAAATCAACACCATGTACACCTTAAACTTACACAATGCTATATGTCAATTATATCTCAATAAAGTTGGAAAAAAAGAAAAAGAAAAATTAGAATTTGATACTTATGAAGTCTGTGAAGATATTCAATGTATAAACCCACTAATTATAATAAAAAAATTAAAAATTTGTATTTTAATATCAGTTTATTCATGAAGAATGAAAAAGAAACTCCATTATAACTGTTTATCTGATAAACTTATTTTGCTGGTGGCTTTCTCATTTCCTTCAAAGAATGGGCTATAATTTTTACTATATTTCAAAGCAATACTTAATTCAAAAGAGGGAGAAAATCAGACTGGTCACAGCACTGGATGATTTAGGTAGTTGCAGCATATTTTAATTCTATGTAAGTGTCAATTTTGATGTTTTCATTTTTCTAGCTTTACATATTATAAACTGTATTGTATACATGTAGGGGCCCTTTCATTTTAGAGACTCTAAAATTATTTATAACTGTGTGCATTCAGGTAAATATTGACATAAATATCACACATAGTAGTCTTTTTAAATTCTTATCTTGGGAAACTCAAAAAGGAGACTGGCAGTCTATCTTAAAAATTTTTCTTGAAGAATATTTTAGGATTGAGAAAAGTTTAAATTATTAATGGATTAACAATTTGGTATTATAAACTTAAAAACTGAAATGTATGGGATTTTCAGCCAATGTCTAAGAGGAATTTTTTGTACTAGGCAATAAGCTCTAGCCAGACTAATGTATTAGTCCCTATATCTCTCAATGGTCAATTCTCAGTTATCTCTTTATTCTGCTTCTTAGGATTTTTGGCACTGTGGATCATACACTCCTTCCAAACAACCATCTTCTTTGTTCTCTTCCTACCTCACAGGTTGATGATTCTTGGTCCCTAGCTGGATCCTCTTCCTATACATATTTGAGGGATTAAGGTTCAGTCTTTATTAATCTTCTATTCTAATATCATTCCCTAGTCAACCTCTTCCCTTCACAAGGTAATAACATCTGTACCCTAATGACTCAGGACTCTATATCCAGACCAAAATTATCTCCTGTATTTATATTGCTATATTCATCTGTCTATATCTTTTATTACTACTAGAAAGGAGAATTTTCTTTCTAGTCTTAGTATTAACATAATTGTGAATTGCTATTCTATTTTCCTTTCAACCCTGGTAAGAATTCACTCTTCTACTTTCCTCTCTGGCTGCATATGATCCTTCTGGTAAATTGCAAGATCTGCCTAGTCTGCTTCTACTGTCAGCCACTTCACTCTTTGCCCCAGGAGAACACTGCTTTCACTTCTCCCAGTCTACAGTTTCTTTTCTATGTTGAAAATGACTAATAGGACAGGTGCTACACTATACAGAGACTGCAGTTTTAATATCATTCTCAAATACAAAATTTTGGATTTAAACATATTTAAATATTTAATAGTTATATTAACAATTCCCAAAGCCATCTATAGATACAACACAATCCTCACCAAAATTCTAATGGCATTTGTCACATAAATGCAAAAAAATCTTAAAATTTGTGTGGAAGCACAAAAGACCCAAATAGCCAAAGCAATCCTGAGGAAGAAGTACAAAGCCAGATGTATTACACTTCCTGATTTCAAAGTGTACTACAAAATGATAGTGATGAAAACAGCATGGTGCAGGCATAAAAATAGACACATAGACCAAAGGAATAGAACAGAAAGCATGGATTAAACCCCCACATATACAACCAACTAATATTTGACAAGGAAACCAAGACACCCAAAGGGGAAAGAATAGTCTCTACAACAAATGCTGTTGAGAAAATTGTATAAATACATGCAGAACAATGAAATTGGACCCTTCTCTTGCACCAATTAAGAATTATCTTGAAATAGATTAAAAAATTAAACATAAGACCTGCTACCATGAAACTCCTAGTTCAAAAATATAGGGAAGAAATCACTTGACTCTGCTCTTGGCAATGATCAATGATTTTTTGGATATGGCAACAAACAACAAAAGCAAAAATCAACAACTGTGATTAATGAAACGTGAAAGCTTCTGCATAGCAAATAAATAAAAAGGCAACCTATAGAATGCGAGAAATTTTAGCAAACCGTATACCAAATAAGGGTTAATATCCAAAACATAAAAAGAGCTCTTACAACCCATTAACAAGGAAACAAACAGAGGAACTCAATAGACATTTTTTCCAAAGAATAGAGCCAACTGACCAACAGGTTCAGGAAAAGATAATCAACATCACCAATGATTGAGGGAATGCAAATCAAAACCACAATGAGATATTACCTCACATCTGTTAGAATGGCTATCCCAGTAAGACAAGAGATAACAAGTGTTGGTGAGAATGTGGATAAAAGTGAACTTTATACACTGTTGGTGAGCATGTCAATTGGCTCAGCCACTATGGAAAACAATAGGGAGATTCATCAAACAATTAAAAATAGAACTACTGTACAATACAGCAATTCCACATCTGGGTATATATTCAAAGGACATGAAAACAGGATATCAGAGAGATATATGCACTCCCATGTTTATTTCAGCACTAATAGGGAAACAGTCTAAGTGCATATCAAAGAATGAATGGATAAAGAAGATGTAGTATATATGGAATATTACTCAACCATGAGAAAGAAAGACACCCTGCCATTGGCAACAACATGGATGGAACTTGAGCACACTATGCTGAGTGAAATAAATCAGATAGAGAGAGACAACTACTGTATGGTATCACTTATATGTGGAATCTAAAAGAGCCAAACTCATAAAGACAGAGAATAAAATTGTGGTTACCAGGGGATGGGGGATAGGACAGATGTTGTTTAAGAGTATAAACTTGCAAAGAGTAGTAAACAAACCATAAAGATCTAATGCACAGTATAGTTAAATATAGACAACAATCTTGTGTTATAAGCATCAAACTTGCTAAGAACTAGAAATTAATTATACCAACCACTAAAAAGAAATGATAATTATGTAATGAGGTGCTAATTATTGCTACAATGGCAACCATATTATAATATGTAAATGTATCAAATTAACATGCTGTATACCTTAAATTTACGTGTTACATGTCAAATAAGTTTCAGTAAAAAAAAAAAATCCTTCTTTCTTTGTAACCTCACTTTGATCCACTCTTGTTTTTATGTAGTACCTTTCTAAGTGATGCCACAGAGCCTTCTATCTAGGACCACATTAGATTCTTATCTATAAAGTCTTTTCTCATTATGTCTGTAGTACTGGACATAGATGTGCCCATCTCACTGATGCCTGCTTATAATTTATCCTTGACCCTGCACTTTCAATTCTGCTTATTTACCAAAGGTTGTTTTCTGCTTTCTACCCATGTATTTCTACTTCTCTTTTTTAATGTCTATATGACATTCTTTTATATTTTATTTGATTCCTATTGATTAGAAAGCTTATATTTCTCTTTATCATTTTTTGAGATATTTTGCCACAACTATTTCATCCTTTTGTAGAGTTGTAACTTTTTACATATAGTTTTTATTGGTGGAAAAAGATGGCATTTTTTTAATATGTAAGATTTGAGATTTCTTGGGGAAAGAGGATTAATCTTTTTTTGTTTTGTTTTATTTATATTGCTATCAAATACAGTGGCCTGCATAAGTTCAGAATTGTAGTTAACTGAGTTGCTTTTATGTTTGGCACAGGTTGATTTTCATACTGCTTTCTTTGAAAAATGTTGCCTTTTCCTTGATTTTAGCTTGGTTAATTCAGAATGAGTTAAGCTGAGGTTTATTTTATGAGGAAAAATGTATTATTATATAAATAAAATTTTAAAATGTCAATATCAGATCTACAATTAATTGGCAGACCTGCAATTATAGCCAAATTCAAACCCTAAGGCTCAGACTCTTTAAAGGCAAGTAATTTAACTGTTCCATATTTCAGTTTACTGTTCTGTAAAGTGGAAATAGCAAATTTTTTTACCCAGTTATTATTTGTAATCACTCTGCAGATCCAGGAAAGCTCCTCCCACACACTGAAAATTTAGTTTCAATGTTGAGACTGATCATGGCACATATATAGCAAAAGAATATGAAGACTTTTATTACTCATATAATGATTCTTCCTGTGGAAAACAGGGCAGCTCCCAAGCAGGTCCAAAAAGGGCATGAGAGAGCAGAGCAAAGAAACTGGCTTGGGGTTTTTATTCAGGATGGAGCTGAGGTGAAGTTTCCCACATTTGGTTTGAACTTCCCACCAGTGACCAAGGCAGGAGCACCCTGGCTTTCTTATCAACTTGCACAAACGTGGGGCAGAAGGGGAAGAGGGAGGAATGAAATTTAAAGGTGTTTGCAGTAGAATATCAAAACATGGAGTCAAACTCTTTATTAGCGTAAGGATTATGCGGGACAATATTTGCTAAATGCTTAACAATAAAAGCAACCACTAGCTATCATGATTATTCCGGTAAATAAAATCTTCGTTATCTCAATTACTTGCCCAGACTGTCAAAGAAGGAAGAAATTTACAGTTTCAGTGCATCTCAAACATGCGTGCACTCTAGCTAAATTGCTATAAAACAGGAGTAACAACAAAACCCTGTTTTGGTTTCATATCTTTCTCTTTTCATGTTTTCTTCCAGTACTTATTTGAAGCTATCCAAACAAAAAATCCTCCTACTTACAACCACATTAGGACAGCAATAGTCTAAGTAAACACATGGAAAGGAGAGGCAATGAAAACTTCTTAGGATATAGAGCTAGCAGGAGTTAAAAATTTGAAGTGCTTGGGAGAGTATTCTTTTATTTTATTTTGCATTAATTCAGACCCATTCTACTTTCTACTTACTATATTGATTTGAATGAGTAATGAAGGTAAGTGAACTGCATATTTCACAGTTTTAACTCATGAGTTATATAAGTGTGCCATTTTTCTATCCCTGCTTACTAGAGATACATAGCAACCTAGGGCTAGTGGTAGTGCTAGTGTTTATTATAAAGTTTGTCCTTTGTAGGCTTCCCTGGTGGTGCAGTGGTTAAGAATCCACTTGCCAATGCAGGGGACGCGGGTTCAAGCCCTAGTCCAGGAAGATCCCACATGCCGTGGAGCAACTAAGCCCATGCGCCACAACTACTGAGCCTGTGCTCTAGAGCCCATGAGCCACAACTACTGAGCCTGCGAGCCACAACTACTGAAACCCACGCACCTAAAGCTTGTGCTCTGCAACAAAAGAAGCCACCGCAATGAGAAGACCACGCACCGCAATGAAGAGTAACCCCCGCTCGCTGCAACTAGAGAAAGCCCGTTTGCAGTAAGGAAGACCCAACACAGCCAAAAATAAAGAAAAAAAAAAGTTTATCTTTTGTATCTCAGAGATTTCATGGCCCAGTGATTAATTTCTATTATTTTTTACTTTTTCAGGAGAGAACCTAGATGATTACTACAACTCACATGGTTTATTTTCAAAAATTCATTCCTCTTCATCTCCTATTTCACCTCAAACCAGTCCAATCTGATTTATTCCCTTCTACTCTCTGGTAGTGTTCTGGTCTACCACTGCCAATCTTTTTTTTTTTTTTTAAATAAATTTATTTATTTTATTTATTTATTTTTGGCTGCTTTGGTTCTTTGTTGCTGTGCTCAGCTTTCTCTAGTTGCAGTGAGCGGGGGCCACCCTTTGTTGTGGTGCATGGGCTTCTCATTGCGGTGGCTTCTCTTGTTATGTAGCATGGGCTCTAGGCATGCGGGCTTCAGTAGTTGTGGCACGTGGGCTCAGTAGCTGTGGCTCGCTGGCTGTAGAGCACAGGCTCAGTAGTTGTGGTACACTTTGCCCGCAGCATGTGGGATCTTCCTGGACCAGGGCTCGAAACCATGTCCCCTGCATTGGCAGGCAGATCTTAAACACTGCACCACGAAGGAAGCCCTATCATTGCCAATCTTTTTATTGCTAAACATGCAGTGGTCACTTGACCATCCCCATATTACTCTACACTCAGCACTAAGCAACATACCTATCATTCCATCACTGGGTGGGAATGGGCGGTATCTTCTTTCTGTATCCTACTTTTCTACTACCATTCAGTCCCCTAAGTCTTCATCCTCTATGCCACCTATGAATGACTGTCCCCAGCATCTGTCCTGTGCTTTCTTTTCTCCTCTAGTTTTTCTCCTAAAAAATCTCATCCGTCCCATTGTTTAAATGTCATCTATATATGATGTCTTTCAAATATGAAAAGTTGGGTCATCAATTCACGATGATGAAAATACTATTACATAAATATTCCCTTATATTTGTGGTATTCATTTAGTTGTGGAATGCTGAATTTTTAAATGATTAGGGTTAATTTGATTGCAACTGTCGATGGATTAGCTTTAATTATAAAGTAAGTTTTCTTCTAACCTAAATACTGTGAGTATAATGCATTTCCATAATTTTAGCATATCTTTGATTTTGGAGATGTGTCCAGTGACAAATATTTTTATAGCTGTTTAAAACAATCCCAATTTTATTGAAAAATAACTATATCATAATGTCATCAGGAAAAAGCAATGTTTTCCCCATTAAAATAGAATTGAAATATTAAAAAAAATTTTTTTTTCTCCTTAGCACCCTTTTACATTCTCAGGCAATTTACAGAGGCTTCAGGGGGTGCTTGTGACATAATTAAATTTATGCCATATTAGAGTGTAGCTTGATTGGTACAATTGAATAAAATGAGATTATTAATTACAGATAGAATTTTCTACAAATTTCATAAAAAATTAAACAGTATCTTTCTGTTATTATTACTGTGCTTACCACATATCATTAGGTCTTTATTTGAGAATATTAATTTTGTTAATATCACTCTAATGAGCTCTCCCATGAAAATTAGAGTATCTGATTTTCATTATCTTTCACCAACATTGAGAAGGATTTTTATAACATTTGATACTGTAACAAATTTAAGGAAGTTTAGAGATATTTCAAATTACTGAAACCATCATTTTGTTTATCACAGGAAATCAGAAATACC
Organism: Phocoena sinus; assembly: GCF_008692025.1. NCBI lineage: Eukaryota > Metazoa > Chordata > Mammalia > Artiodactyla > Phocoenidae > Phocoena > Phocoena sinus. The sequence continues at coordinate 91,921,292 of NC_045765.1, read as the reverse complement.
TTTTGTTTTTAACTCTAGCTAGAATTAATATTTTCATCCTGGTTTGATACAATAAATGAAATGGGAAATTCCTAGGTGGTTTTTCAGTCTATATGAACAATGTAAATTGACTCTATTTGTTTTACATGGAACTGCATACCCTAAACTGCTTAGTTAGCTCCTTTCTCTGTTTGCTACTTTTACTGCTCTTAACCTTTGGTAAGGTTTTCTTTTTTTTTCCAATAATAGGACAAATACATTGTGATGTGCTATTAAATAAATCACATACTTGATGATGAAATCAAAATCAACAGAATCCCCTTATGTAAAACACTTCTGGAGAATAATGTACATAAAAAATGCTTACTGTACAAATAGAAGGAAACTGTTCTGAGGTGTGCTAAATGATGACTGTAACAGTCTACCCTAGTTGAAGGTCTTTTTTATTTGTTTATTTACATCTTTATTGGAGTATAATTGCTTTACAATGGTGTGTTAGTTTCTGCTTTATAACAAAGTGAATCAGTTATACATATACATATGTTCCCATATCTCTTCCTGCTTGCATCTTCCTCCCTCCCACCCTACCTATCCTACCCCTCCAGATGGTCACAAAGCACCGAGCTGATCTCCCTGTGCTATGCGGCTGCTTCCCACTAGCTATCTACCTTACGTTTGGTAGTGTATATATGTCCATGCCACTCTCTCGCTTTGTCACAGCTTACCCTTCCCCCTCCCCATATCCTCAAGTCCATTCTCTAGTAGGTCTGTGTCTTTATTCCTGTCTTACCCCTAGGTTCTTCATGACACTTTTTTTTCTTAAATTCCATATATATGTGTTAGCATATGGTATTTGTCTTTCTCTTTCTGATTTACTTCACTCTGTATGACAGACTCTAGGTCTATCCACCTCAGTACAAATAGCTCAATTTCGTTTCCTTTTACGGCTGAGTAATATTCCATTGTATATATGTGCCACATCTTCTTATCCATTCATCCGATGCTGGACACTTAGGTTGTTTCCATCTCCTGGCTATTGTAAATAGAGCTGCAATGAACATTTTGGTACATGACTCTTTTTGAATTATGGTTTTCTCAGGGTATATGTCCAGTAGTGGGATTGCTGGGTCATAAGGTAGTTCTATTTGTAGATTTTTAAGGAACCTCCATACTGTTTTCCATAGTGGCTGTACCAATTCACATTCCCACCAGCAGTGCAAGAGGGTTCCCTTTTCTCCACACCCTCTCCAGCATTTATTGTTTCTAGATTTTTTGATGATGGACATTCTGACTGGTGTGAGATGATATCTCATTGTAGCTTTGATTTGCATTTCTCTAATGATTAATGATGTTGAGCATTCTTTCAGGTGTTTGTTGGCAGTTTGTATATCTTCTTTGGAGAAATGTCTATTTAGGTCTTCTGCCTATTTTTAGATTGGATTGTTTGTTTTTTTTTTATTGAGCTGCATGAGCTGCTTATAAATTTTAGAGATTAATCCTTTGTCAGTTGCTTCATTTGCAGATATTTTCTCCCATTCTGAGGGTTGTCTTTTGGTCTTGTTTATGGTTTTCTTTGCTGTGCAAAAGCTTTGAAGTTTCATTAGGTCCCATTTGTTTATTTTTGTTTTTATTTCCATTTCTCTAGGAGGTGGGTCAAAAAGGATCTTGCTGTGATTTATGTCATAGAGTGTTCTGCCTATGTTTTCCTCTAAGAGTTTGATAGTTTCTGGCCTTAATCTGGTCTTTAATCCATTTTGAGCTTATTTTTGTGTATGATGTTAGGGAGTGAGCTAATCTCATACTTTTACATGTACCTGTCCAGTTTTCCCAGCACCACTAATTGAAGAGGCTGTCCTTTCTCCACTGTACAGTCCTGCCACCTTTATCAAAGATAAGGTGACCATATGTATGTGGGTTTATCTCTGGGCTTTCTATCCTGTTCCATTTATCGATCTTTTTGTTCTTGTGCCAGTACCATACTGTCTTGATTACTGTAGCTCTGTAGTATAGTCTGAAGTCAGGGAGCCTGATTCCTCCAGCTCTGTTTTTTGTTCTCAGGATTGCTTTGGCTATTCGGGGTCTTTTGTGTTTCCATACAAATTGTGAAATTTTTTGTTCTAGTTCTGTGAAAAATGCCAGTGGTAGTTTGATAGGGATTGCATTGAATCTGTAGATTGCTTTGGGTAGTAGAGTCATTTTCACAATGTTGATTCTTCCAATCCAAAAACATGGTATAGCTCTCCATCTATTTGTATCATCTTTAATTTCTTTCATCAGTGCCATAATTTTCTGCATACAGGTCTTTTGTCTCCTTAGGTAGGTTTATTCCTAGATATTTTATTCTTTTTGTTGCAATTGTAAATGGGAGTGTTTTCTTGATTTCACTTTCAGATTTTTCATCATTATTGTATAGGAATGTCAGAGATTTCTGAGATGCTACCAGAAAACTACTAGAGCTCATCAATGAATTTGGTAAAGTAGCAGGATAGTTGAAGGTCTTTGGTCTCTGGTGTTTTCTCACTGTTACAATGTTTGCCTAACTGTCATTCATAATCAGAAGGGTTTATTCCTCACACGTTAATAATGAAGTAACTCTAGCTAGAAGAGAAAGTTCTCAATTTGGGAAGATTTTACCTCATTCTTTTCTTTAAAGATAAATTTTTCTTCTTATATCCTAAACAGTTTAGCCTCACAGAGACCCTTTTTAGGGCTAAATTCACAAAACACTGCCTGACTTCCATGCTACTGCCTTTAACAGCCTTTCTCTGCCAGATTCTCAGGATGGTAAAGGTTGTTCTGTAGAATTATTCACCTGCACTGCATAATTGAAAGATGCTATTGTTTTCTCTGTTCTGCCTATGGGTTTAGACAGCTGTTTCTCCAACAGGCAATAAATGGGTTAAAAAACAAAAATACAGTGCCTTTTGGACAGCTGTGTAGAAGCACAAAAAAGAATTTTTTAAGCTTTTTACTGTCAATGTGATAATTATTGCTCGGTCTAATTTTGCATAAATTCTGTTCAGTAGCACTTCTATGGATAATAGTTTCATTTATTTCCTGCAATAAAAAATATTTTAGTCTAAATGATTATAATGATGAAAATATATAACACATCTTTCTGTTTTCATTATACTATCATTTATGTAATTCGATGATACTGAAATAATTGGAGGAAGCAGGTGTAACTCTATAGGTAATAATACTGAATTTTTACTCTATGCTGATTTGAGCTTTTCAAAAGGATCATTAAAAATGTCCATGTGATACTACCATTTGTTTTACAAAACCTGGCACTGATGACAATTAGGCACAACCACAAATCAACATAAAAATAAGAGGTAAATAAAAGAATGTAGTGTAAATTTTACTTAACTAAAAATAAATAAACCCGCTCATTCTCCTTGCTAACTCTCCAGATGAAATTCAGTTTGTCACCCCACAGTGTGATTGGAGGTTAAGGAAAGCAGTTTAGGATGTTGTTTCTGTTTATAATGGTCAATAACTAAAAGGATAATCTTTGGAATCATATCGAACTTGGTTCAAACCCTATCCTCTGTCTATAGCTGTTCCACTTTCGCAATGTCACCTAGTTATCTGAACCTGGGGTTCTGTATTTGTAAAAACTGAGATAAAAAGTAGGCATTTCAAAATATCTTTCTGTAGATTAAATGAGATACTGTGCGTAATCTTACATACACTGGGGTCCTACTGCACAGTAATTGTTCAATTAATGGCATGTGAAAGTTATTTCTTTGACTCACATTAGAAATCACCATTATTTTGCAGCATGCATGATCTGTAAGTGCGGTTTCCTCATTGGCCTAGAAATATGTTTGTTTGTTTTTTTCTGTATCACTGCCTTTCTTCCTTGTCTACTAGGACTCTACTTCTATTCATTTGTTAAAATTTTCACTTCACCTTGTATTATTTCCTTGTTTTTCTAATAGATTTTTGATCCTCTGGATCTGCATGAGATATTTAATAACTTCTACATAATCTATATTCCTTTTATTTTAGCTCATGCATCGTTTTTTTTCACTTTTCTCCCTCAAGATATTATAAGGAATTAAGATAGAAATCATGCTCTATGTTTCTTTAATAAGCACACTTATCACAGCATCATGTATTATCTGAACATATTACAAGAAGTAATAGAAGTAATAAGTTTATACCCATTAAGTTGCTCAATTATTAAACCTTGGAAAAATATTCTATATGCTCTAATGAAAAAGAAACTTTCAGCTTCTTACAGGACAAAAATGGGGGTATACTTAAGATTATCAAACAGATGGTCTAATATTTTTATACCTAAGTTGCATTTGATTTAGTAACATCTAAAAAAGAGAAAATTAAAATAAGTAAAACAATTTGTACAGTAACTAAATTTAGAATTATTTTTAGAGATGCAGATATAGAAGAACAAAAGATTCAGAAAGGTTAGACAACATATTCTAAATTACAATTAACTGGAATTTACAAAGTGTATGGAATCTTCTCTACAAAGCTATGTACAACTTGCAAAAAATCACCAAAGGCAAGAATCTAGAGATATTAATACCTATTTTGGTATAAATCAAGGTTGAATCCCTTTTGCAGACTTCTGTAATTGGCAGTTTTGTTTAGCCATGACATTATTTAAATACTTTAAGCGCTTCTGAAAGAAACATGCTTGTCCACGGGACCACATTTTTCACCCTGCGCATTTTTTATAAACCAAGTCACTGTGCACATTCAAGCTACCTGCCCGGATCTTTAAAGTATCTGAAGATAACTAACTTCATGAATATAGTATTTTTTATTGATGTATAGTTGATTTATATTAGTTTCAAGTTGATAGCATAATGATTCAATATTTTTATAGTTTATACTCCATTTAAAGTTATTACAAAATAATGGCTATATTTCCCTGTGCTGTGCAATATGTCCTTGCTGCTTATCTATTTTATATTAACAGTTTGTACCTCTTAATCCCATACCCCTATCTTACCTCTCCCCCTCCTTCCCTCTCCACACTGGTATCCACTAGTTTGTTTTCTATATCTGTGAGTCTGCTTCTGTTTTATTATGTATTCGTTTATTTTTCAGATTCCACATGTAAGTGATAACATACAGTTTATCATTCTCTGACTTATTTCACTAGGCATAATACAAATTTAACAAGTGGGACTACATTAAACAAAAATGTTTCTATACAGCAAAGGAAACCAACAACAAAATGAAAGGCAACCTATTAAATGGGAGAAAATATTTATAAATCATATATATGATATGGGGTTAATATCCAAAATAAATAAAGAACTCATACAACTCAATAGCAAAAACAAAAGAGCAAAAACATCTGAATGGACATTTTCCAAAGAAGACATACAGAGCACTAACAGGTACAAGAAAGGGTAATCAACATCATTCATCATCAGGAAAATGCAAATCAAAACCACAATAAGGTATCACCTCAATGGCTATCATTGAAAAGACAAGAAATAACAAGTGTTTCCCAGGATGTGGTGAAAAGGGAGTCCTTGCACACTGTTGAGAATGTAAATTGGTGCAGGCACTGAAGAAAACAGTATGGAGGTTCTCCAAAAAATTAAAAATAGAAGTACAATATGATCCACCAATTCCACTTCTGGGTATTTATCCAAAGAAAATGAAAAGACTAACTTGAAAAGAGACAAGCACCCTCATGTTCTTTGCAGTTTTATTTATAATTGCCAAGATATGGAAATAAGCTAAGTGTTCATCAAGGCATGAATCAATAAGAAGATGTGGTATGTATGTACAATGGAATATTATTCAGCCATAAAAGAGAAGGTTTTCTTGTCATTTGGGACAATATGGATGAAACTCGAGGGCATTATGCTAAGTGAAATAAGTCAGGGAGAGAAAGACGAATACTGTATGATTTCACTTACATGTAGAATCTAAAAAAAACCCCCAAAATGAACTCATAGATACAGAACACAAATTGGTGGTTGCCAGAGGTGGGCGGTGGTGGCATTGACAAAATGAGTTAAAGAGATCAAAAGGTACAAACTTCCAGTTATAAAATACATCAGTCATGGGGATGACTTATGGTACAGCACGCTGACTATAGTTAATAATACAGTATTGCATTTTTGAAAGTTGCTGTATTATTGTACTGTATTGTACTGTATTATTACATATTAAAAGTTCATATTATTACATCTTAAAAGTTCTCATCACAAAAAATTTACAACTATGTTTCGAGACGGATATTAACTAGGGTTATTGTGGTTATCATTTTTTTGCAGTATATACAAATATTGGATCATTATATTTTACACTTGAAACTGATATAATGTTATATGTCACTTATATCTCAATTTAAAAAGAAGAAAAAATAACTTCTCTAACAACGTAGTCCAAAGACAAATAGCAGTGTCAGGAAAAAGTACCAAATTAAAGGTAAACAATACATTAAATGTTCAATTATATATATATATTCTGTGGTGAGTAGGAGATTGTTCACTGTATTCTGATTTACATATATTTTGTGTACTGTATTATTACATATATTTGTATATATATATATATACATGCTTATATACACAGACATTTCATATAAACTGCTTTGTTCATTAGTTTTTATTTTACATTTCTTATATACATTTTATAGTTAATTATTTCATAATACAAATGAAAACAAAAGATGAGGTTGACATGGACAAATAATGGCAGTTTATTCTTTCCACACTCAGTGACAATAACAAGGGACTTCACTTAGTTTATGCTACACAAATCCCTTGGAGTAATGGGGAAGTCATCATTTGGGTCATTGTATATTAATTTTCAAAATAAATTTCTTGAGAAAATTGCTTTTCCAGACTAGTCAACTATAAAATATAAAAATATATTTTTATGTCTAGGTATTTAACTTATCTTTTAAAATAACATAAAATTTGTCATTTTACTTAGATTCATTTCCAAAGTTACTGCTCTCATTAGGGGGAAGAAAAAAAGGTTGCTTTTAACAGCATGTCAAACTACATTAATTTTCTTCTGGAACATTTAGCCCCAGGTGTAAAAGTGCCTTGTATCAAATTGACATACAGGAAGATAAAAGTGCTTTTTAAAAAATGTAAAATCAAGCTATATTTAGGTTATAAAGGCTTAGGTGTAGGGAGGAGAAAGCCAGAGAAGTAAAGTTCGTAGAACTACGTATATTTTTCTTAAAATACCTTATTTATTCTCTAACACTAATATTTTACTCTTTCTAGAACAGATTGTTGTAAATCAAGCATTTTTAAGATGCTTATAGGCCATTTATTTTCTCACACTTGTATGAAGTATAGTAAGGAAACTTTAATTCTCACTATGGGTCACCAAGTCTGATTTTTTTGATTCCTAAACATTGATACATAGGTATCTTCAAACATAAATGTATTATTTCCCCTGCATTTCCATTGGATAATTTTTTGATCTTCTAAAAAATAGGTTACATATGTATATATTAAAGAATCTTGCAGAAATATTTCAAATACTACATTATTTTTAACATATAATTTTAACTACTAACAAAAATATTTCTGCATGAGATTGTATTTTTATTAAGCTTACACTATAATTTTTTCTTTCCTTTAACTGGGAAATAATACAAATGCTTTATATTTATGTAAAATATAATTATTTAAATTTTTGTTTTCTGTAGAAATGAAGCATGCTCACTTGCTTGGTCCAATATTTGAGCTCCTCAATTGCCTCTTATATTCAATGGTAAAACAAATCGTTTCTTAATTAAATGCACAGAAGTATTATATGTTAATACATTTATGTCATCTTTAAGATTTATCTTTTATTTACATGGATTGATGAGAATTTTTCATATAACATCCTATTAGAAATCAAATAATATTAGTGCTATAATACATGATTTGTTATTATAAAATATATTTTATTCTATACAGAATACAATTATATTTAAAATAAAAATGGTATTTAAAAATATAATTTTTATGAAATAATGCCATTTGCAGCAACATGGATGGACCTAGAGATTGCCATACTGAGTGAAGAAAGTCAGACAGAGAAAGGCAAATATCATATATCACTTATACGTGGAATCTAAAAAAAGGGTACAAATGAACTTATCTACAAAACAGAAATAGAGTTACAGATGTAGAAAATAAACTTATGGTTACCATGGGGTAAGGGGGAGAGGGATAAATTGGAAGATTGGGATTGCCATATACACACTACTATATAAAATAGATGACTAATAAGGATCTACGTATAGCACAGGGAGCTCTACTCAATACTCTGTAATGATCTATATGGGAAAAGAATCTAAAAAAGAGTGGATATGTGTATATGTATAACAGATTCACTTTGCTGTACACTTGAAACACAATACTGTAAATCAGGGGACTTCCCTGGTGAGGCAGTGGTTAAGAACCCACCTGCCAATGCAGGGGACATGGGTTCAAGCCCTGGTCCAGGAAGATCCCACATGCTGTGGAGCAACTAAGCCATGCATGCACCACAACTACTGAGCCTGCACTGTAGAGCCTGCAAGCCACAACTACTGAGCCCACGTGCCACAACTACTGAAGCCTGCGTGGCTAAAGCCCGTGCTCCACAAGAGAAGACATCGCAATGAGAAGACTGCGCACCGCAATGAAGAGTAACCCCTACTTGCCGCAACTAGAGAAAGCCTGCGTGCAGCAACAAGACCCAATGTAGCCAAAAATAAAATAAAGTTATTTAAAAAATTGTAAATCAACTATACCCCAATAAAAATTTTTAAAATAATTTTTATATATTTATCATTTAATACTTTAATATTTCCCTCTTCAATCATTTCTTCACATCTTCCTGGTACAGATTATTTTGCCTTTGGGTTCAAATGTATAAAATAATTATCAAAATAATAGCTGGTTCAGTTGGTTTTAACTAAATCTCATTTGGAAGCAATTTATGATGCTTTATCAAATAATATAATCAGAGAAAGTTGGCAAAAATGTAAGTCTTTTGGAAAGATTTATTTATCATTTGTAGTTATATTTACATTTGTCTTGTGGTTAAAAAAATGATATGTCTAAACAGAACAAAAAAAACCAAAATCAAATAGATAATAGAGGGTTTCCCTGGTGGCGCAGCGGGTGAGAGTCCGCCTGCCAATGCAGGGGACACGGGTTCGTGCCCCGGTCTGGGAGGATACTATATGCCGCGGAGCGGCTAGGCCCGTGAGCCATGGCCACTGAGCCTGAGCGTCCGGAGCCTGTGCTCCGCAACGGGAGAGGCCACAACAGTGAGAGGCCCGCGTACCGCAAAAAAAAAAGAAAAAAAAAAAAAGATAATAGAGAAAATGATTGACAGATGTGGTCCTGTAAAAATAAAAATCATAGGCATGGCAAAGAAATTCTAAAGATAAACTATAAACAAAATATAAACAAATTCTAAAGACAAATGATAAACTGGGTAAAAGATTTACAGCAACATATATTGCTAATTCTTCAAAAGTTCTCACAAATCCATAGGTAAAATTAGCCCTTCATCAAGAGAATTAGGCAAAGTTGATGAAAAAGCATACCTCGTATTAAAAATAAAATGTAAAAAGTATACTTAGCTTTACTAGTAACTTGCAATTTGAAAATATTTGATCCTTTGAATTATTGCATTCTTAAAAATTACTAACACTGAGAAACCCATATTTGGTTAAGATGGAAAACATAGATATTTTGAAGCCATATTTGTGGAAATGTAAATTGTTTCCAAGTTTCTGAAGGGTAATTTAACAATAAATATCATATAAAACTTGCATATTGGTTTTCTAGCTATCCTTCCAATAGAAATTCATACTAGGAAGATAACTGTACATGTCAGCCAGCTTTTGTCCTCACGGATACTTATTACGCTATTGCTCATATAATATAATAGTGAGAAAATGAAATTTCCCTAAAAGATCATAATCAGGAGAGTAGATTAATAATTAGGGTACATTTATGTAACATAATCCTACATAGCCATTAAAATGATAATGTACATTTAAGTTATTGATGTGGGAAGAAATACATGGTCCCTAAGTAAAGCAGGCTCCATAACGGTAAGATCTTGTTGAATTAAAAATTTATGATATGGGCTTCCCTGGTGGCACAGTGGTTGAAAGTCCACCTGCCAATGCTATGGGCCCATGAGCCATGGCCACTGAGCCTGCGTGTCCGGAGCCTGTGCTCCGCAACGGGAGAGGCCACAACAGTGAGAGGCCCGTGTATGGAAAAAAAAAAAAAATTATGCTACATTTGCAAGATTATATGTGTACAGCTTAATATTAGAAATATTTACCAAAATATTAGAAATTATTTTCTTTGAGTAGTAGGATTTCAATGAATATTATTTTTGTTATTTTTTTAATTTACTCTTCAGAACAATTTGAGTAGTGCACTGATTATTAAACTATTGTTTCTCGGCTAAAAACCTATACTCTGTATTCTGCTTGGTGATGCTAGAATTGAGACTCTGAAAACCACGTTTCTCCTTGGTGCCAGTTTCCAGTGTTTTCACATAATCATGGGATTGAGTTCATGTTGTCCCCCTCAGAGATGACTGACGGGCATCCCTTCCTCAGAAATCTGGGTACCTACCCCTTAAGGATTTCCTAAGCTTCTAGAGTCTAGTAACTATGTAATCCCTTCCATTGTTCTCCTGGTCCAAGGTTTTGTTGCTCCTTCATACATTATTATCATTGTGTTTCTTTTTGCCTTTTTGGTTCCTCAGTCCTATTCTATATGATTCTCTATATTAAATTTTGCTCATTATAATAACTGGTGTGAGTTTTCTCTATTTTTCTGTGTGGACCCAGAAAGATAAAGTTTAATTATAATTTCCATCAGAGTAAAAAAGCTATTTTATTTTGAAAAGTTACCAATGTTGTTCCAATGAAGCCCCCTAAAAGAAAGCTCCTTGAAATCCTCCCTAACAAAGCTGTAATAAGCACCAAATTTGGCAGAAGTAAAGAGTGCCTATTTCTCACTGAGCTTACCAAAATGTACACACTTTACCTGTTCACCTGAGTGATTAATGCTTCTTCTCCTCCATCTTTCTTCACTTTTCCCACCATCATATGCTACCCTCAACACATGTTTTGGTATGTATGATGTTTTCAAAGATAGTTTGATATGTTTTCAACTCAGTGAGAAACTGGTGAAGTTATGAGGAACTGTAATAGCAGTTGAGGAATAAGGTAATAATCAAGAGGTAGAATACACACTTTTGGTGAATCATAAAATGATGGGAATAAAAAGCTCTTTCCAAATTGAATGACTCATGGCACTAATGAATTAAGGATCTGGTGAATTAACTTTGGGAAATGTGAAGTGGTAAAGGTGTCTATGCGATATTTTGAGTTAAACATAACCTTTGTTTCCTTTAGGAAGTAAATCTACATTATATATATGATATGTATGTATATATATGTGTGTGTATGTGTATATATATATATACATACATACACATATATACCAAGTAAAATAAAACACACACAAGCTTCACATAGAGATAGTCATTTTAGTTATTTATGTATTATGTCCATGGTCTTTACAATGCAATAAACTTCAACAAAGTATGTCATGACTTGCTTTTTATGAATGTGTTTGATATCACTGCACACCAGTTTTTACTACAAAATTTTTCAAATTTATTAATGCAACATTTTTTAGTGTTTGCTGTGTAGTAAGCTCTATAATAGTCAGTGAGGATTAAACAATGGGCAGAAAATACTATTTCTGTCTCATAGGACCCATAATTTAATAGAGAGACAGATACCATGTTGGGTATATATTGTGTTAGTTTAGCCCAGCTGGACTAGCTTTTTCAGGATTTAGTTCCCTGAATAATTCCAAGTTAGACTGGACAGAAACATTTTACCTCAGTTTTGCAATCTAAGAATAAAACGGAACTTCCTCAATCTGATAAAGAATATGTCTGACATCATGTAGCAAATATCTTACAAAATGGTGAAATACTGATCTCTGAGAGCTAGAAGAAGACAAAGGTGCTCATTAACAATATTTTTCCACAACATATTAGAAGTCTTAGCCTGTGCGATAAGAAAAAATAAATACATGATGACTGGAAAGAATGCTGTTATTGTTTGTCATTGAAACCATTATGCACCAAGAAAATCCAAAATTATATACAGATAAATTATTAGACTTGTTAAGTGGATTTAGTATATTAATTGATTATAAGGGAAAGATACAAAAATCTATTGAATTTATATATACCAGCAACAAATAAATGAGAAATGAAGTTTAAAATGGTGTCAGGTACAATACTTCAAAATTTAAATATTTAACAATAAATCTAACAAAGTATATTAAGGTAACCACAGTAAAAGAGAGAGAGAGAGAGAAAGGGAGAGAAATTAGTAAACACCAAAATAAATGGGGAAATGTGTTAAGTCTACAAATTGGAAGAAAATGTTTGAAGATATCAATTTTCCTCGATGATAATTTTTAAATTTATGGAAAAATAGATGAAAATGCCAGCAAGATTTTTCATTCAAATTGACAAGCTGATTCTAAATGTGTATGGAATATGTATCTCTACAGGATTGAGGATAATGGTAAAAGTCTTGAAGAAAAAGGAGGAGGAGGAGAAGAAAGCTGCTTTGTAAGATTTACATGTCAAATATAAGACTGACTGTGAAGCTAGAATAGCTGAAATAGTGTGGTATTGACATAAAAGTAGACAAACTGATTAATGGAAAATAGAAAGTCCAGTAACAGACACACATGTACATATAGTCACATGATTTATGATGCAATGACAATGCGTATAGATTCAATATCCTTATCGAGAAAATGGGAATAAACACCTAATTCTCAGAGTCGCTGTGAGGACTGAGATAATCAGTTTAAGGCTCCAACCTAGTACTCAGTACATTTTACAGCTCAGGAGACGCCAGCTATGCTATCAGTTTATTACATCTGACGAATTACTCTTCCTGTCACAGAATTACTGTTTGTTATTTCATTTGAAACAACTGCTCTTAAATCATTTATTTCTGAAATATAACTAACATCTCCTGCTTCATGGTCCACAGATATTCTCTCCAGTTCTCATGTATTTTCCATGCCTTCACCCCTCTCATTTTTCTCCCTGCATTACGTCCTTACTTAAACAGCATTTTTCTGTATCAAAATTGCTGTATGAACTATATAAATCCTTCCCTTCTTTCAAACAAATGTATATTATATGGCTTAACTAGGCTCTTACTTTTTTTTGGATACCCTAGACCAACAATTTTGAAGCAAACTTTTGGATACTTTATATAACTTTTCTAACAGTTTATGGTCATAAGTATTAATAAATGCATTGTTTAGAGTCCTATATGATCTACCTAGGGACCAAAAATTTGAATGACATATTAAAGGGAGTGATCAGCTCTTGGTAAATAGACACTATTCCTCAATGTACCAGAAAAAAAAAAAAAAAGCAAATTTGCTTTCAGACTATGCTTGCCTTTTGTTTTTTCTGAGCGTAAATAGATTTTTCAACGTGTACGGAGTAAATACTAAAGTATCACGTGTAATAGCCCAAGCCAATCTTGTCTGCCTTCCTATACTTTAGAATAGATTGTTTTCTTCTGAGTTAAATCATTTAATAACATTTAATACATAATACAGCCATATGAGAAGACAGTCTCTGATTGAATATAAGAATGGTAATTACACTTGCCACTATGGCCACTTCAAACCATAAAAATGTACCGAAGTGCTACCTAAAGTCCATTTTCTGTAAACACTGAAAGTAGATCATGAGAACTGATAAGAGAACCAAAAATCAGTTCAGGAGCAAAATGCTTTTTTTCATCGCTGATTTCCAGGACAACTGGTACACATATTGATTTATCCATTTCTATTACCTAGATGTTTATAAAAATCAAATCATCTTTAAATTGGATTTAGATCCATTCTGAGATTAGTATACTGCACCTAAGTAAATACAATTTACCCTTTCAATACATGTATATAACTTGAAGTTTTATTTTAAATGACTAAGTATAGGAACAGTGAACCTGAAAATCAGCATTGTGAAAAACGCATTATTTCAAGCTAGTCTTTCAATTCACAGCATACAAGCTAGTTAATGCATCCAACTGATTTCTCTTTAACCCAACAAAATTACTATTTTGTTTTATTACCCACTGAGTCTAAAAACAAGTTGAACAGAACATATTTAAGGTAACTCTCTATACTTCTAGAAATATAAAAAACACTACTGAAAATTAACCATTGTATCAAAATTTCCCCTTCATTTAATTTTCAAACTGGTATGCCAATAATAAGACCATTTTTTCCAGGAATATAGTTTGGTAAATGCAGCTACAATGTTTCGCTTTATACAAATTGTGCAAATTATGTTTTCTAAAAATAATCAGAGGACAATATTAACTCATTCTTTGTTTTATAAAAATACTAAGATAAATATTAAGACCTTCAGCTGCTATTATAAACAGAATTCTAAGATTTATTTCTTAAATGCATGATGCAAATAATGTTTACAACCACAGTCATCCATCTGTGTCATTTGTTTGAGTGAACACATTTGACCACTTTGAACATACGTGTGCTGTAAGCTGCAAACATGACAATTTAGGATAAAAATGAACAGGATGAAATACTTTTATAAAATTCCTTTCCTCTCTGGAAGGCTAATTTCCTTGGCTACTTAGTCGAATATTACTTTATACATGAGTATAGAAGATTTTCTCTATTTTAATAACAATATTGCAATAGTTTGAGAGATAATGATGCTCGAAATTTTATACACAATAAAGGTCATTTAGAATAATGTTAAATAACTTTAAATCTAAAATGTTTGTAAGTTTCCAGAATGTTCATAAACACTATAAATAACAAAGATGTTTACATCCACTATTCTTCTATAGAAATTAGTGAAGTCTTTAAGTTGACTGCTGTTTTACTCGAAAACATGTCATTTCTTCTGATTCTTGTACTTTTATTATGAGGTTCTGATAATCTTTTTCTGGTACACCACATCATTGCACAATAAAATGGTCATTTGAGTGTATTTGCACAATTTATTAAAAACTGTACAGCATTTGCTTCTCTAGGTTTTTCAAAGTGTGATATTAAACAACATAATCCTTGCCATTTAACTTATGTTATCATATAATTTATAATTTAAATGCAAATTCAGACTTAGGAATTGTTATTATCAGTATTTGTAAAGCATTAAATCCTGTTTCATGATCGACTCTTTTTTTAAAAACACATCTTTATTGGAGAATAATTGCTTTACAATATTGTGTTAGTTTCTGCTGCATAACAAAGTGAATTAGCTATATGTATACACATATTCCCATATCCCCTCCCTCTTGCATCTCCCTCCTACCCTCCCAATCTCACCACTCTAGGTGGTCAGAAAGCACCGAGCTAATCTCCCTGTGCCATGCAGCTGCTTCCCACTGGCTATCTATTTAATATTTTGTAGTGTATGTATGTCCATGCCAGTCTCTCACTTCATCCCAGCTTAACCTTCCCCCTCCCCGTGTCCTCAAGTCCATTCTCTACCACTGCATCTTTATTCCTGTCCTGCCCCTAGGTACATCAGAAGCTTTTTTTTTTTTTTTTTTAGATTCCATATATATGTTTTAGCATACGGCATTTGTTTTTCTCTTTCTGACTTACTTCACTCTGTATGGCAGAACCTATGTCCATCCACCTCACTACAAATAACTCAATTTCATTTCTTTTTACAGCTGAGTAATATTCCATTGTATATATGTGCCACATTTTCTTTATCCATTCATCTGTCAATGAACACTTAGGTTGCTTCCAAGTCTTGGTTATTGTAAAAATAGTGCTGCAATGAACATTGTGGTACATGTCTCTTTCTGAATTATGGTTTACTCAAGGTATATGCCCAGTAGTGGGATTGCTGGGTCATATGGTTGTTCAATTTTTAGTTTTTTTAGGGAACCTCCATACTGTTTTCCATAGTGGCTGTATCAATTTACATTCCCACCAACAGTACAGGAGGGTTCCCTTTTCTCCACACCCTTTCCAGCACTTAATATTTCTAGATTTTTTGATAATGGCCATTCTGACTGGCATAAGGTGATAACTCATTGTAGTTTTGATTTGAATTTATCTAATAATTAGTAATGTTGAGCATCTTTTCATGTGCCTCTTGGCCATCTGTATGTCTTCCTTGGTGAAATGTCTATTTAGGTCTTCCACCCATTTTTTAACTGGATTGTTTGTTTTTTTGATATTGAGCTCCATGAGCTGTTTGTATATTTTGGAGATTAATCTGTTGTCTGTTCTTTCATTTGCAAATATTTTCTCCCATTTGGAAGGTCGCCTTTTAGTCTTGCTTATGAGTTCCTTTGCTGTGCAAAAGCTTTTAAGTTTCATTGGGTTCCATTTGTTTATTTCTGTTTTTATTTCCATTTCTCTAGGAGGTGGTTCAAAAAGGATCTTTCTTTGATTTATATCATAGAGTGTTCTGCCTACGTTTTCCTCTAAGGGTTTTATAGTGTCGGGCCTTACATTTAGGTCTTTAATCCATTTTGAGTTTATTTTTGTGTATGGTGTTAGGGAGTGTTCTAATTTCATTCTTTTACAGATAGCTGTCCAGTTTCCCCAGAAGCACTTATGGAAGAGGCTATCTTTTCTCCACTGTATATTCTTGCCTCCTTTATCAAAAATAAGGTGACCATATATGCGTGGGTTTCTCTCTGGGCTTTCTATCTTGTTCCATTGATCAATATGTCTGTTTTTGTGCCGGTACCATACTGTCTTGATGACTGTAGCTTTGTAGTATTTTCTTAAGTCTGGGAGCCTGATTCCTCCAGCTCCATTTTTCTTTCTCAAGATTGCTTTGGCTATTCAGGGTCTTTTGTGTTTCCACACAAATTGTGAAATTTTTTTTCTAGTTCTGTGAAAAATGCCATTGGTAGTTTCATAGGGAGCATTGAATCTATAGATTGCTTTCAGTACTATAGTCATTTTCACAATGTTGATTCTTCCAGTCCAAGAACATGGTATATCTCTCCATCTGTTTGTATCATCTTCAATTTCTTTCATCAGTGTCTTACAGTTTTCTGCCTACAGGACTTTTGTCTCTTTAGGTGGGTTTATTCCTGATATTTTATTCTTTTTGTTGGAATGGTAAATAGGAGTGTTTCCTTAATTTCTCTTTCATATTTTTTGTCATTAAT
The DNA here is from genome assembly GCF_008692025.1 of Phocoena sinus. Classification (NCBI taxonomy): domain Eukaryota; kingdom Metazoa; phylum Chordata; class Mammalia; order Artiodactyla; family Phocoenidae; genus Phocoena; species Phocoena sinus. The sequence goes on along the minus strand of NC_045765.1, from coordinate 91,904,104 downwards.
GTATAGGAATGCAAGAGATTTTGTGCATTAATTTTGTATTCTGGTACTTTACCAAATTCATTGATTAGCTCGAGTAGTTTTCTGGTTGCATCTTTAGGATTCTCTAAATATAGTATCATGTCATGTGCAAACAGTGACAGTTTTACTTCTTTTCCAATTTGGGTTCATTTTCTTTTTCTTCTCTGATTGTTGTGGCTAGGACTTCCAAAACAATGTTGAATAATAGTGGTGAGAGGAAATGGTTTCAAGTTTTCATCATTGAGAACGATGTTTACTGTGGGTTTGCCATGTATGGCCCTTATTACGTTGAGGTAGGTTGCCCCATGTCTACGTTCTGGAGGGTTTTTATCATAAATGGGTGTTGAATTTTGCCTAAAGCTTTTACGGCATCTACTGAGATGATCATAAGGTTTTTATCCTTCATATGGTGTATCACATTGATTGATTTGCATATATTGAAGAATTCTTGCATTCCTGGGATAACCATACTTCATTGTGTATGATCCTTTTAACGTGCTATTGGATTCTGTCTGCTAGTATTTTCTTGAGGAGTTTTCCATCCTTGTTCTTTAGCGATATTGGCCTGTAGTGGTTTTTTTGTGACATGTTTGTCTGGTTTTGGTATCAGGGTGATGGTGAACTCATAGAATGAGTTTGGGAATGTTTCTCCCTCTGCTATATTTTTGAAGAGTTTGAGAGGATAGGTGTTAGCTCTTCTCTAAATGTTTGCTAGAATTCACCTGTGAAGCTATCTTTGTTGAAAGATTTTAAATCACAGTTTCAATTTCAGTGCTTGTGATTCGTCTGTTTATATTTTATATTTCATCCTGATTCAGTCTCAGAAGGTTGTACTTTTCTAAGAATTTGTCCATTTTATTGGCATATAGTTGCTTGTAGTAATTTCTCAATATCCTTTGTATTTCTGCAGTATCAGTTGTTACTTCTCCTTTTTCATTTCTAATTCTGTTGATTTGAGTCTTCTCCCTTTTTTTCTTGATGAGTCTGGCTAATGGTTTATCAATGTTGTTTATCTTCTTAAAGAACCAGCTTTTAGTTTTATTGATCTTTGTTATTTTTTCCTTCTTTTTCATTTACTTCTGACCTGATCTTTATGATTTCTTTCCCTCTGCTAACTTTGGCGGTTTTTAGTTCTTTCTCTAATTCTTTAGGGGTAAGGTTAGGTTGTTTATTTGAGATTTTTCTTGTTGCTTGATGTAGGATTGTATTGCTATTAACTTCCCTCTTAGAACTGCTTTTGCTGCATCCCATAGGTTTTTGGTCATTGTGTTTACCTTGTCATTTGTTTCTAGGTATTTTTTAATTTCCTCTTTGATTTCTTCTGTGATCTCGTTTATTTTGTAGTGTATTGTTTAGCCTCCATGCATTTGTATTTTTACAGGTTTTTTTCCCCTGTAATTGATACCTAGTCTCATAGCATTGTGCTTCGAAACAATACTTGAAACGATTTCAATTTTCTTTAATTTACCAAGGCTTGATATGTGACCCAAGATATGATCTATCCTGGAGAATGTTCCATGAGCACTTGAGAAGAAAGTGTATTCTGTTGTTTTTGGATGGAATGTCCTATAAATATCAACTAAGTCTATCTTGTCTAATGTGTCATTTAAAGCTTGTGTTTCCCTATTTATTTTCATTTTGGTTGATCTGTTCATTGGTGAAAGAGGGGTGTTAAACTCCTCTACTATTATTTTGTTCCTGTTGCTTTCCCCTTTTATGGGTGTTAGCATTTGCCTTATGTACTGAGGTGCTCCTAGGTTGGGTGCATAAATATTTACAATTGTTATATCTTCTTCTTGGATCGATTCCTTGATCATTATGTAGTGTCCTTCTTTGTCTCTTGTAATAGTCTTATTTTAAAGTCTATTTTGTGTGATATGAGAATTGTTACTCCAGGTTTCTTTTGGTTTCCATTTGCATGGAATATCTTTTTGCATCCCAACACTTTCATTCTGTATGTGTCCCTAGGTCTGAAGTGCATCTCTTGTAGACAATATATATATATGGGTGTTGCTTTTGTATCCATTCAGCCAGTCCATGTCTTTTGGTTGGAGCACTTAATCCATTTACATTTAAGGTAATTATTGATATTTATGTTCCTATGTCCATTTTCTTAATTGTTTTGGGTTTGTTTTTGTAGGTATTTTCCTTCTCTTCTGTTTCCTGCATAGAAAAATTCGTATAGCATTTGTTGTAAAGCTGCTTTTGTGGTGCTGAATTCTCTTAGCTTTTGCTTGTTTGTAAATGTTTTAATTTCTCCGTCAAATCTGAATGAGATCCTTGCTGGGTAGAGTGATCTTGGTTGTAGGTTTTTCCATTTCATCACTTTAAATATGTCCTCCCACTCCCTTCTGGCTTTCAGAGTTTCTGCTGAAAGTTCAGCTGTCAACCTTATGGGGATTCCCTTGTATGTAATTTGTTGCTCTTCCCTTGCTGCTTTTAATATTTTTTCTTTGTATTTAATTTTTGATAGTTTGATTAATATATGTCTTGGCATGTTTCTCCTTGGATTTATCCTGTATGGGACTCTCTGTGCTTCCCAGACTCAATTGACGATTTCTTTTCCCATATTAGGGAAGCTTTCAACTATAATCTCTTCAAATATTTTTTCAGTCCCTTTCTTTTTCTCTTCTTCTGGGACCCCTATAATTTGAATGTTGGTGCATTTAATGTTGTCCCAGAAGTCTCTGAGACTGTCTTTAATTCTTTTTTTTTTTCTTTATTCTGCTCTGTGGTAGTTATTTCCACTATTTTATCTTCCAGGTCATTTAGCCATTCTTCTGCCTCAGTTATTCAGCTAGTGATTCCTTCTAGAGAATGTTTAATTTCATTCAATGTGCTGTTCATCATTGTTTGCTCTTTATTTCTTCTAGGTCCTTGTTAAATATTTCTTGTATTTTCTCCATTCTATTTCCAAGATTTTGGATCATGTTTACTATCATTACTCTGAATTCTTTTTCAGGTTGACTGCCTATTTCCTCTTCATTTTTTTGGTCTGGTGGGTTTTTATCTTGTTCCTACATCTGCTGCATATTTCTCTGTCTTCTCATTTTGTTTAACTTACTGTGTTTGGGGTCTCCTGTTCACATGCTTTTAGGTTCACAGTTCCATTGTTTTTGGTGTCTGCCCCCAATGGGTGAGGTTGGTTCAGTGGCTTGTGTAGGCTTCCTGTTGGAGGGGACAGGTGCCTGTTTTCTGGTTGCTGGGGCCAGATTTTGTCTTTCTGGTGGGCAGGGCCGTGTCTGGTCATGTGTTTCGGGGTGTCTGTGAACTTAGTATGATTTTAGGCAGCCTCTCTGCTAATGGGTGTCATTGTTTTCCTGTCTTGCTATTTGTTTGGCATGGGACGTCCAGCACTGGAATTTGCTGGCCATTGCATGGAGCTGGGTCTTAGCATTGAGATGTAGATCTTGAGGAGAGTTCTTTCTGGTTGATATTATGTGGGGCTGGGAGTTCTCAGGTGTCCCAACATCCTGAACTCAGCTCTCCCACCTGAGAGGCTCAGGCCTGACACCAGGCCAGAGCACCAAGACTCTGTCAGCCACACGGCTCAGAAGAAAAGGGAGAAAAAAAGAATTTTTTTAAATTTTAAAACATAATATTAAATAAAAGAAGAGAGCAACCAAACCAATAAACAAAGCCACCAATGATAACAAGCACTAAAATCTAAACTAAGTTAAAAATAAAAATCAGAAACAAAGCAGTCGCAGACAGCAATCCCCAAGTCTACAGTTGCTCCCAAAGTCCACCTCCTCAATTTTGGGATGATTTGTATTCTATTCAGGTATCCCTCAGATGCAGGGTACATCAAGTTGATTGTGGTGATTTAATCCACTGCTCCTGAGGCTGCTGGGAGAGATTTCCCATTCTATTCTTTGTTCCCTGGTGTTCACCTTTGTTTTTTGCCCCACCTCTGCATGTAGGTTGCCCTCAGGCGCCTGTTCCCCGCCCAGAGAGGAGGGGGTTAAAGCAGCAGCTGATTAGGGTGCTCTCGCTCACTCAGGCCAGGGGGAGGGAGGGGTACGGTACTCCTAATTGGAATGCGGGGGGAGCCTGCAGTGGCAGAAGCCACCGTGACGTTGCAACAGCCTGAGGCGCACCATGTGTTCTCCCAGGGAAGTTGTCCTTGGATCACGGGACCCTGGATAGTGACCTGTGCTTGCACATAGGATTCTTGGTGGCTGCGGCAGCAGCATTAGCATTTCAGGCCCATCTCTGAGGTTTAGCTGATAGCCGTGGGTCATGCCCATAAGCCCATCTCTGCAGCTCATTTACACAGTGCTCTGCCTTCTGTGAGTGGTGGGTGGTGCTCTGCCTTCTCGTGCACCCTGAAACAATGGTCTCTCGCCTCTTCGGCAGGTCCAGACTTTTTCCTGGACTCCCTTCTGGCTAGCTGTGGTGCACTAGCCCCCTTCAGGCTGTGTTCACGCAGCCAACCCCAGTCCTCTCCCTGGGGTCTGACCTACGAGGCCTGAGCCTCAGCTCCCAGCCCCCACCCCACCCCGGCAGGTGAGCAGAAAAGCCTCTAGGGCTGGTGAGTGCCGGTGGGCACCGATCCTCTGTGCAGGAATCTCTTTGCTTTGCCCTCTGCACCCCTGTTGCTGCACTCTCCTCTGTGGCTCCAAAGCTCCCCCACCACCCACATCCCGTCTCCATCAGTGAAGGGGCTTCCTAGTGTGTGGAAACTTTTCCCCCTTCACAGCTCCCTCCCACAGGTGCAGGTCCTGTCCCTATTATTTTGTCCCTTTTTTTTCTTTTTTTCTTCTGCCCTACCCAGGTACGTGGGGAGTTTCTCGCCTTTTGGGAGGTCTGAGGTTTTCTGCCAGTGTTCAGTAGGTGTTCTGTAGGAGTTTTTCCGCATGTAGATGTATTTCTGATGTATTTGTTGGGAGGAAGGTGATCTACACGTCTTACTTCTCTGCCATCTTGAAGGTCCCCCGCCCCCCCACCGCCTATGATTGACTCTTTATTGTGAGAACTGTGATATCATAGATTGGCTGGCTGGCTCCTTTCTTCAAGGATTATTGTCAGCTCAAAAGTTTTTCCTCACACACTGATATGTGGACTCCTGCATTTTCTGTGTGTGCTCTTAAACAGGCTTTGTTAATGCAAGAAAATGGGATTTTATAGTTATTTCCTGCCTTGTTTATGTAGGATACTCAAGGATATCTTAATTCAAATTCAAAACTCATAGCTTGAGCCCCCTATTTTTGCCTAGGCTAGTAACTAGCAGTTCTAAATGTCTGTAAGAGCAGTATCTTTTCACCTTTTCATAATGCAGAGCTACTGACACTGCTCGTTATACATTCTCTTCTTGGAGGGAGCAAATAATACATGTGTCTTCCATGTTTATATTCAGGGCTATTACTTCAGATTTGTACTATGGACATTAAATTTACACAGATGATTTCATGGATTTAGACCATCTTACCATTTTGCTTATATTACAACAACTAAGGTAGAAGTGTTTACATGTGTAATGTATATCAGAATTCCACACTAATAGCTATATATTAAATTTAGTATTCATTAACAGATTTCACTGATGTCTTGAGCTGCATCTTCTCTGTGAATTCAGTCATATGCTACCATAGGCTCAAATGAGAAAACTAAACAAAGACAAAACTATTACCTGCCCATTTTGATACTAGCCATTACACATTGGGAGATTCACTATGGTACTGGTGAGCAAGAGTCACCCTGTAACCTACTAGCTGGAATATATATTGGGATGTGAGCTCTCCTTGACAATAGTGATAAAATATGATAGAATACTGAATTTCCTATGCTACAGATGTCCTACATTTAAGCAACCTTTGGAGTAGTTTCAGGGTCAATGTGAGAGTTGTAAGAACAAAATACTGCACTACAAGAGAACCTCAGATGTGCTCCTGTATTCTCTGTGCAAACCCAAAAGTGCAAGGCATGTTACCAGATGATTTCTCAAGAGGATATGATGTTGCTAAAACAAGGATCTTTTTCCTATAAATTCAGATTGTGGAGGCTACTGGACTAGAGTGGGAATGAACAGGCCTGATAAGGGCAGAGAAGAGGAAGGTATCTAACAGAGATCCATGGTCTTTCCAGAGGTCCTGGTCCTAAACAGCTTCCCTTCTAATTACTCTAAATACAGCTGGTAAAATAAACCAGACATCTAACCTCTCCATTTAAAACAGATGAAAGACACGGTTAGGTTGAGAATGTCAACATTTGAACTACAGAAATAGTACTATTTGTGGCTGCTTCTGGGACCTTATTATTTCCTAAAATTGTGAGAATAGAGGAGGGTATAATAGAGCCAACTCACTTCATATGAAGAAGCATATTTTTTTTAAGTTAAAATCTTCACAAAGTCCTTGAAACTCATTTGTCCACAAGTAACAAACTTTGATAAGAAACTTATAACAGCTATCCAAAACCACCAAGTAAATATATTTAAATTCCTTACTCTCTTACTGATGATTTAAAATTAAATGTTCAAAAAAGAAGTGGCATAAGGGAAAGTAGTAACAATAACCAATAAACTAATAATCACCTTGAAAATAAAAGTGGCTCCAATTTATGCTTTTATAGAAATAATGAATATATGCTATATATATAAGTATATGAACTATTATGATCACTCCTTGTTAATTCTGAAAACTGTGAATTTTGGAGAAGTGACATGGCTTCCTCCAAGCATTAGCAGTAATACTACTAAGTGGCAAAGCTGGAACTTAGACACAAATAGTTTAAGTCCAAACTACATGTTCTCAGTAATGACATTACTATAGTGGCTCTCTTTATCACTGTTACAATTGCTGCTATACAGTTTCATATATTCTTCACCCAAACTCTATGTGACTTAGATTCATTTTAGATATGATGAAGCTATCATAGGGAGCTTAACTAATTTCACAGCTCTTCTAGAGGTAGCAAATGGTGCAGTGACTCAGATACCAAGGCCAGTATCCCTCCTGTATTCCATTCTGTTTGGGGGATTAATTTTTCTATCTGCCACTGCTTCAATTTCTTTTTATTTAGCTGAAGATAAAAGATGGGGGCATATATAAATATAAATATACACATGCATACTCACACACTTATTACTGTTTGGAATATTTTATATGTTATCATTAGTATAGTAAGGTTTTTAGTGCTTTGGAGAACATACATATTTTGTGTTGCTAGATTAAGACATACACTTTTTTTTTTTTTTTTGGTCCTCATCACATGCAGGATCTTAGTTCCCAGACCAGGTATCAAACCTATGCCCCCTGCATTGGGAGTGCAGAGTCTTAAACACTGGACTTCCAGGGAAGTCCCAAGATATACATTCTTATACACACATTATTTTGGACTTTCTTTACTTTCTCCTTCATTATTTAGCTACCACTATAAGTGTGTTAACATACGTAATTAACTGAGAAAGAAGTACTACATATGGATAGAGCACCTCTGGAGCCAAATGCCCCATTAGGCAGCAACTCCAGAGCTTTCTGTGCCTCTGAAGCTGCGAGTTCCACGTATTCTGTGCTCCCCTCACCGTCTGGATCTCACCATGAAATCTAGATACATGCTTTTATTTCCATATTTAAAAATTACTTAAATGAAACATTTATGAGTTCATTGGAGTCACTGAAACACTGGGCTGGAGGGTCTTGGTCTAGAGGCTTGCATCCCTCACAGAGCTATTCCCTGTCCTCTAACACTCTTCCTAGTGCTTCACAGGGTAGCTCCATGGAGAGATACCTCAGGACACCCTATTCTAAAGAGCTTCCTACTTTCACTCCCCACAGCATTGCCCTATTTTCTTTGCTATACCTGTTACTTTCTGAATTTGTTCTGTTCAATTACTTATTTGATGTCTTTTATTGCCTACAAGATGTCAGGCCACTGAGAATTAGAAATGGGTTTCTAGTTCAATCTTGTGTTCACAGTAACTAGAATAATGCCTGAATCACAGCTGGTTCTTAATAAATATCTGTGACATGAAAATATCTTAATTGGTTCCCTTGCTCTATATTTCCTTAATCTCTACTCCTCCCTTCAGCCTCCTGTTTGCTCTCCGGATCTCCAATTTCTTTCACCTCCATAATGCAGATGAATTTCTCCCTAGTAGTGTTGGGTGTCCCACCTTCTACCTTAAGCACTAATCAAGACATCCTTCTAAACAAACATAGCATTCGTCCTAAAGACTTAGAATTCATAAACATTATTTCATAAGTTATTATGTACTTGTAGATTGCCTATATACACACTAACATTTTTTGTGTGTATGTAAACCTGTATTACCTATTTTTTCAACAGAAGTAATCTATCAGCACACCAAGTTTAACTATAAGTATGTTAGAGAAGTATTTGAAATAGGCTATGGTTTTGCAGCAGATTTTCTAGTTTTGCTAAAACAATCTAAGAAATAGGAAGAAAATGATTTAAGGACAAAGAATCTAGTGGTGAGCAGGTATGGCAAAGACAGGTTCATGAATTACTACAGTGGATTCTAATGATTATGAGACCCACAATAGGCACACACTAGGGAAAACTTTTCAGGGAGCTCCAAAAGACATTCTATGTTTGTGCTATCAATTCAAGGTATTTTCCCAATGACTTGGCCTTTATGTAACAACGTCTAAAGAGAAAGAACTTCAGAAATCTTTATATCTCTGAATTATTAGAGATGAAAAAATAATTCAAAAGGATAGTTGAACTGGCAGGGATGTTTTTGAGAAGGTTGAGAGAGTTACAAAACACTACAAAGAGGTAAATAATGAAAAACAAAACCCATAAAAACTTTATCCATTATCAGTAATTGTTTAACAAGTAAGAGGATAAATTTAGACTTTCTGCTAAAGCAGTGGCATTCTATTAGGGACAAATAAAGATTTCTTGCTTATGCTAGATGGTGGAAAAAAATAAGTTACAAAACTCAGAAAGAAAAAAATATGAATTTTGAGTTGCAGACTTTAAGCTGAGAAAACTATGGAAGTAGTCTAAGGCAGAGCCAACTGAACAATTCTCCGAGTATGCTCTGATTAGAAATGCTGGGAAAATCTAACAACTCATGTTCACTGTTGCTAATTTAACCATGAAAGATTGACATGGCCAAAGAAATTTCCAACTTCAAACTAAAATGTTGAATAGAATAGGCAGATAGGCAGTGTTTTCGATGCTTGTCTCATTGGAAGAATGTGACATTGGAAGAGAAAGAGTTATACTGAAAGTGATTAGAATACTATACAGATGATAAATATTAATTCTTCTCAACAACAGTTTCTAACAAAAGGCTGACATTTTCTTGATGGAGAACTGAGTATTGGAAAAACTGGAAAGAATTCATTCAAAGATAGCAGGTTAAGTGATAAAACAAAGCAAACCAAAAAAAAATCTTTAAAATGAAATTTTGATAAGAGAGGAAAAGGCAAATGAGTACTTTGAAGGAAAAAAAATGCAATAATGCAGAGTAATTCTAATTTACATTTTGCTCCAAAGAGAACAGAAATTGCATTGTTCATTTGAATGTTAACAATTTTATCTCTTAGAAGCTGAGGAGGTGGTGAGTGGAACCCTGTACTCTTCTAACATACAAGAATTTATTGGTTGGTAATGAGAAAATGTCAGAAAAGATTAAAATGCACTTGTACTTTTATAAGGGAATGATTACTATATTTAGATATATACCCTAAACTTTTAGGAGATATTTCAATAATTACTCAACCAGTGTAAAGATGATGACAGAAGAGTTGCTCAGTAAATGAATTACAAGAGATGGCTAATTATCTTTTTTAAAAATTTTATTAAAGTATAGGTGACTTACAATGTTGTGCTAATAGAATTATACAAATAAATACAGGAAGACATATGAAATGAAACATTTAAAATATGTATTTTGGTGAATGTTTCCCTACCACCTAGATCAAAATACAGAACTTCTCATTACATCGGATTTTTTTTTTCAGTATGCATGTGATGCATTCAAGTCAATCCCTCATACCCAAATAGGAAAACAGTATGGCTTCAATCATCATCAGTTAGAGAGGCTCATTTTAACTCTGTATAAACAGAATCTCACAGTATGTACTCTGTTTTCAGCCTTCTTTTGCTCACAATACTAATGAATTTATCTATTTTAAGTGTATCATTAATTCATTCTTTTTCATTAATATATATGAATGATATATTAGTATACCACAATTTATTTATCCATTGTAGTGCTGATGGAAATTAAAGTTGTTGTGGGCTTTAGAAAAGCTGCTATGAATTTTCTTGTATATGTACTATGATGGGCATGAAAGAGCACTTAAGAAAATATGATAGAGAACCCAGGGGCACAGTGATTCAGAGTATGTACTCTGGAGCCAGATTGCTGAGTTCCTCTAATTCTCCATCTGTGTGACCCTGGGCAAGTTCTCTCAACCTTTTCTGTCTCACTTTCTCCATCTGTAAAACTAGGATTAAAACAGTACTTAATCCATACAATAATTTTGAAGGAAAATGAGTTGATATACAGACATACCATGTTTTATTGTGCTTCATTTTATTGCACTTTGCAGACATTGCGTATTTTTTACAAATTAAAAGTCTGTGGCAACCCTGCATCAAGCAAGTCTACTGGCGCCATTTTTCCAACATTTGTTCACTTCATGCCTCTGTCACATTTTGGAAATTCTTGAATTATTTCAAACTTTTTCATTATTATTATATTGTTATTCTGATCTGTCATCAGTGATACTTGATATTACTATTTTAGTTGTTTCCGAGCTCTACAAACCATGCCCACATAAAACAGCAAACTTAATAAATGTTGAGTGTGTTCTGCCTGCTCCACCAGTCAGCTGTTCTACTGCCTCTCTTGGGGTATCTCTATTCTCTGAGACACAACAATACTGAAATTTGGCTAATTATCAACCCTACAATGGCCTCTAAATGTTCAAGTGAAAGGAAGTGCCTCTCACTTTAAATCAAAAGCTAGAAATGATTAAACTTTGTGAGGAAGGAATGTTGAAAGCCAAGACAGGCCAAAAGCTATGCCTCTTGCACTAAAGAGTTAGCCAAGTTGTGAATGCAAAGGGAAAGTTCTTGCAGGAAATTAAAAGTGTTACTCCAATCAGCTTGGTGCTTTGTGATCGCCTGGATGGGTGGGATAGGGAGGGTGGGAGGAAGGGAGACACAAGAGGGAAGAGATAAGGGAACATATGTATATGTATAGCTGATTCACTTTGTTATAAAGCAGAAACTAACACACCATTGTAAAGCAATTATGCTCTAATAAAGATGTAAAAAAAAAAAGTGCTACTCCAGTGACCATAAGAATAATAAGAAAGTGAAACAGCTTTTATGGAGAAAGTTTCTATGGTCTGAATAGAAGATCAAACCAGCCACAGCAATCCCTTAAGTCAAAGCCTACTCCAGAGAAAGGCCCTAACTCTCTTCTATTCTTTAAAAGCTGAGAGAGTTGAGGAAGCTGCAAAAGAAAAGTTTAAAGCTAGCAGAGGTTGGTACATAGGTTTAAGGAAAGAAGCCATCTTTATAACTTAAGAGTGCAAGGTGAAGTAGCAAGTTCTGATGTAGAAGCTGTGGCAGATTATCCAGAAGATCCACCTAAGATAATGAAGGTGGCTATGCTAAATAACAGATTTGCATTGTGGACAAAATATTCTATTTTTGGAAGAAGATGCCACCTAGGCCTTTCATAGCTAGGGAGAAGACAACATCTGGCTCCAAACCCTCAAAGGACAGGTTGATTCTTTTGTTAGGGGCTAATGCAGCTGGTGACTTGAGTTGAAGCCAATGCTCATTTGCCATTCTGAAAATCTTAGGGACCTTAAGAATCATGCTAAATCTACCCTGTCGTGCTCTATAATAGAACAACAAAGCCTGGATGACAACTTATCTGTTGACAACATGGTTTACTGAATATATTAAGCCCACAGTTGATACCTGCTGCTTGGAAAAAAGATCCCTTTCAAAATATTACTGTTCATTGACAATGCACCTCGTCACCCAAGAGTTCTGATGGAGATGTACCACAAAATTCATTTTTTTTTCATGCCTGCTAATATAATACTCATTCTGCAGCCATGGATCAAGGAGTAATTTTGAATTTCAAGTCTTATTCTTTAAGAAATACAATTCATAATGCTATATCTGCCATAGATAGTGATTCCTTTGATGGATCTGGGAAAAATCAATCGAAAACCTTCAGAAAGGATTCACCATTCTACATGCCATTAAGAACATTCAAGGTTCATGGGAAGAGATCAGAATATCAACATTAACAAGAGTTTGAAAGAACTTGATTCAATGCTCATGGATGACTTTGAGGGGTAAGAGACTTCAGTGGAGGAAATAACTGCATATGTGTCAGAAACAGCAAGAGCACTAAAATTAGAAGTGGACCCTGAAGATGTAACTGAATTGTTGCAATCTCATGATAAAATTTGAACATATGAGGAGTTGCTTCTGATAGATGAGCAAAGAAAGTGGTTTCTTGAGATGGAAAATACTGCTGGTGAACATGCTGTGAAGATTGTTGAAATTACAACAAAGGATTTAGAATATTACACAAACTTAGTTGCTAAGACAGTGGCAGGATTTATGAGGATTGACTCCAATTTTGAAAGAAGTTCTACTTTGAGTGAAAACACTATCAAACAACATTGCATGCTACAGAAAAACTGTTCATGAAAGTAAGAGTCAATTGATGTGGCGAACTTCATTGTCATCTTTTAAGAAACTGCCACAGTCACTCAACCTTCAGGAACTATCACCCTGAACAATCAGCAATTATCAACATTGAGGCAAGACTCTCTGTCAGCAAAAAGATTCTGAAGGCTTAGATGATGGTTAGCCTTTTTATTTTTTTTAAGCAATAAAGCATTTTTAACTAAGGTATGTACATTGTTTTTTCAGACATATGCTATTATTGCACACATGACAGACTACAGTATAGTGTTTATCTGACTTTAATATGCACTGGGAAGCTAAAAAAATTATGCGACTTGTTTTATTGTGATATTCACTTTATTGTGGTGGTCTGGAAGTGAACCCACAGTACCTCCAAGGTATGCCTCTATATGAATTATGCAGAGCAATGCTTGGCACACAAGTATTTCAAAGAAATTCATGGCAACAGTGTTAGGAAAGCAAATGACAAAATGAGCTGATGTTAGCAGAAAATTCCAATGACTACAACAGGATATATTTTTTAACTTTGTGAAAATAGAAGGAGCTAGTTGACTCATTATTTCTACTTTCTCTGATAGACAAATGCATTCGTAGTGAAGATGTAAATATCTGTTAATCATTAAGAGTAACTTAAACCAGTGCAGATGTTCAGCTGGTCCATCCTGCTGTGTCCATATCTGTTAAATTTCAGCTTCTGTTGCAATTGGTCAACTACTTTATTAGCTGTAGGTGAGGAGACACCAGGAGAGCATCTGGCCATGTTAAGTGACTTCCCATTTCCAGGTTCATACAAATGGCATTTGGGATGTTGGACACATTTCAAATGCAAATATTTAGCAATTACATATTCTGAGTAAGGTAAAATAGGAAAGGAGCCAAATGACAATTTTTAAAGAGAACAAATTGGATTCTGAAAAGTACTGACCTATGGCATACTTATTGAATGACAATTAAAGTTCAGATACTGTGCAAGGCAGTGGATACAAAATGATATACAAGACACGATTATTATGTTTGAGAAGTTTACATGTTATTCTGAAAGAGTCAATAAATACGTAAAAAAATGTCACTTAGCTATAAAAATTTATCAGCTATGATTACTAAATACATGTCTGTGCATTTGGGGATTAAAAAGTCAATATTAGAGGTTCAGGAAGAACAAGTTGCCCCAAAATAATCAGGTTTTTTCACATATATGGTCTCTAGATTGTGAAATGTAGTTATATCTTCTTTACAAAACATATCTGTATCAATTAATTCTTCCATGTTCAAACCACTAGGTCCCTATTCACTAGGGACCATTGGTGGCCTTTTAAAGGAATTTCTACTCCAAAGATGATCCCCTAACATTTACTCAGAAAGTCCACACTCTAAAACTGCATGCTATGAAAGATTCAGCTTTCATACCTCACATCATCACCATAAGGTTTGTTCATTAAAATAATTGTTAAAATGAATTTTAATTTTTTAAGTTATTTTATTATGGCAATAAGGATAGGCTAAAATATTTAGAGTGGGAATTTACCCTTTTATGAACATGGCATAAAACTCAAAAGAGGACTTTATACATTACTCTTGATCCACAGATGGTTTGTGTCATAACCCTGTTTGCAGGATTCTTTTTCATCCTATTCTGATAGATATTTGAATCCAGCCACTGGAAATTCTCACAAGGCTTCGTGTAAGGTGTCTCAAAATATGACAGAGGGGTGAGGATATACCAAATTCATAAAAAAGTTTTAAATCTATATCTAGCTTTTAATAAATGTCTGCAGGCAAGGCAGAATTAGACTAGACTTTACTGAGACTTTACTTTAGAATGAGCCGGAGGACAAGATTATAGAAATAGCTTACCTTTGTCTAATTCTATTCACTTCTACAAACAAATGACAAATTAGGCCAAATGACAATATTATTCTTTTCTAGTTCTATATTCTCTGAGACTTCTCTGCTATATACCTGAAAAGGGCTTAGAAAGTGGCATGTAATACTGTGTTAATACATATTTTTGAATAAATAAATGAGAGAAGAGTTTAAATTAAGACCCTTGAGAAAGTAATCATAAACATATTAAAAAATTATAAATTATGGGTTTGTAAATCACTAAGTATATTCCTAAATATTTGTGTCTATGACAACTGCCGAATAAAATGTGCCAAGACAAACTATCAAACAATTCTATCCACTTTTTAAATTTATTTCTATATCCAGAATCTTGCATTTCTTTTTTTTTTTTTTTCCTTTGGTAAGAACACTTGAGATTTACCCTCTTTAAAAAATTTTAAGTGTAGAGATCCAGTGCTGGGTGAAGCCTCTCTGCACTCAGCCTGATTCCACCATCTTGAATCATGGTGTCTTGTGGGATGCTTTTGCACATGGCCTGCAGCTGAAGTGTCAGATGGGGAAGTCCTGTGCTGGGAACCCTAATGCAACTTGTTAGGAGTGAGGCCTCTTCACATGGCCCCCTATAGTACTTCAACGTTAAGCAAGCCAAGACAGCTACAGACAGGTATAAAAGGAGCTGGAGCTCTGAGTCCGAACCACTGGACTAACAGAACCTCAGACCCCAGGGAATATTCAGTAGAGTGAGGTTGCACAGAGCTCCTCATCTCAACACCAAGACATAGCTCTACACAATAGCCTACAAACTCCAGTGTTGGAAGCCTCAGGCCAAACAAGTAAAACAGGAACACAATCCCACTCAAAAAAAAAAAAAAAAAAAAAAAAGGGCAAAAAAAAAAATGTTACAGATGAAGGAGCAAGGTAAAAACCTACAAAACCAAATAAATGAAAAGGATATAGGCAATGTACCTGAAAAAGAATTCAGAGTAATGGTAGTAAAGATGATCCAGAATCTCAGAAATAGAATGGAGCATGGATTGAGAAAATACAAGAAATGTTTAACAAAGATCTAGAAGAACTAAAGAACAAACAAACAGAGATGAACAACACAATAACTGAAATGAAAAATACACTAGAAGGAATCAAAAGCAGAATAACAGAGGTAGAAGAACAAATAAGTGAGCTGGAAGACAAAATGGTGTAAATAACTGCTGAGGAGACAAATAAAGAAAAAAGAATGAAAAGAATTGAAGACAATATCAGAGAACTCTGGGACAACACGAAACACACCAACATTTGAATTATAGGGGTCCTAGAAGAAGTAGAGAAAAAGAAAGGGTCTGAGAAAATGAAGAGATTATAGTGGAAAACTTCCCTAACATGGGAAAGGAAATGGTCACTCAAGTACAGGAAGCACAGAGTCCATACAGGATAATTCCAAGGAGAAACACTCTAAGACACATATTAACCAAACTAACAAATATTATTCAAACAAAAAATATTAAAAGCAGCAAGGGAAAAACAATAATATACAAAGGAATCCCCATAAGGTTATCAGCTGAATTTTCAGTGGAAACTCTACAGGCCAGAAGAGAGTGGCAGGATATACTTAAAGTGATGAAAGAGAAAAACCTACAACCAAGATTACTCTACCCAGCAAGGATCTCATTCAGATTCAATGGAGAGTCAAAAGCTTTTCAGACAAACAAAAGCTAAGAGAATTCAGCACCACCAAACCACCTTTATGACAAAGGCTAAAGAAACTTCTCTAAGTGGGAAACACAAGAGAAGAAAAAGACCCAGAAAAGCAAACTTAAAACAATTAAGAAAATGGTAATAGTAACATACATATCAATAATAACCTTGAACGTAAATGGATTAAATGCCACAACCAAAAGACACAGACTGGCTGAATGGTTACAAAAACAAGACCCATATATATGCTGTTTACAAGAGACAAACTTCACTTAAGGACACATACAGACTGAAAAAGGATGGAAAAAGATACTCCATGCAAATGGAAATCAAAAGAAAGCTGGAGTAGCAATATTCATATCAGATAAAATAGACGTTAAAATAAAGAGTGTTACAAGAGATAAGGAGAGACAGTACATAATGATCAAGGGACCAATCCAAGAAGAAGATATAACAATTATAAATGTTTATGCACCCAACATAGGGGCACTTCAATACATAAGGCAAATGCTAACAACCATGAAAGGAGAAACCGACAGTAACACAGTAATAGCAGGGAACGTTAACACCCGACTTATACCAATGGACAGATCATCCAAAATGAAAATAAATAAGGAAACATAAGCATTAAATGACACAATAGACCAGATAGATCTAACTGATATTTAGAGAACATTCCATCCAAAACTGGTAGAATGCACTTTCTTCTCAAGTGCACATGGAACATTCTCCAGAATAGATCACATCTTGGGTCACAAATCAAGTCTCAGAAAATTTAAGAAAACTGAAATCATATCAAGCATCTTTTCTGACCACAACACTATGAGATTGGAAATCAATTACAGGAAAAAAACTGTAAAAAACACAAATACATGGAGGCTAAACAGTGCACTACTAAATAACCAACAGATCACTGAAGAAATCAAAGAAGAAATTAAAAAATACATAGAAACAAATGACAATGAAAACATGACAACCCAAAACATATGGAACACAGCAAAAGCAGTTCTAAGAGGGAAGTTTATAGCAATTCAATCTCACCTCAAGAAACAAGAAAAATCTCAAATAAACAATCTAACCCTACACTTAAAACAACTAGAGAAAGAAGAACAAAGAAAACCCAAAGTCAGTAGAAGGAGAGAAACCATAAAAATCAGCAGAAATAAATGAAATAGAAATGAAGAAAACAATAGCGAAGATCAAAAAATCTAAATGCTGGTTCTTTGAGAAGACAAACAAAATTGATAAACCCTTAGCCAGACTCATCAAGAAAAAAAAAGAAGAGGATGCAAATCAATAAAATTAGAAATGAAAAATGAGAAATCACAACTGACACTGCAGAAATACAAAGGATTATAAGAGACTACTACAAGCAATTATATGCCAATAAAATGGAGAACCATGAAGAAATGGACAAATTCTTGGAAAGGTACAATTTTCCAAGACTGAACAAGGAAGAATTAGAAAATATAAACAGACCTATCACAAGTAATGAAATTGAAACTGTAATTAAAACTCTTCCAACAGGGCTTCCCTGGTGGCGCAGTGGTTGACAGTCCACCTGCCGATGCAGGGGACACGGGTTCGTGCCCCAGTCCGGGAAGATCCCACATGCTGCGGAGTAGCTGGGCCCATGAGCCATGGCTGCTGAGCCTGCACATCCGGAGCCTGTGCTCCGCAACGGGAGAGGCCACAACAGTGAGAGGCCCGCGTACCGCAAAAAAAAAAAAAAAAAAAAAAAAAAAAATCTTCCAACAAACAAAAGTCCAGGACCAGATGGCTTCAGAGGGGAATTCCATGAAATATTTAGAGGAGAGCTAACACCAATCTTTCTCAAATTCTTCCAAAAAATTGCATGGGGAGAAGTACTCCCAAATTCATTATACAAAGTCACCATCACCATGATACCAAAATCAGAAAAAGATATCTCAAAAATTATAGACCAATATCGCTGATGAACATAGATGCAAAAATTCTGAACAAAATACTAGCAACCAGAGTCCAACAGCACATTAAAAGGATCATACATCATGCTCAAGTGGGATTTATCCCAGGGATAAAAGGATTCTTCAATACATGCAAATCAATCAATGTAATACACCACATTAACAAATTAAGGAATAAAAACCATATGATCATCTCAAAAGATGCAGAAAAAGCTTTTGACAAATTTCAATACCCATTTATGATAAAAACTCTCCAGAAAATTGGTGTAGGGGTAACCTACTGCAACATAATAAAGGCCATATATGACAAACCCACAGCAAGCATCATACTTAATGGTGAAAAAATGAAAGCATTTCCACTAGGATCAGGAACGAGACAAGGATGTCCACTCTTACCTCTCTTATTCAACATAGTTTTGGAAGTCCTAGCCACAGTAATCAGAGAAGAAAAAGAAATAAAAGGAATTCAAATCAGAAAAGAAGTAAAACTGTCACTATTTGCCGATGACATGATACTGTACATAGAAAATCCTAAAGACGCTACTAGAAAACTACTAGAACTAATCAATGAAGTTTGTAATGCTACAGGATACAAAATTAATGCACAGAAATCTCTGGCATTACTATACACCAACAATAGTGGAATACTGCTAAACAGTAAGAGGGAAAAACTGCTAATTGGTTCAATGACATGAATAAATCTTAAGTAGATTTTACTAAGTGAAAGAAGCCAGATCCAAGAAGAAAAGGCAGTATGTTGACAGAAAATAGATCAACGGTTGCCTGTGTTTGGGGGTAGAGGACACAGTGGCGACTACAAAAGGGCTGTGCAGAGAAGATTTTAGGGAGATGTAACTGTTTTGTATGTTACTGGAGTAGTAGATACTTGATGGTATGCATTTATCAAAACCCTTAGAAACTGTACATCACAAAGAGTTAAATTTAATATATGCAAATAAAAGAAACAAGATCAACTAAATTTGAGAGTCCAAGAATAGAATGCACATTAGGGCAAATGAATATAATTTTATTGCAAATGTATAGCAACTTCACTGAAGGTGGTGGGGGAAAAAAAGAGCTGACCTAAGTAACTTTGCAGGATGGTATTTGGAGTGGAAACTATGAGACCAAAGAAAAAAGTAACTGTACATAAACATTACTCTATTTCATAACCTTACTTCTCCTAGGGGTATGGATTTTCAATTCTAAAACTATGTTATGAGTATATTAGGGCTGAACAAAATCAAGAAGTTGTAGCTAATGAGGGACAGGTATCTCACTATCAGATAAGGAAGTTATAAATAAGCCACAGTGAACCCGCTGGTGCTGGATTAGAATCTGAGATAGCAGTATAAAGTCATATTTAGCTTAATATACATAGAGAGATACAGATAATATAGATATGTGTGTATACACGGGTTAGGAGCTATGCATATAATTTGAGCACTGCCTGCAGAGAGGGCCTAGAAGCAGTGATAGCCCAGTAGCATCAACCACACTGAGAGCCCAGATTTGGGTTTCTGAAGCCATTCTTCAATAAAAGGCATGAAAGCCCTTCAGAACCTGGCTGATTCCTAGACTTGAGGAAGACAAGACCATTATGAACCCACATTTTGTAGTGTCAAAGAAAGTTTGGGAGGCAGGTCAAAGGGAAGCAGGAGCCAACCTGAAATAGTTCTCAATGGCCAAAGCTGGAAAAGTTGAGCAAAAAGTCATGGAATAATAGAATGTAACCCAAAGTATAAGATACCTGTATGTAATTTCATGCTTATATAAATTATTGAATAAATAAATAAATGGGGCAGACATGATAAATCTTTCTTACAGAAAAATTATTATTTTTGAAGAAAATTACTCTCTAGGAGATGGAACTTAATTCTTTTCCCCTTTAATAACTGTCTGGATTTAGTGACTTGCTTCCACAGAATACAGTGAGTAAAAGCAAAAATAGGAACCTTACAGTAGAGAAACTTGGAAGAGCTAAACCAAGTGATCAAGTTTAATGTCACAATAATAAGTCATATGAGGAAATAAGACGTACAAGTTATCTCTGTGGGATTTTTTCCAAAATGCCTTACCTCCAGCCTTATCATGAGAAAAACATCAAACAAACCCAAACTGAGTACCTGACCAGTACACTCTTCAAAACTCTCGAGATCATGAAAAACAAGCATTAAAAACTGTCACAGAGAAGACTAAGGAAATGATGACTATCTGAAATGTAATATCCTGGATTGGATTCTAGAACAGAAAAATGACATTAGTGGAAACTAGTGAAATATGAATTCTGTAATTTTAGATAATAGTAATATACCAGTGTTAATTTCCTAGTTTTGACAAATCTCTCAATACCATGGCTCTGTTAATATTAGGGGAAACTTGAGTGAATGGTATATGGGAATTAGTTCTCTGTTCTACCTTTACAATATTTCTCTAAACCTAAAATTATTATATAATCAACTAAAATTATAAAAGATAATTACCACCTGACTAGTAAGAATAGTGGAAATAAAATAACTAAATGAGTTAAAAGGTTTATGATGAATGTTCTAGCCCATGTTGGAATGAAGTTTAAGAGAGAGAAATTGGAGAGGTTAAACTTTTTTTTTTAAAACAAAAGTAGAACAGAGAGGGTTATGGTGCTTATAGCTGGGGTGGGGTTTGTTGGAAATAAGTCATATAGAAAGTAAAGATTAAAAAACAATAAGAGATCTAATTTCAAGTACCATCCACACCATTTCTTTCTTCAGTCAGTGTTGCCTTTGCTGATCTCATCCTCCTTGTCAGAACAGAGATGGCCAGGTTTTTGATGACAGGTTAAAAAAAATTAATTTTTCATAGCCCTTTCTGAATCATTCCTATTTTACACAGGATACTTTATATACTTTTGGATTTTTCTATTCAAAATTGTGTTTAACTGATTAAAGTTTAAGATGAAAAATTGGCAAACTTTGCAATTCTGTTGAATCGTCCAACCTGCACTTGGATCTTGGTAAGCAATACACTTTGGTAAATTCTGGTAGCCAAAAAAGATCACCATGACATCAATGGTGTTGATAGACTAATACATCACAACTTAATTTCTAGAATTCTCTGACTCTGTAAATTTATTTATTTTTTCTCTTCTGGCTCTACACCATTTCTCTCTGGCTTAAAATATGGTAGATTTTGTTTGTTGGTTGGTTCCCCTAGAAAACAATTTAATATGTGCTTCACAGATGTTTCCTTACATTGGCCTGAGGAGGTACAGATGTCTAACTCTACCTATTTCCAACAGAGCAGAAATCTTCTGAATACTTTTTGGCTGCTGTTTTTCTGCAAAATTTTTCACTAACACTTCTTGAAACCCAACCACATACAGTTGAATGTGCAGATATCTATCATAGTATTTAAGAAAAAAATCTAAAAATTAGGGTTCACGTTTAGAAAACTCATTAATTCAATATTAAATTGCACTGATCACCTTTTTGGAATAGCAAGCACATTAGCTTCTAAAAATTGAACCATAAATATGAAGCAGAACCTGCCTCATTGAGTATACAGTCTAAATTTAGAAAGAGATAAATGAATAATTAAAATTTTGCCATAAATAGTGCATTTGAACATGGTCAAGTAACTATTTGTTCCAGGAAAAAACAAAAGTACCTGAATAATAGGATAAGCAGCATAAATGTTTTTGAGGCTATATGTAAGCTGGATCTTAATGATGTGCAGGCAATTGTCAAATAGATATTACCTTACTTAAATTGCAAGACTGTTTTGAAACATTGACACAGTATTTCTCTTGTTGTTTAAAATCTGCTTTTGAGACCATATAACGAAGTGTTTTAGAAGTGGGTTTACCATGCTCCTCAATCACAATAAGCAAATGATCAAGCCCATATATGTATGATATAATGCTATAGTATGTGAATATATATATGTATATGTGTAGGGGTGTGTATATATATGGACACATAAATGGATATGATCATACATATAAACATAAAGATCCTGGCATCTCTATCACCTCAAAATATAAGCACTATTAATAATTAAATGTACAAGTCTATGTGTATACCATGATTCAAAAGCTATATATAAAAATTGTAATAGGTACAATATGCAAGAACTAAGAAAGTTAAATTAACCTGAGTAAACAGAGGATCTAGGCATGACTGGTACAGTCTTATAGGGCTCGCATTCTTTGGGATTCACATTCAGTTTAATTCTCTGCTGTCACCATTTGCAATTATTGACAATGTTATCTTTGAATGTGTGTTTCGAAAATGAAATCAGGTAAGAAAATGGAACAAGTTTATAAGCAGAAGAGATAACGTACAGTGCATTTGTCTGCTCATCCTTGCTACCCCATTCACATATAGCAATCCCAATGCCCTACAAGAATGAACACAACTGCGGTACAACAGTGACGTGTGGGGTACAGGAAGATCAAAACAAGAATAAAGGAAGCGTTTTACCTCCACAACTGAGTAAGCACAATGACAGCCTCAAGAG
The DNA here is from genome assembly GCF_008692025.1 of Phocoena sinus. Taxonomy (NCBI): domain Eukaryota; kingdom Metazoa; phylum Chordata; class Mammalia; order Artiodactyla; family Phocoenidae; genus Phocoena; species Phocoena sinus. The sequence continues at coordinate 91,881,440 of NC_045765.1, read as the reverse complement.
GCCATGCTTCCTGTTCCAACCAGCACTTGCTTTAAACACAGAAGGCAAAGACATTCTAACAGACACAAACAGCCAATGGAACTTACATTCTTTCTTACTTGCAATTCCCCTGTATTAGCTAAATAACCACTTAGACTGAAGAATGATGACAGAATGAAAAATAAAGATTGGGCATCCCAGAGTTACTCTTTCTTCCAGTCCTTCCTTACTCATCAGTAAGACAAAAGTAGAGTCTTAATAAAATATGCTAACTTGTAGCAAAAGTGAAATAAAAAGCTATGTTATTCTTGTGCACTTTCATTTTTATAGTAACAGTGAAATAGGTATAGGTATGATGAGCTAAAAAAAATCATATAATTTTAGTTATGTCACATACAAATTACTCATATTTGCACTGAAACTGTCATTGCACAATATAAAAATGAACACTAAAAATTAATGATGTCTTAAAATTTTAATTTTTCTTTACTTAAAATGACATCAAATACCAAATAAAATACAACATGGCAGTTAAAGAGAGCTCACAGTTGAAAGGAAAATGCTTTATATTTTAGTACCTTTAACTGCACTTTTTGAACAATTTGCTACTATTACTATTTGTCATAAACTACTATTTGAAAAACATTAATTTCTATTTGTGGTAACTATGACTTGGCTTTTTTTTTATTATTTGAAAGAGACTTCACACATGAGAGGTAACATACAATTGTGGTGAAAGAAAGGAATTTGTAGACAAAAATGTCTGATTTTGAATCGTGGTTCTGCCACTTACTAGTTGTGTGACACTATGCAATATGGAAATTGTGTAAACCCCCCAGTTATACATCTGTTTTCTTATCTGTAAAATGGGAACAATAAGATTACCTCTCTTACAGGGTCCTTTATATATCAGTTTATATAATTATAATAATGTGCCTAGACCACAATAAATGTCACATAAATTGTTTTCTTCTATCATTGTCATTAGTCTATGTATACATAGAACTGTTCCCAGACATGATTCAAAAATCAAGAAGAAATAATGGATGAAAATAAATTAGAAATCACTTGGTGAGTGAAGACTTACAGAAGACAGGAAGGAATTAGATCATAATATTACAGGATAGTGTGCAAAGTAAAATTTTATGGGAAATGAATCGATATAAAAATGATCTATCCAGCCTTAAATAACAAAGCTGATTATAGGCTGACTCAAAAAATGTCCATTCAAGTCATGCTTATGGTAGAAGTCAATGTTTTATAAAAGATTCAGAATAGATGAGGACTAAATGTGTGTTACAGTAAAATTTGGAAATATGCGATGGGATGTTCCAGAAGGAATTGAGTTCCCATTCATAGGAAGTCAACAAGCTCTGACAGAAGAAACATGTGGAAAGATTATTACACAACAGATTAATATAAAGAGAAATAGGCTGACAGCAAGAGGTGTTAACTGTGATCACCATAATGGGTACCATGTATGTGTGTTAAAGAAATCCACATAAATACGCATGTTTGAAATTATCACTTAAATTTTTTCCATATGACTAAATATCCAGTATAGCACCCTCCTATTTTCATAAGTTATTAAGGTACACAAACAAAATAACATTTAAACATTAAATGCTATTCTGTCAGGTATTCCTAGATAAAAGATACTGAGGCAGTGCTAACAGGTAACAAACACACACTGTAGAAATTTTTATATTTTAACTTTTTCTCTGTATTAAAACTCTACCACAGCAATTTAGAAGTCATTTTCTAATGATTTGTAAATTTTCAAAACAATTTCGGATTAATAATGTTCTCTGTATAGGTAGCAATGATACAGATCCTGCTAAGATACTTGGAAAATTAGAAAAGCTATTTTTCTAAAGAAAACAAGGTATTTTAATAGTTTCACAACTGCTTATTGAAGAGCTTTCAACTGAAGGACTCCTGTGATCCCACCTGTCTTTTCCAGCCTCTCAACTTTTAACAAATATACTTGTTCAAATAACCACCCAGATAATTTTTCCTTTCTCACTTCCAAGCCCTTTGTCAAACCAGATAATATGCTTGGAAATACTTATTTTCTCCTTCCATCAGGCCATTACTTCTTCATCAGACGTACACTAAACTTTCATATTGTTCTGGACATTTCCTAGTTTAATCAGAAGAGAGAAATCAGCCACCTTTAAACCAATCTTGCCTGAAGGAAGATTTCATACAGTGGTTCCCCGGAACTTCATTCCAAATACAGTCAGCCCTCTGTACCCACAGTTCTGCATCCACAGATTCAACCAACTGTAGATGGAAGAGGGTTGGTTGAATCAAAGGATGCAGAACCCACGGATACAGAGGACTGACTGTACTATGCCATCTTATATAAGGCACTTGAGCATCTTTGAGATATGGTATCCACGGGTGTCCTGGCACCAATCCTCTGTGGACACCCAACCATGACTGTATGTACTTTTTAGGTGCTACCCTCTGAAATGTAGTTTGACATAAAGTTTACTTATTTTACTGTCTCTGTAGTTTTATCATATTTGATTCTGCTTTTTGAACATTTTTATTTGTTTGTATGTATGGTTTCTTCCTTAGATTTATTGGATTACCGGAAGCCAGGAGTCTTATCTGTAACTCAAGAAAGGTCTATTTCTCTCTAGTCCTCACAAAGATGCTCATGAAATGTCTTTTGAGGTTGAAGAAAATGTATCAGTATACATCAGTGGAGACTGCTTTTGAACCTCCAAGGAGGCAACAGATACCCTCAGAGAAAAATGATTTCATGTACTCTCTCAATACATTTTAATGGAATTAAAACAAAATAAACCTGTTGTTGAAAGTAAGCAAATCTCTATTGCCCTAAAACATATAATTTCAGAAGCCTAGAAGTTATTTTCTATGTCCTTTTTCTGATGGGTTGGTTTAAAAATACAACCATTGCTGTCACTTATTATTGGTTAAAATGTTGAATTTAAAGATTGTATCCATAATTCCATATGGAATAGCTACCTTTTTAACTCGAAACTTGAGAGATTTTACTGTTTCCTGTTTGTTCTTCTTCTTTTGGTAGAGAATGAGGACTGGTTGCTACAGCAACAGATTTGTTCTCTCCATGCATTTGTACTTTCATCAGATGTGCACTCTGACAGTGAGTTCTGACTTCTGAATATCTGACTTTTACAACCACAGCTAATTACAAAACCTGTAACAATTCCACATAGCTGCCCTAAAGGGTAATACAAAACTTGTAGTACTGAAGAAAATGTCGATTGCCAAAACAATTCCAAGGGAGAACAGAGAAAAGTAATTACATTTTAAAATCTATAGTCAAAAATATTAAACTTTAAATTATCTGTAGCTGCTGAGTTTACAAAATATCTTTGGGGAATGAGAAAAAATGTCAGTTTTCTCTGTCTTCACTTTTCTCCACCACTCTTGAACCAAGGTTCCTCAAAAATATTCAGAACCAGAATATTATATTGGTTTTCAATCACTTTGCTTTTCAACTAGAGAATTTAACTCTTGAATGAGGGGAGGAAGTTAAACTCACAACGTTTGAATCTTCTGTGATATGAACTACATTTTTATCTCTGACTGACTGTTAACTTTCTAAAAACACGGTGTGTGTTAAAGCTGCAGCATATACTTATTAAAAACAAACCTGAATATTCAAAGCTTTTGCTTTTTTTAACAAAGAGCCAGTCAATTTTTACAAAGAGCAAAGAGGTGGAATATGTTCAACCTAAAAAAGAGCTTTTGAAAAATAAATTAATAGAACAGACTTTTTAAAAAATCAGCAAAAAAAAAAAAAAAGAGGAAACTAAAGTTGAGGAAATTTCCTAAAAGCTACAGTAGAAACATGGAGAACTAGAGTATAACATTAAAAACAGAAGTAAATAGAGAACAAGTCCAGGAGACAACGATATTCAATTACTTTCCCCAAACACTTCCACTGACAGCTCCACCAGGAGCATCGCTTCCGCTTTGTCTTATGGCCATTCTATACCGACTCTACACACTTATTTCAGCACCTGTGAGCATCTCTATGCTCCAGCTCCACTAGCCAGTAATGTAAACAAAACAAACAAAAAACACTTACTCCCCCCCTCAAAGCTAAGATGATCCTTTAATTAACAAGTTACAAGGGCTTGCTTCCCACAATGTCATTTTAAAAGAAATTCCAGTCCTTCTCTATAATTTCACCCTTCAGTATTCACAGAACCTGCAGAAAAACTTATATGTTTACTTTTATTTATTACCTTTATCACATGCCAGAACAACACAGAAACACTCCTTAAGGGGAAGTGCAGTAATTTATGTTTCAATCTATTTGCCTTCCAGTTTTCTGATGCTTATACTAGTCTGCATATTTTCTTTGGCTACAGGTAAAAATCTGAAGCCTAAGTAGTATTTTGTATGTAAAGATGCACTCTGCAGTAGTGTTTTAGAGTAGAATCTTGGAAGGGACCTAAAAATAAATCAATAATATATTGATAAAATAAATTATGTATCTCCATACCAAAGAAGACTATCTAGAAAAGAGAAAGAATGACATGAATCTATATTAATTGATGCAAAATAAACACAGCCTATCTGGAAAGGATTTCCATTATATATGGTTGCCTAAGAACATTTTATATCTAATTTATATAAATTTATATTATTTATTGAAAAAGATCTAGAAATATGTTCACTAAAATATTTATTATAATTTCTGAGTGGTGGTCTCTTTTTATTTTTCTAGATAAAGTTTTCTATTTCTAAAATTTATTATCTTTTAAATATACCCCAAAAAACTTGAATTGGCAGTTACTGACTGTTAAAGATACCAATCTTTTCTTTATTTACATTTCTGTATTTCAAAGCTTCTAAATAGTATAACTACATAGATGTTTTTAAATGGTTTTGGCATTCTTTTATCATCTTCTAAGATAATACTGTAAAGAAACCCATTAAATATGTGTAAAACTATACTAATGAATCTGTGATGAATGGAGTAATTTTTTACACATTACAGTTAATTACAGCAGTGTAGCTATCTACTGAAAAATTCAACACTGATATTTTTGTCAGAATAAAGCTATTTTCCTTTACCTAGAGTTCAAGCAAACATAAAAGGAGTAAAAACAAATCTTGTATTATAGAAGAAAAGGTGAATAACACAATTCTTAGAATATTCCTTTGGCAAAACCTTTTAATTTTTTAAGTTCTCTGACAAAGAACTCCTTTTAGTAGTCAAATTTAAGTAGTCAAATTTTAAAATGAAAGCTACTTATAATTGTCAAATAATGTTTAAGTCAACATTTTAAAGTTGCTTTCTTCCCAATATTTTAATCAAACTATGTTTTTTCTTATTATTTTATAACTTTCCTCTTTTTTATAATGCACAAAATGATTTGAATAAAATGTTATTACTTTTCATTTCAATTTTTACACAAAATGACATACATATCTGGATATTAGAATACAGAATTTAAAAGAAATCATATAAATATATTTATAAAATCTGAAACAATCAGAATTTTCTTCTTACTCTTAAACTCTTTGAATCTAAGGTTATATTTTTGGTGACAAGAAAGCTGCTCAATTTTGGACAATTACACTTCAGTTGAATTTATAATAACTTGCTTTCATGGAAAGCATGCTAATACTTAATACTACAGCCAAAATTCCATTATTGATTCACAAAAGATTCTAAAGCTTAAACAAAAATTATAGTAAAATAAAAATCTCATTATAACCTTGTATATCTCTCACCATCATATCAAGAACTGCTACAAGTAACATAAATTAGAAATAATTCAACTTCTTTTCCTCTTCAGTGTCCTTTGGCACTTTAAACATTTAATAGGTTATTCTTTTCTATATGTGTTATCTACAGTTACTATGTGCTACTAATGGGTGGTTGGAGGATTTCAACTAGGTTTCTCATGTCAGAATATACCTCTCTTCCGATGGTATATACAATAAAATTTATTGTGAGTGAGTTAAGGATGCTTTGCAACTATATTCTTGTTTGGTTTAAAACAGGAATTTAGAAACATTATACATAATTAAAATAAAGCTATATAGTTTGAAGAGTGCATAATATTTTAGAAAAGTAATCAAAGAACAAAATCAATTAAGGACAATAATTTTCCTGCTCCTTATACTGAAGTGTGATTTTAAGTCTGCTTTAATCAAAGAGATATCTCTGTATTGTTTTCTACAAGTTTCCTCATAAGAGTCTCTTCCTTATCCCACATAAAATGAATCAATAAATGCAACTATATGACAAATTCATGGTATCCTCCTTTCCAAGCAGGATTTATGTGTAATTACTCTGATATCTTAGGGAACTACCATCTATATATTCATGAATTAATATACATCAAATAGTTTCAAGAAATGTCTTCATCCTTTGGGGCTGCTGTCACAAAAATACCAGGGACTCTGTGGCTTACAAACAACTAACATTTATTTCTCACATAAATAAAGACTGGGAAGTCCAAGATCATTACACAGGCAGATTCCATATCTGGTGAGACCCTGCTTCCTCACTGGCTGCTGTCTTTTCATTGGAATATCAGTTGGTGGAAGAGGGACAGGATCTCTCCCAGGCATTTTTTATAAGGGCATGAATCCCATTCAGGAGGACTCCGTCCTATAAACTAGTCATTTCCCAAAGGCCCTACCTCCAAACACCAACATGTGGAGGATTAGGTTTCAACTAATAAAATCTGGGGTAACACAGACTTTCAGACCACAGTAAGCAATCATTACTAATTCGGGATCCATAGAGGATTGCATGTAAAACTGCTCATATATTGAAAAGCCATCAGATATCTTGCAATAAAACAAATTTCATCAACTTACATCTTTTAAAAGATAAAGATAGAAGTAAATTCTTTCTTTGTCTTGCTTAGAGAGGATTAAAGTTATTTTCAAATTTTACTTTAAACAGGAATATTCAAGTATATTTAAAATAAATTCAAATTTATTTAATAAACACATAACTTTGACAAAATATAGTATTTTTAAAGGCATAAATTTTTCTTGACATTTCTCCTCTGTGGAACAATATTAATATTTTTATCACACAATACATTAAAAGTATCATACACCATTATCAAGTGGGATTTATCTAATCCTTGTATTATCCAATACAAGGATTCCTCAATATCCACAAATCAAAAGTATGATACACCACATTAACAAACTGAAGAATAAAAGCCATATGATCATTTAAAGTGATGCAGAAAAAGCTTTTGATAAAATTCAACACCTATTTATGATAAAAACTCTCCAGAAAGTGGGCATAGAGGAAAACTAACTCAACACAATAAAGGCCATATATAACAAACCCACAGATAATATCATACTCAATGGTGAAAAGCTAAAATCATTTCCTCTAAGATCAGGAACAAGACAAGGATGTGCACTCTCACCACTTTTATTCAATATAGTTTAGAAGTCCTAGCCATGGCAATCAGAGAAGAAAAAGAAGTAAGAGGAATCCAAATTGGAAAAGAAGAAGTAAAACTGTCACTGTTTGCAAATGACATGGTACTATACATAGAAAATCCTAAAGATGTTAACAGGAAACTACTAAGGCTCATCAACGAATTCAGTAAAGTTGAAGGACACAAAATTAATACATAGAAATCTGTTGCACTTCTACACACTAACAATGAAAGAGCAAAAAGAGAAATTAAGAAAACAATCCCATTTACCATGGCATCAAAAAGAATAAAATACCTAGGGGGTTTCCCTGGTGGCGCAGTGGTTGAGAGTCTGCCTGCCGATGCAGGGGACACGGGTTCGTGCCCCGGTCCGGGAAGATCCCACATGCCGCGGAGCGGCTGGGCCCGTGGGCCATGGCCACTGGGCCTGCGCGTCCGGAGCCTGTGCTCCACAACGGGAGAGGCCACAACAGTGAGAGGCCCGCGTACAGCAAAAAACAACAACAACAACAACAAAAAAAGAATAAAATACCTAGGAATAAACCTACCTAAGTAAGCAAAAGACCTGTACTCAGAAAACAATAAGATACTGATGAAAGAAATTGTAGAAGACACAAACAGAGGGAAAGATATACTATGTTCTTGGATTGGAAGAATCAATATTGTCAAAATGACTATACTACCCAAGTCAATTTACAGATTCAATGCAGCCCTATCAAATTACCAATGGCATTTTTCACAGAATTAGAACAAAAAATTTTTTAATTTTTATGGAGACACAAAAGACCCTGAATAGCCCAAGCCATCCTGAGAAAGAAAAACAGAGCTGGAGGAATCAGGAGCCCTCATTTCAGACTATACTACAAAGCTAAACAAGTGTGGTACTGGCACAAAAACAGACATATAGAACAATGGAATAGGATAAAAAGCCCAGAAATAAACCCACATACATATGGGCAATTAATCTACAACAAAGGAGGCAAGACTATACAATGGAGAAAAGACATTCTCTTTAATAAGTGGTGCTGAGAAAACTAGACAGCTACATGTAAAAGAATAAAGTTAGAACATTCTATAACACCATACACAAAAACAAACTCAAAATGGATTAAAGATCTAAATGTAAGAATGAATACTATAAAATTCTTAGAGGAAACATAGGCAGAACACTCTTTGACATAAACTGCAGTAATATCTTTTCGGATTCACATCCTAGAATTATGAAAATAAAAGCAAAAGTAAACAAATGGGACCTAATGAAACTTAAAAGCTTTTGTACAGCAAAGGAAACCATAAACAAAATGAAAAGACAACCCACAGAATGGGAGAAAATATTTGCAAATGAAGCATCTGACAAGGGATTAATCTCCAAAATATACAAAGAGCTCATGCAGCTCAATATCAAAAAAACAAACAACCCAATCAAAAAAATGGGCAGAAGGTCTAAGTAGACAGTTCTTCAAAAAAGACACACAGATGGCCAAAAAGTACATGAAGATGCTCAACATCACTAATTATCAGAGAAATGCAAATCAAACATACAATGAGGTATCACCTCACATTGGTCAGAATGGCCACCATCAAATGTCTACAAACAATAAATGCTGGAGACGGTGTGGAGAAAAGGGAACCCTCTTGCACTGTTGGTTGGAATGTATATTGGTACAACCACTATGGAGGACAGTATGGAGGTTCCTTAAAAAAGTAAAAATAGAACTATCATATGATTCAGAAATCCCACTCCTGGGCATATATCTGGAGAAAACCATACTTTGAAAAGATACATGCACCCCAATGTTCATTGTAGCACTGTCTACAATAGCCAAGACATGGAAGCAACCTAAATGTCCATCGACAGATGAATGGATAAAGAAGATATAGTATATATGCAATGGAATACTACTCAGCCATTAAAAAGAATGAAATAATGTCATTTGCAGCAACATGGATGGATGTAGAGATTATCATACGAAATGAAGTCAGAGAAAAACAGATGCCATATAAAATCACTTATATGTGGAATCTAAAAAGATGATACAAATCAACTTATTTACAAAACAGAAGTAGACTCACAGACTTCAAAAACAAACTTATGGTTACCAAAGTGGAAACATGGTGGGGAGGGATAAATTAGGAGTTGGGGATTAACAAATACAATACTACTACATATAAAATAGATAATAAACAATGACCTATTGTATAGCACAAGAACTCTACTCAATATTCTGTAATAACCTATATGGGAAAAGAATCTGAAAAAGAAAGGATATATGTATACATATAACTGAATCACTTTGCCGTACACCTGAAACTAACACAACACTGTAAATCAAATATATTCCAATATAAAATAAAAATTAAATTTTAAAAAAAGAGGTACAAACTATTATGTATAAAAGAAGCTACAGGGATATATTGTACAACACAGGGAAAATAACCAATATTTGATAATAATTATAAATGGAGTATAAAAGAAAACAAATATTTTTAACAAGGTCATGACAAATCTTTTAAATGCATTTTTACATTCATTAACTTTCCCATCATTATTAAATACTGTAGAGCAAAATCGAAGTTTGATTTTCCTCTACCATAAATGCTCTTTGAGTAGCATTTAATTTATAAGGAAACTGACAATTATCTGGATGAGAAAAAAGGAAAATTTACAAAAACTGTGACCATACTAATGATGCAGAACAGAAGCCATTATTCATCAGGTGTATATCTATGAAATAATTCATTTCAAATAATTAATGCATACTAAGTACATAATAAACATATCCCTTCATTCATCTGGAGGACACAATAAAATGTCAACTCCAGTGTGTCACACCTTTCTATAATACCTGTCCCTTGGCTTAAGGATTACCAGTCAATCACTTCTAGCCAATAGAATATGGTAAAAGTGATAGGACAGCCAGTCACTCCACTGATTATGTTACATTACGTAAAACTCTATCTTAGCCAACTGACATATCCTCCTGGGCTTGAAGAAGGGAGCTGCTCTGTTGTGAGAATGTCCCCCGAGGGAGAGGATCATGTGACAAGGATCTGTGAGTATCCCTGAGAAGAGAGAAGGACTTCCAGTTGACAGCCACCAACAAAAGGGAAACACTGTTCTTTTTCTCTTTCTTTTTTTTTTTTAACAACTGAAAGGAACTCCATTCTACCAACAACGATGTGAACCTGAAAAAGGATCTTGGCCTCCAAAATGGAATACAGCCCTACAGACAACTTCAGGGTTGCTTCCAGAGGTCCTGACCAGAGGATGCAATAAAGCTGTGCCTGAGAGAGACCTTCAAGATGGCGGAAGAGTAAGACATGGAGATCAACTTCCTCCCAAAAAATACATCAGAAATACATCTACATGTGGAACAACTCCTACAGAACACCTACTGAATGCTGGCAGAAAACCTCAGACTTCTGAAAAAGCAAGAAACTCCCCCACGTACCTGGATAGGGCAAAAGAAAAAAGAAAAAACTGAGGCAAAAGAATAGGGAAGGGACCTGCACCTCTGGGAGGGAGCTGTGAGAGAGGAAAGGTTTCCACACACTAGGAAGCCCCTTCACTGACGGAGAGAGGGGGTGGGCAGGGGGCAACTTCAGAGCCATGGAGGAGAGCGCAGCAACAGGTGTTCAGAGGGCAAATCGGAGAGATTCCTGCACAGAGGATCCGTGCCGACCAGCACTCACCAGCCCGAGAGGCTTGTCTGCTCACCCGCCGGGGCGGGCGGGGGCTGGGAGCTGAGGCTCAGGCTTCAGAGGTCGGCTAGCAGGGAGAGGACTGGGGTTGGTGGCGTGAACACAGCCTGAAGGGGGCTAGTGCACCACGTCTAGCCGGGAGGGAGTGCAAGAAAAAGTCTGGACCTAAGAGGTAAGAGACCATTGTTTCGGGTTGCGCAAGCAGAGGGGACTCAGAGCACCACCTAAATGAGCTCCAGAGATGGGCATGAGTCGCAGCTATCAGTGCGGACACGAGACACGGGCATGAAACGCTAAGGCTGCCGCTGCAGCCACCAAGAAGCCTGTGTGCAATCACAGGTCACTACCCACACCTCCCCTCCCGGGAACCTGTGCAGCCCGCCACTGCCAGGGTCCCGTGATCCAGGGACAACTTCCCCAGGAGAATACACAGTGCGCCTCAGGCTGTTGCAATGTCACGCCAGCCTCTGTTGCCACAGGCTCGCCCTGCATTCTGTAACCCTCCCTCAACACGGCCTGATGAGCCAGAGCCCCTTAATCAGCAGCTCCTTTAACCCCGTCCTGTCTGAGCAAAGAACAGATGCTCTCAGGCAACCTACACACAGAGGCGGGGCCAAATCCAAAGCTGAAAGCTGAACCCCAGAGGCTGTGTGAACAAAGAAGAGAAAGGCATATTTATCCCAGCAGCCTCAGAGAAGATTAAATCTCCAGAATCACTTGATGTACTCTGCATCTCTGGAATACCTGAATAGACAATGAATCATCACAAAATTGAGGCAGTGGACTTCGGGAGCAACGATATATACATTTTTTTCCTTTTTCTCTTTTGTCAGTATGTATGTGTATGCTTCTTGTGTGACCTTGTTTGTAGAGCTTGCTTTTACCATTTGTCCTAAGGTTATGCCTGTCTGTTTATTTTGTTTGTTTGTTTTTTGTTTGTTTTCCTTTTTAGTATAATTTATAGCACTTGTTATCATTGGTGGATTTGTTTTTGGTTTGGTTGCTCTCTTATTTCTTTCTTTTTTAATTTTACTTTTTAATTTTTTTTACTTTTAATAATTATTTTTATTTTAATAACTTTTTTACTTTATCTTATTTTTTCTTTCTTTCTTTTTTTCTCCATTTTCTTCTGAGCCATGGGACTGACAGGGTCATGGTGCTCAGGCCAGGTGTCAGGCCTGTGCATCTGAGGTGGAACAGCCAAGTTCAGGACACTGGTCCACCAGAGATCTCCCAGCTCCACGTAATATCAAATGGCAAAAGCATACCCAGAGATCTCCATCTCAATGCTAAGACCCAGCTCAACTCAACGACCAGCAAGCTACTGTGCTTGACACCCTATGCCAAACAACTAGCAAGACAGGAACACAACCCGACCCATTAGCAGAGAGGCTGCCTAAAATCATAAAAAAATCACTGCAAAACACAACACCGCATGCAGTCCTTCCCACCAGAAAGACAAGATCCAGCCTCATCCACCAGAACACAGCCACTACTCCCCTCCACCAGGAAGGCTACACAACCCACTGAACCAAACTTAGCCACTGGGGGCAGACACCAAAAACAACAGGAACTATGAACCTGCAGCCTATGAAAAGGAGACACCCCAAACACAGAAAGTTAAGCAAAATGAGAAGACAGAGAAACACACAGTAGATGAAGGAGCAAGGTAAAAACCCATCAGACCAAACAAATGAAGAGGAAATAGGCAGTCTACCTGAAAAATAATTCAGAGTAATGATAGTAAAGATGATCCAATATCTTGGAAATAGAATGGAGAAAATACAAAAAACTTTACAAGGACCTAGAAGAACTAAAGAGCAAACAATCATGAGCAACACAATAAGTGAATTTAAAAATTTGCTAGAAGGAATCAATAACAGAAAAATTGAGGCAGAAGAATGGAGAAGTGACCTGGAAGATGAAATAGTGGAAATAACCACTGCAGAGCAGAATAAAGAAAACACAATGAAAAGAATTGAGGACAGTTTCAGGGACATCTGGTACAACATTAAACACACCAATATTCGAATTATAGGGGTCCCCGAAGAAGAGAAAAAGAAAGGGACTGAAAAAATATTTGAACAGATTATAGTTGAAAATTTCCCTATTATGGGAAAGGAAATAGTCTATCACGTCCAGGAAGCACAGAGAGTCCTACACAATATAAATCCAAGGAGAAACACGCCAGGACACATATTAATCAAGCTATCAAAAATTAAATACAAAGAAAATATATTAAAACTGCAAGGGAAAAACAACAAAAAACATACAAGAGAAGGTTGACAGCTGCTCTTTCAGCAGAAGTCTGAAAGCCACAAGGGAGTGGCAGGATATATTTAAAGTGATGAAATGGAAAAACCTACACCCAAGATTACTCTACCCAGCAAAGATCTCATTCAGATTCAATGGAGAAATTAAAACCTTTACAGACAATCTAAAGCTAAGAGATGTCAGCATCACCAAACCAGCTTTACAGCAAATGTAAAGGAACTTCTCTAGGCAGGAAACACAACAGAAGGAAAAGACCTACAATAAAAAACCCAAAACAATTAAGAAAATGGTAATAGGAACAACATATTGATAATTACCTTAAATGTAAATGGATTAACTCCTCCAACCAAAAGACATAGACTGGCTGAAAGAATACTGAAACAAGACCTGTAGACATGCTGTGTACAAGAGACCCACTTCACACCTAGGGACACATACAGACTGAGGTGAGGCAATGGAAAAAGATATTCCATCCAAATGGAAATCAACAGAAACTTGGAGTAGCAATTCTCATATCAGACAAAATATACTTTAAAATAAAGACTATTACAAAGGACAAAGAAGGACACTACATAATGATCAAGGGATCAATCCAAGAAGAAAATATAATAATTGTACATATTTATGCACCCAACATAGGAGCACCTCAATACATAAGGCAAATATTAACAGTCATAAAAGGGGAAATCAACAGTAACACAATCATAACACGGGACTTTAAAACCCCACTTTCACCAATGGACAGATCATCCAAAATGAAAATAAATAAGGATAAGCTTTAAATGATAATTAAACAAGATGGATTTGATATTGATAGGATTTCCATCCATAAACAACAGAATACACTTTCTTCTCAAGTGCTCATGGAACATTCTCCAGTACAGATCATATCTTGGGTCACAAATCAAGCCCTGGAAAATTTAAGAAAATTGAAATTGTAACAACTATCTTTTCTGACCACAACGCTATGAGACTAGGAATCAATTACAGGAAAAAATCTGTAAAAAATACAAACACATGGAGGCTAAACAATACAATACTTAATAACCAAGAGATCACTGAGGAACTCAAAGAGGAAAGCAAAAAATACCTAGAAACAAATGACAATGAAAACACGACGACCCAAAACCTATGGGATGCAGCAAAAGCAGTTCTAAGAAGGAAGTTTATAGCAATACAATCCTACCTCAGGAAACAAGAAACACCTCAAATAAACAATCTAGCATTACACTTAAGGCAATTAGAGAAAGAAGAACAAAAAACCCCCAAAGTTAGCAGAAAGGAAAGAAATCATAAAGATAAGATCAGAAAAAAGTGAAAAAGAAATGAAAGAAACAAGAGCAAAGATCAATAAAACGAAAAGCTGGTTCTTTGAGAAGATAAACAAAATTGATAAACCATTATCCAGACTCCTTAAGAAAAAAAGGGAGAAGACTCAAATCAATAGAATTAGAAATGAAAAAGGAGAAGTAACAACTGACACTGCAGAAATACAAAGGATCATGAGAGATTACTACAAGCAACTCTATGCCAATACAATGGACAACCTGGAAGAAATGGACAAGTTAGAAAAGCACAACCTTCCAAGATGGAACCAGGAAGAAATAAAAAATATAAACAGACCAATCACAATCACCGAAATTGAGGCTGTGATTAAAAATCTTCCAACAAACAAAAGCCCAGGACCAGATGGCTTCACAGGCGAATTCTATCAAATATTGAGAGAACAGTTAACACTTATCCTTCTCAAACTCTTCCAAATATAGCAGAGGGAGGAACACTCCCAAACTCATTCTATGAGACCACCATCACCCTGAGACCAAAAACAGACAAAGATGTCATAAAGAAAGAAAACTACAGGCCAATATCACTGATGAACATAGATGCAAAAATCCTCAACAAATCAGTAGCAAACAGAATCGAACAGCACATTAAAAGGATCATACACCATGATCAAGTGGGGTTTGCAAGGATTCTTCAATATATGCAAATCAATCAACGTGATACACAATTGTCTGTAACAAATTGAAGGATAAAAACCATATGATCATCTCAATAAATGCAGAAAAAGCTTTAGACTAAATGCAACAACCATTTATTATAAAAACTCTCCAGAAAGTTGGCATAGAGGGAACTTACCTCAACATAATGAAGGCCATATATGACAAACCCACAGCTAACATAATTCTCAATGGTGAAAAACTGAAACCATTTCCACTAAGATCAGGAACAAGACAAGGTTGCTCACTCTCAGCACTATTATTCAACATTGATTTGGAAGTTTTAGCTACAGCAATGAGAGAAGAAAAGAAATAAAAGGAATCCAATTCAGAAAAGAAGAAGTAAAACTGTCACTGTTTGCACATGACATGATACTATATGTAGAGATTCCTAAAGACTGTACCAGAAAACTACTAGAGCTAATTAATGAATTTGGTAAAGTAGCAGGATACAAAATTCATGCACAGAAATCTCTTGCATTCCTATACACTAATGACGAAAAATCTGAAAATGAAATTATGGAAACACTCCCATTTACCATTTCAACAAAAAGAATAAAGTAACTAGGAATAAACCTACCTAAGGTGACAGAAGACCTGTATGAAGAAAACTATAAGACACTGATGAAAGAAACTAAAGATGACACAAACAGATGGAGAGATATACCATGTTCTTGGACTGGAAGAATCAACACTGTGAAAATGACTCTACTACCCAAAGCAATCTACAGATTCAATGCAATCCCTATCAAACTACCAATGGCATTTTTCACCAGAACTAGAACAAAAAATTTCACAACTTGTATGTAAACACAAAAGACCCCGAAGAGCCAAAACAATCTTGAGAAAGGAAAACAGAGGTGGAGGAATCAGGCTCCTAGACTTCAGACTGTTCTACAAAGCTACAGTAATCAAGACAGTATGGTACTGGCACAAAAGAAGAAATATAGATCAATGGAATAGGATAGAAAGCCCTATGCACATTTGGTCACCTTATTTTTGATAAAGTAGGGAAGAATATACAATGGAGAAAATACAGCCTTTTCAATAACTGGTGCTGGGAAAATGACAGCTACATGTAAAAGAATGAAATTAGAACACTCCCTAACAGCATACACAAAAATAAACTCAAAATGGATTAAAGACCTAAATGTAAAGCCAGACACTATAAAACTCTTAGTGGAAAACATAGGCAGAACATGCGATGACATAAATCACAGAAAGATCCTTTTTGACTCACCTCCTAGAGAAATGGAAATAAAAAATAAATAAACAAATGGGACCTAATGAAACTTAAAAGATTTTGCACAACAAAGGAAAACTTAAGATGAAAAGACAACTCTCAGAATGGGAGAAAATATTTGCAAGTGAAGCAACTGACAAAGGATTTATCTCCAAAATTTACAAGCAGCTCATGCAGCATAATATCAAAAAAAGAAAAAAAAACAACCCAATCCAAAAATGGGCAGAAGCCCTAAATAGACATTTCTCCAAAAAAGATATACAGATTGTGAACAAACACGTGAAAGGATGTTCAACATCACTAATCATTAGAGAAATGCAAATCAAAACTACAATGAGGTATCACCTCACACCAGTCAGAATGGCCATCATCAAAAACTGTACAAACAATAAATGCTGGAGAGGGTGTGGAGAAAAGGGAGCCCTCTTGCACTTTTGCTAGGAATGTAAATTGATACAGCCACTATGGAGAACAGTATGGAGGTTCCTTAAAAACTACAAATAGAACTACCATATGACCCAGCAATCCCACTACTGGGCATATACGCTGAGAAAACCATAATTCAAAAAGAGTCATGTACCACAATGTTCATTGCAGCACTATTTACAATAGTTGGGACATGGAAGCAACCTAAGTGTCCATTGACTGATGAATGGATAAAGAAGATGTGTCACATATATACAGTGGAATATTATTCATCCATAAAAGGAAACAAAATTGAGTTATTTGTAGTGAGGTGGATGGACATAGAGTCTGTCATACAGAGTGAAGTATGTCAGAAAATGAAAAACAAATACCGTATGCTGACACATATATATGAAATCTAAAAAAAAGAAAAAAAATGGTTCTGATGAACCTAGGGGCAGGACAGGAATAATGACGCAGATATAGAGAATGGACTTGAGGACATGGGAACAAGGAAGGGTAAACTGGGACGAAGTGAGAGTCGCATGGACATGTATACACTACCAAACGTAAAATAGATAGCTAGTGGGAAGCAGCTGCATAGCACAGGGAGATCAGCTAGGTGCTTTGTGACCAGCTAGAGGGGTGGGATAGGGAGGGTTGTAGGTAGATGCAAGAGGGAGGAGATATGGGGATCTATGTATATGTATAGCTGTTTCACTTTGTTACACAGCAGAAACTAACACACCATTGTAAAGCAATTATAATCCAATAAGGATGTTAAAAAAAAAAAAAGCTGTGCCAGAAAACTGAGACAATTATGTTGTTTTAAGTTGCTTTGTTTAGTACAATGAGCTACAGAATGATAGAAAACTAATCCACTTTTTTAAATATCTCTGAAATCATAACAATTAAGGTGATTTTATTATTTTTTTAATTCACATTAATGGACGGAGATTTTAAATGGTGAGGCAATTGTGCATGAGTGGGCCTACCTGTACATGTGTCTATACAGAATTCCACATCAAGTGTGGCATACGCCTCTAAAACTAAGTTCTAATTAAAATACCTCAAACAATTTATATCATTTTAATCAGTTATTGTATGTTTCACTGGTAATGAAAAATGTTGTGCTAACCTGAATTAAATGAACTCGTAAGCCTAGGAAAGTAAAACAATTATGTGGTCCTCTATGGTGTATACTTTTTATGTTTGTGTATTTACATATTTACATTTTAATTTTAGATAGCCATTCCTTTAAAATTGTATTACTATGGAAAGAGTAGTAGGTAACTGATTACTACTATTTCTACAAAAATAATGCTGAAGAATGAATCTGCAAATGAGGGATATCTTAATATATGAAGCAGATGAGAATATTCAAGAGGCACCTAGGACCTTACTCAGTGCTGCTTTAACTTGCCATGGTAACAGGTACTAATGTGTTTTAACATTTGACAAAATACTAATATTCAAAAAGAGAAGGCGGTAATTTTGTCCAGAGAGTTGCTCTCACCAAAAATAATTGTTTTATGTGATACACACACATATATATATACACACACACACACAAAACATATATATAATGGAATATTATTCATCCTTACAAAAGAAGGAAATCCTACTGTTTGCAATATGGGTAAAACTGGAGGGCATTATGCTAAGTGAAATAAGCCAGACAGAGAGAGACAAATACTGTATGTTCTCACATATATATGGAATCTGAAAAACTGAACTTATAGAATCAGAGAGGATATTAGTGGTTGCCAGGGGCTGGGGGAGGGGGAAATAAGGAGAGGTTGGTAAAAGGATACAAACTTTAAGTTATAAGAGAAATAAGTTCTGAGGATCTAATGTATAACATGACTATAGTTGATAATACTGTATTGTATAATTGAAATTTGCTAAGAGAGTAGACTTAAGTGTTCTCAACAATAACAAAAAAGGTAAATATATGAGGTGAGAAATGTGTTAATTAACTCAATGGTAGGAATCCTTTTATTTGTTAGTTAATACATTAATAAAAAAAAGAATATTTTCTCAAAGTCAAAAAAACATAATTGTTTTACTAGGGTGAACTATCATTAAATCAAATTCTATTCTGTGAAAATGAGAAATTCTTGGGCACATTTTGACAAAATATATTTAAAGGGTTTATTGCAAAGATTTGATTGTTACTCTATTGTGGATATTTTTAAATTTGTTTTCTGATTTTTAAGTAGAAAAATACAGAATAGGTACAAAGTAAAATACATAATATTATATTTATTATTTTGATTATTTAAAGGCAACTTGATATCCTCAATTATTTTATGTTTTTATTATTGGCCTCTTTATTCATAACATTTAAGGTTTTCATTTAGAAATTTTGTTTGTCTAGTAAAACATCACTTTTTTAAAACTTTTTAATTTATATTGGAATATAGCTGATTAACAATGTTGTGATAGTTTCAGGTGCACAACAAAGCAACTCAGCCATACATATTACATGTATCCATTCTCCCACAAACTCCCCTCCCATCCCGGCAGCCGCATAACATTGGGCAGAGTTCCCTGTGCTATGTCCTTGACATATACACACTGCTATATTTAAAACATCACTGTGATTAAAGGAATAACAAATAGAATAACACAAAGTTTTATCATTCTGACAAGGCTATCATGCTTTGCACAATGTGGCAAAAGCAAGATTACAGAAAATTTTAACTACTTCAATTTTAACACAAGTTCCACTGACTTCCTTGATTTCCCCAGGCAGAAGGTAAATTTTTTGACATTTAAAGAAATTCCCTAACAACGCGTTTGCCAATGATTTGTACTTGCCAATTATGATCATTCCAGTTCAATAAATGCTGTCTGGAAACAAAAGGAATGAAGTAGAAATACTCCCAACTGATACATTATTTTTGAAGGATTGGCATTACATAATTAGCAAATGTTATTAAATACCTTTAAGTATCATTAGTGAAGAAGAATGGAAAACTGTTTAATGGTTACCCCTCTCTGTGCTTTAAATGGATTGATAGTGCATGAAGCCATTTAAAGACATAAAATATAAGATGACAGGCAGGACCATCTGTTTTATATATTCATTATCCTATACAATTTATTTTGCATAATTATTTCATTAAAAAAGAATTCATTGAATTGATACAGTGTCCATAAAAGAAGGTGAAATTCCTACATACACCTCTGATTACAAACTTATCTGCAGTAACATTTCAATGACATTTATATTAGAATTACAATATATAGCTTTTTTTTTTTTTTTTTTTGGTAAGTGGGCCTCTCACTGTTGTGGCCTCTCCAGCTGCGGAGCACAGGCTCCAGATGCGCAGGCTCAGCAGCCATGGCTCACGGGCCCAGCTGCTCTGTGGCATGTGGGATGCTCCCGAACCGGGGCATGAACCTGTGTCCCCTGCATCGGCAGGTGGACTCTCAACTACTGCACCACCAGGGAAGCCCTATATAGCTTTTATTTATGTTCTCGTACTCCTCGAAATTGTTGTCATTACAAAACATGACTTGTAATAGAAATTCTTACAATGCAAGTGATAGTGTAGTTTTGTTAAATAAATCTTTGTCTTTGAAAAGCCATGTTTTCAAAAATTTATTATTTTATCCGAAAAAATTGCTCTTAAAATATTTGAATGATAACCCCATTTCCACTATGAACAAAAACATCCCAAGAATTAAACAAGTTGGAGATGATTACTTTTCTGTACAAAGTAATAAAGTATTTACCTGACTATGTATCAGAACTATTCCAGATTTTTTTTCATTTAACAAGAAGGAAAGGTATGGGACTGGAGTTTGAGCAACAAACATGAAACATTAAAATCTATAATTGTTACAAAGCAATAGAGGTAGGTTATAGAGCTGGCCAGCCAAGTCCCTGCAATAAATTAGAAAGATGTGCTGTATAATTGTTACCCCCATAGGAATCTTTATAAAACTAATGAAATATAAACTACTCCCCCCAACATGAAAGAGAATCTTTTTAGGAGTATTAAAAATGTTTTTAAAATAACATGCAAAACAGCATCTCTTTATCTCTCTTGAGTATTGTGGCAATATGTAAAGACTTACTAACAAAGTATATAACATCTTTTTATAAATATTTAATTTAAAAGGAACATGCGAAAAAAGAATTTATAGAATACTCTTGTCAGTATCTATATAACTCTGTTAAGTATTGTTGTAGCATGTAGTATAAGGTTCTAAATGAAACAACAGAAGCTATTACAAACAATCAAGAAAGCCACCTTCATAATATGACACCTAAAGCACAAGCAACAAAATAAAAAATAAACAAGTGGGACTACATCAAAGTAAATAGTTTCTGCACAGCAAAGAATCAACAAAATGGAAAGACAAACTATGGGTGGAAAAAAAATTGCAAACCACATGTATCTGATAAGGGATAATATCTGACATACATAAAGAACTCATATAACTCAATAGCAAAAAAATAAACAATTCAGTTAAAAATAGGTAGAGGGACTGAATACACATTTTCCTAAAGAACAAAAATGAATGGCCAACAGGTACTTGAAAAGGTGCTCAACATCACTAGTCATTAGGGAAATGCAAATCAAAACCACAATGAGGTATCACCTCACATCTGTCAGTAAGGCTACCATAAAAAAAAAAAAAGACAAGAGAATAAATGCTAGCAAGGATGTGGAGAAAAGGGAATTCATGTGCACTGTTGGTGGGATTGTAAATTGGTACAGCCAGTTAGGACAAGAGTATGGAGGTTCCCCTCACCACCACAAACTGAAAATAGAACTACCATATGATCCAGCAATTCCACTTCTGGTATATATCCAAAGGAAACAAAAACACTAAGTCAAAGAGATACCTGCACCCCCATATTCATAGCAGCATTATTTACAAAAATTAAAACATGGATAGAAACTAAGTGTTCACTAAAAGATGAATGGATAAAGAAGTTTTGTGTATATATATATATATATATATATATATATATATATACACACACACACACACACATATTGGAATACTATTCGGTCATTAAAAAGGAGGAAATCTTGCCATTTGCATAAACATGAGGTGCAAATTGAGGGCATAATGTTAAGTGAAATAAGTGAGATAACGACAAATACTGTATGACCTAAGTGATATGTGGAATATTTTTTAAAAAAGAAAAATAATCTTATAGAAAAAGAAATCAGATCTGTGGTTACCAGAGGTGGGGAGAAGAGGAAAGGGTAATAGGAGGAAAACTGTCAAAAGGTACAAACTTCCAGTTACAAAATGAGTAAGTACTGGGGATGTAATATACAACAAGTTGACTAGTTGACTATAGTTAATGCTGCTTTATAGCATATATCTAAGTTGTTAAGAATATATCCTAAGCATTCTCATCACAGGGAAAAACCTTTTTATTCTTTATCTTTTTGTATCTGTATGAGATGGTGGTTGTTAACTAAACTTCTTGTGGTAATCATTTCATAATAGATGTGCATCAAATCATTATGCTGAACACCTCAAACTTCTATGGTACTCTATGTCATTTATATCTCAATAAAACCAGGAAAATAAAAAACATTAAATCCAGGAAATCACCAAGGAACAACTCAAACGGAAAAAAAACAAGAAAGCAGCCTCCAGAATGTCCCATGAAGTTGACAGTCACTGTCATCAAAATTTTTGAAACTGAAAAATGTATAGAGCAATAATATTTATTGAGTATGAGTAATTTATTTACTATTCCAATTTTAAGCCATTCACCATGCTTCCCCCAAAAGTTGGAAGTTTGTAGTAGAAAAAAGAAAATGCTGACCTAAAAAATTACAAAAATTACAAAACATCGAGGAAAAAGTTACCTAATATTCTTATCACATTGACTCTGCTTTCACTAACAAAGTATGTTATAAGTCAATCTGGTTTTAGATCCTGTTACTTAAAATACAAAATTAGTTTAACCTCCTCACTACTAAGTTCCTGTCATATACTTTTAAAAGGGAAACATTTATGTTTCAAAAAAAGTACTTATAAAATGCCCCATTCAAAGACTTTCTCAGTCTGACCATGCCATGTCATATTCACAGTTATGTTCAGAATATGAATTATGAAAATTTGATGCAAATACTACTGAAAACGCATCTTTAATCTTGATATTATTCATCTCTTAATACCAGATGGTTTGTATTTATCTAGAACCAGGAAACAGCACTCACACGTAGGCAGCCAAAATAAGTCAAAAGTCTACATTTAAAATCTCACACACTTTACATATGGTTAGCCCAAACCCAAACTATTTAGATTCTAAATACATGCAGAATAAATTCTGTTACGTGACAGATTTCTTTAGGCTGGTGACAGTATGGTAAGGAGGAATATTTTAGACTCTTTACAAATAACTGTGGCAAAAAAGATAGTTGATGGTGTACGGTATTCTGTCAAGGATTCTGGTAATGTATTACCCTCAGTCCTTAAACAGAAATAGTCTTGGCGCTTACCTTAAAAGCACCCCTCGGGCTTCCCTGGTGGCGCAGTGGTTGAGAGTCTGCCTGCCGATGCAGGGGACACGGGTTCGTGCCCCGGTCTGGGAGGATCCCACATGCCGCGGAGCGGCTGGGCCCGTGAGCCATGGCCGCTGGGCCTGCGCGTCCGGAGCCTGTCCTCCGCAACGGGAGGGGCCACAGCAGTGAGAGGCCCGCGTAACGCATAAAAAAAAAAAAAAAAAAAAGCACCCCTCACTTGTAATTTTAAAAGGTTGTAATATTAGAGTGCCCTTCACACAGAGTTTTATTTACAAGTGTTGCACATTGTTTTCACTTGCTGTTCTGCATCTTGGCCATCATACCACTGGTACATAAGATAATTTTGAAAGAATTTCATTGAATGTTTAAAGTATTACAGAAGTATTTTAATCTATGCATCTTTTGGATTTTAGAAGAAATTTTATTCTTTGAAGTAAAAAGGAACTGCTATAAGAGTTGCAAACTCTGTACCTGTGTATATATGTATTTTGGGCAATAAAACAGCATGGTCTGAGAATGCAAAAATATAAAAACAAAACAAAAAAATGGCAAGAGGCTTATTTAGCTCTAAAAAGATTTACATACATTTCAATGATACAGAGAAAGAAATTATGTTTTCTAATGTAAAGCTCTTAGAAAAGGAAGGGGGCTGAAATCTCTTTCCTTATTTTCAACAGGGAGAATTAGCCTTTAAGTTTGTATGTGCCCTTATAACAGTTAACAGGATTTTGAATGATTTGATGTCAAGTCCATAAGAGTTATACAATACATCAGTCTTTACTATAAATAAAGAAGGTGATTGTATGAAGGTAGTTTTTTTTGTGTGTGTGTGGTACGCGGGCCTCTCACTGTTGTGGCCTCTCCCATTGCGGAGCACAGGCTCCGGACGCGCAGGCTCAGCGGCCATGGCTCACGGGCCCAGCCACTCCACGGCATGTGGGATCTTCCCGGATCGAGCCACGAACCCGTGTCCCCTGCATCGGCAAGCGGACTCTCCACCACTGAGCCACCAGGGAAGCCCGAAGGTAGTTTTTAAATTGGCTGTTGGAGATTTCAAGGTACTTTGAAGCCGGAAGAGCTCATGCAATTTTATCCATATTGGTCTGTAAGGATTTGTGACAGCTTTCCCCGGCAATTTTCTACCATACATCTTATATTTTTATCCTCTTTTTTTTTCTAGAAATCAGGTAGGGTTTACTCTCCTCTGTTATTATTTTGGAGGCATTTTACCCTATCAACAAAAGTAGAAGGCAGAATTTTAACCCTATCCCAAATAAGAATAATTTATCCTTATTGTTCCTCATAATGACAATTGTTCATTTTAGTTTTCTTTGAAACAGACATCTTAACTTCTGAAAATTAATTACAGGTTTATATTTTTGTTAATATAAAAATGGATGTGAATATGGTATTGTAATAAGGTGAAAATTCAATAAAGTGTATATACCAACACTATAAAAGTTTTAAAGTTTTTTTATAAGTTACCAAGGACCTGCCATCAAAGTCAAACTGGAGTTATGGATTCAAAAATTACAACTAGAGGAGGATAGTTAAAGTATTGATTTGTACTAAAGATAGATACTATTTTTGATTCTGTTAATTTAATGACACCAAGCAAAGCAGTGTGCTGTCAGCGTGTGCAGGTAACACTGAAGGCTGTCAGAAGTCTTCCAAATACAATGAGTAGTAGTAAAATGCAGTAACTTTTAGTTGTTGACAGGCTAGACCAGAATTTTAACTTTAACTGAAACAATTTAATATATTTATCTTTTCAATTGTTTTGTATAACCTACTATTTCTTAGCTTTGCATTATTTTAATAGAATTGTTTATTTAAAATTTTTTAATTATCACATGACAAGAGAAATACAAAGTCAGAATATCTAGCTAGCATCTGAAGAGCCTAAGTAAACATTATGCCAATCTTCAGAGCTGTACAAAAAGATAGAGTAATTTCACAGGTGCTAGGAAGTCTCCTACATACTTTTTGTTTTCTTGGGTAACTAGTGATTCTGTTCAAGTCCTTAAAAAAACTGCACAAGATGCTTTGTCCTTCTAAAGTGAAGCAAATTATAAAATATTTTATTTATAAAATAAAATATTCCATGGAAAGGAAACACATTTCTCTTGCCATTTAGAGTCTCCCTGACTCTACATTAAGGCTACATTTGAGGTTTGGGGCCAGCTTCTACCTAGACAGCTACGTTTGGTTCACTTTATCAATGCTTTACTAGTCACTTGTTCCTCTCATTTAATTGACAAAGTTTTACCCATCTATGCTGATCTTTTACACTAGAAATACAATAAAGACTTTTACTATGGAGAATTTCAAAAGCATATATCATGTAAACCTAATGGCATAATGAAACCCCATCACTGATACAGTAACTATCAACTTAAAAGCCAATCCTGATCTACTTGTACCACATCTTCAAATATTTCAGTTTATATCACCAAAAGATAAGGACTGTTTTTCAACATGACCACAAAGCAATGGTTTCAACACACACACACATGCATGCGCAACTTAACATCATCAAATATCTATTTAGTGTGCTCAAGTGTCCAGTTCCAAAGGAAGTCCTTTTGATTTTTTACAGTTCATTTTAATAAGGATCTAAATAACTTCACACATGACTGATTGACATATATCTTATATTTACTTTAGTCTATACTTTTCTACCATCTATTATTTTTTCCTTACACTTAACTCGATACAGAAATCAGGTCATTTGTTCTGTAGAAAGTCCCTCTGTGTAGATTTTTGCTTAATGTCTCTTTAAGGTGTAGTTTAGCATATTACCCTGTCTTCTGTATGTCAGAATCAAGTCTAATTCATTGTTTATGCTGAGTTCTTCCAAAATAGGCAGGTAAAAACTTGTTACCTCTAAGAGACTTATTAAACTATATCATTGCAAAACAAATAGACATGGCTTGAGTGGAATAGCCAAAAATGGCTGGTCTCTTCTAAAAGTAATAGGAATACTCTTTTTCATGAAGAATGTTCAGTAACCTTCTAAATCCTTTCCTTCTGAAATAAAGCATTAGTAAGAGAGAATACTATGAGAATACTATGAGTATCAGTAAAGGCCACCTTTTGTTCATATAGTCTCCAGTTGGTGTTTTATTAAACTTCATTCACCATTTTCCTCCCCCCGTTGAACCAATCTATGCTGCCATACAACCTCAGGATAAGCCGTAGAACAGCTGGACATAATTCCTTTAGGCTTAATAGTTATAGTGTTTTGTAATGAATGATGACTATATTTCACCACAGAACCTTTACTTAGAGAGGCTTGTAGTTTAGATGGGTCATTCATCACTGATTCCAAAAGGAAAGACAGAAACTAGAATCTCATTTCCTCAAGAATGAATAGTCTGCACTTGGGTTAAACTCCACAGATAACATTATCTTTTGTTTTCTCTGTTTCTGTGTATGTTTTTTCATCATCTTATGCAATTTTTGGGCCATGGCTGAAAGCTAGTCAGTTTCCTTTCTTGAACAGCAAAATCCACACCCCAAACACTTACCTTAACAGGCTTTTATACTCAGGGAGCCATTACTCACCAGCCCTAATTGCCCCAGGGACAGCCCCTATGCCCAGGAGCCCGCCAAATTTTCAAATTAGCTATTTAACAGGGAGCCCAGGAAACCTTATCAACCCACCCCCTACCCATATATAAGCTGATTTCTAAAGCTCAAGTTTACCTTTTACCCTGTGCCTGGATCTACCCACCATGTATTGTGTCTGGCAGCCTTCTCTGGTTTAGAGCTGTAAGTAACAAATAGTTCTGCCTTTCATCTGTGTGTCAGTATGTTTTACTGACACTGCCAGCCAAATAAATCCTTAGATCTTATAACACATCAGTCAAATCTCATTCCTCTAATCTGATTAATTTAGTTATAATAAAAAAATAGTTTATTATATCATAAACTCTAATGTCTGAAGAAAAGTTAGAAAAACACAAGGAGAAATAAATTATAAGAAATATAAAGTAAAAAAAAAAAAAAAAAAAAAAAAAAGAAATATAAAGTAATTAACAAATGAGAAGTGTCCTAACATTGCTCTTGTCAGGTCACTACTGTAAAGACACTAATTCAGTAGGTGTATTGATAGAAGCAGGACACATTTCAAGCTTACTGTGACTGCTTTCTGAGGATACTATTTATATAACTTGGAGATGCAGAAATACATACTTTTTTAAACAAAGTTAAATAATGAATATATTTAGTCTATACATATGGAAATAATCTAAATAGTAAAGAGAAATGAGTTAGACATATTTCCACACAGGTGAATACATTAAAAAATACTTTTCAATTATACTAATAGGTGAAATAGATAAGCTGTAACAATTATTCTTAGTTTCCATAAATTTTTTAAACTGACTGAAAAGAATGTACACTTGATAACTACAACCAATTTTCCCTTCAAAATACTTTACCAGTTACATGTACACTAACTGGCTGAGAATGCACGTTTTATCTCACAGTATTAATGACACTGAATAATACTATTTGTTACTTTTTTTTTTTTTTTTTTTTTTTTTTTTTTTTTGCGGTATGCGGGCCTCTCACTGCTGTGGCCTCTCCTGTTGCAGAGCACAGGCTCCGGACGCGCAGGCTCAGCGGCCATGGCTCACGGGCCCAGCCGCTCCGCGGCATGTGGGATCTTCCCAGATTGAGCCACGAACCCGTGTCCCCTGCATCGGCAGGCGGACTCTCAACCACTGCGCCACAAGGGAAGCCCTATTTGTTACTTTCTTAGGACAAAACATTGGATCTCATTTAGTTATACTCTGGTAGCCCCTGGTAACTAATAAGTTTGAAAATGTTTTCATATATTGCACTTAACAATCATATCCAGCTCCTTACCCAGAACTTTCAAAGCCCTGCTTTTTCCAGTCCCAATCTTGGTAACCAATTCCAACTCATGCCACTTTCCTTATTACTCACCATCCTACAAGCCTCTAGCAACATTCTAGCGGTTCCTAGAGTGTATCAACCACTCTTACCTGAGAGCAGTTTTACTTCTTGTTCTCCACGACTATGTCCTCATTCCCACAACCCCAGACCCGATTCTTTGAATTCTATTCCTTTTGATCATTTCAATCTCTTTCCAGACTATTATCCTCTATTAGTTTTGTTTATTTTGTTTACCACAGTTTTCATTATATGTACACATTTATTATTGTTTGCTTACTGTCTATTTATGTAACTATCTTCTGTTTAACACAGTACTTTTTGGATAATGCCACTTGCACAGGCAGCTGCCTGATTTATTTCTCTTCATCTGTCCAGATGAGGTCAACACAAATAGAACTTTCCTGAATCACCTCTACGTTCCTGCTTGATATATATATCCTTACATATGATTCTCTTTAACAATGCTGTCAAACTTCACCTTCTCTGAAACATCATGAAATCTCATGTGTTTATGCATTCATACATTTTGCCTGGAAAGTCCTCACTACAGCCCTTCTAATCCTTCATCAATTAGGCTCAGCTTCTATCTTATCTATCTTCATCCTCTGCTTGCAAAACAGCCAGCAGACAGCACATTCTGAAAGATCACTAGGTAGTGAACTCCTTGAAAGCAGGAACTCTATGGTTATTATACTACAGACTAACAGTGTTGTATAGAAGGTGACTGGTAATTGTGTCTTTAATGAATTAGGAGCATTCTGAAATCTTAATGGCATTAATTTTGCATAAGATTAGAGAAATTCTTGCCAAATACCCCAAGCCTAAATAATCCACTAATATAAGAATTCTAGGAACATAACCATGAGTCAGTAGATGGTATGGGGGACTAGAGGAGCATTCTTGCTCAGACCAGTTTAGCATGCTGAGACAAATATAATAATTAGAGTAAAATAGATAGCTAGTGGGAAGCAGCCACATAGCACAGGGAGATCAGCTTGGTGCTTTGTGACCACCTAGAGGGGTGAGATAGGAAGAGTGGGAGGAAGATGCAAGAGGGAGGAGATACGGGGATATATGTATATGTGTAGCTGATTTACTTTGTTATAAAGCAGAAACTAACACACCATTGTAAAGAAATTATACTCCAATAAAGATGTTAAAAATAATAATAATTAGAGTAGTTTGTGAAAAAAAGCAGCATCACTTACATAAAAGTGGGAAAGCAAGACCAAACCTGATCAGATATTAGTAGACTAGGCAGTTCTCTCAGGTGTAATTTGGCTAAAGGATTTAATCTGCTGCTTAGTAAGAAAGACTCAAAGATATTATGAAAACCCTAAGCAGAACTATTAGATTTCACATATATTTTTTCTCTGGACGTATGTGTTTAGTAAACAAAGAATATTTTCCCATTACATAGGATGAATTCAGTTATTCCCAGGTAATTAAGTTTTAGTTATTCATTTTCAGGTTAGATGCATCTTTATCCAAAATGATTGCCATAGTCAAGACTTTGGTACTGTATTTAGATTTTCAGTGTAGGAAAAGAAAATGAAAGAGAGAGAGAGAAAGAATCTCTCAACACTTAAGTGATCATTAGCATATAATGTCCAAATTAAGTGTAAGTGAATTTAATAGTGAATAATTTCTCATAGAGTTTAAAACCAGATTTTAAAAACTGACTGAAATAGTGAGCTTAGAGAAATTGTAACTTATAAGATTTTATTAGGGGAAACTCTTGGTTTTAACCACGAATTCGATATATTTCCTAATTCCCCTTTTGATTTTTGAGTACTTTTCTTAACATCAAATATTATGAGCCTCAGATACTCATCATATAGTCTCTTTTATCCTTCCCTCCCTACCCCCAGCTATACTAACTCCCAGGATTGTATTATTTTGATAGCAACCCTAAGAACGGCTGTCTGGACTTCATTTCTTAATAGATGTTATTTTATTTCTTTGAATTCATACACATACAAAATATTTTACTTATGGTTAATGTATTATATTTTATTGTATGCAAAATATTTAATTCTGACTAAAATCCTATGTAACTTTAATAATATATTATTGTTAGAATATGATGCTATTGGTAATGTGTACTCACCATATAAATGAGATACTTGTCATAAAGGAGATTTTGAGGCTAGAAAGATTAACAAATTAGTTTTAGTTTATAGGTCATAAATAACTTCTTTAGAGCTTGATATATGTAGTTTATTAAAAGTCAAATATAGGAGATAGCATGAAACTTCAGAATAAACATGAATATATTACCTCATGAAAATTAGGCTTATGATGGTACACATTACCAAATGCATTTTGTCTAAATCCCTTCATTAAGGGCGTATTACTTTTTAGAACAAAATGGAAATATGGCCTAATAAATTGAACGTAATGAAATTGCAATCTTTAATGTGTTAGTTTTCCTTTTTCTTTTCTACTCTTTAACAAAATATGCTTAAATCTGTTTCAAAAAATTGGTACATAATAAATTCTCTAAATGAAATGCCTTTCAATTTTTAAATAACCCTGTGTTCAACAAAACATCTAAAAAGAACTCACTAAAACTGCCACATATTGAACACAAAAGCATTCCTTGAACTACACAGGCCTACTGGTGTGATTGGCTGGCGTAAGCTGGTATTCAGCCCCATGAAGGGTCTTATACTCCCATTAATAACATACTTTTTTCAAATGAGCTAAGTTTCAATAATCATTGAGCAGGATAGGTGTTGGCCTTGACTTCTAATACCACAATATTCTTGAATATTTCTTCCTGATTTTGCAGTGATATATGTGTTATTATCTATATTTAAGAATTATTTCTAACCATATATAAAACTGTATATATATATACCTGACAGTATATATATATATATATATATATATATATATATATATACTGTT
The DNA here is from genome assembly GCF_008692025.1 of Phocoena sinus. Taxonomy (NCBI): domain Eukaryota; kingdom Metazoa; phylum Chordata; class Mammalia; order Artiodactyla; family Phocoenidae; genus Phocoena; species Phocoena sinus. Next base: position 91,850,053 of record NC_045765.1, on the reverse strand, counting down.
ACTGCCACTGATGAGAATAACAAGGTACAGAGGGTTTAAACTTGTCAGTGGAAGATTCAGTTTTCATATTCAGGTAGTCTGGACCTGGAGTCCAAAATTTAATCACATGAGTGACTGCTTCTTACTACCTCATGATGTAAGGAAAATATCACAAAATAGCTAATTCTGAGTGAGAAGGTCAGGGTAGATGCCAGGCAAGGTAACAATTTTCAGTGTCATACTGGGCACCCATGCACTATATAGATATATTAGATAGGAATATGGATATATATATGGATACAGATATAGATACAAATATATGTATTATATAGATATCCAACAATAAGGAGCTTGGATTTCAGATATTCCTAAATTTAATTTTTGTCTGTTTTTCTCTAATGATAAAGCAAGATAAAGACTAATGATTTAATCCAGGAGTACTTTCCTCAGCAAAGGATAAAATCCCACAAAAAACACAATGACTTCAAAACAACAATTATACCAACAATGAAAAATTGCAATCCACCAAACTTCTTCACAAATAGCAAGTACATCATACCAAAGAGTCTGGGTGGTTTCAAATTAGCTGACAAAGGTAAATTTCTAAAATTGGATATACCTGCTTTTAAATATTCAGAGGAATTAAAAGAGAAAAAGATTTTCCTTTTGTGCCTTTCCAAGTCCCTCAGGAGCTGTGAAAATTAATTATTCTCATCCTCCTTTCAGTAACTCTCATCTACCATCTATCTCTATATCGTAGAAACACCTTCTGCTTCTTTGCTGAATTCTAGGATTCTTGGCTTGTATTTTCATAGTTCACATTTTTATGTTACATAAAAAGATTTGGACGCAATGAATTAAGCATCAGTACTATGAAAACACAGACAACTGCTGAGTACACTCCTTTGTCATGGTAAACATTGTGACTACCAGTGAGATGGATTTGAGACTTTAATGACAGATAACACTGCTGCCAGTTTTTAGTTTGGAGATTACCTGACTTCTCTTTTTCCCCCTACTAACATGAGAAGATTCAGTTTAAGATTTTGGGGGTTTTGGGGGGTTTTTTTTTTTTTTCCTTCATTTTTTGGCCCCGTGGCATGTGGGATCTTAGTTCCACGACCAGGAATCGAACACAGGCCCCCTGCAGTGGAAGAAGTCTTAACCACTGGACGGCCAGGGAAGTCCCTAGAAGATTCAGTTTAAATGTTAACTGTAATCACTGTGTGGTTAGACTCATATGTTGAATTGTAATCTAATGCAGTGAAAATGGGACACTGTGGGATATGAAGCAAACCCATCGATATTAAAGTGCCTGGCCACTTCATTTTCAAAACAAGGTGGATATGCTCAAATCGTCAAGGATTTTATGAGAATTGTGAAAGTATAGGAGACAGTTTATGTTAATGTGCAAATTGAATATAGAAAAAGAAAGACAGGTTTCACATAATTAAATTTGCCATTTCATTCCCTAAGTGAAAGCGTAGTTTCTGCAATGAGAATTTTGTAACTGATCAAACTTTTAAATTTTCCTCATCTGGTTATAAGAAAATTTTGCAAGATTGTACAGGCTAAAAATCTCATCTGAACCAGTAAGTAATAGAAAACTGCTTTTATTTTTGCAATTTCAGAAAACAGTTCAAAAAGCTGTACATTATGTGATCAACAAAAAGTAAACAACTGTAGTCATATCTCTGTTCAATTTCTCTCTAAAATGTTTCTTATCAAATAATCCAAGAAAAAAAATTAAGTAAATAAAGTGGAAATTGAAGTTCATGATTTATTTTTGATTAAACTTCAATGATTAGAGTAAGCTGTATGTAGTTAGAATCTTCCTGTGCTGTATGATTTTTAGGACATATTTTATACACATTTCCCTAAGGCCTCTCCCCCCACCCTTTGCCCAAAACTACTGATTAACTTATTATTTTTGCGTGTTATTTTACTGACTGCAAGACTAACTGTCGAAATTTTAAATGATAGGAATTCAGGCAGGTTAAAAATAAAGACTACAATTATTTTCAGGAATGTTAATAGGTACTTTTCAATTAGATATTTTACCATTTTACAAATGAGAAGATTGAGACTCAAAGAGAGTAACTCCTTTGAACAATGTTATACTAAATTATTTAAGATTTAAGAGTTTACTTACATTAAATAATTAAGATCACCTCATGCTTAAAATTCAAAACTATTTTGGAAATTAAATTGCATGTAATATATAGAAATATCTGAAAGAATACATCTATGAAGTTTGTAAAGATTATAAAGATAAAAATGGCTATTTTATAATATAAGGCAAAGTATTTCTTCAATATAGATCTGACTTGGGGAAAAATGTCTTAGAAGACAATGCTAAAGTTTTCCTTTTTTCACTTTTATGCCTATCCCCCTTAAATGAGACACAGCTAAAAATACAATATACTAGACAGGAAAAAAAACCCTACTTTTCCAGTTTAGCAGCATTGATTATTTTAACATTAATTTATGTATAACTGACATCACTGAATTTAGAGAAGCAGCCTTTCTTAAGTAGAAAAAGACCTGGTATTGGAGACAAAGATCTGACTTTTTTTCTATTCTTTAGCTACTTTATTGTATTCTCTTTGGGCCTCTAAATAATGTATCTATTACAAAAAGATCAATTCACATTCCCGAAGGTAATTATAGTATTTATTTTAACATACCCAAATTCCTATCATTTGGAATTTCAATAATTACTCTTGTTTGCAGCAAAAAAATGACAAAAATAATTAGCATTAATTTTGTCAGGTATTTGAGGGCAAGAGCGGTGAGAAATACCTTAAAAATATGGGAAACATATGTGACAAACCCTGAAAAATTCTACAGAATTCTTCCTCAGTTTTACTCAAAAGCAAAGAAAACAAATGAAGAAAAAAAAGGCAAATTATTTTTCATGAAAATTGCATAGTAGCATTCCTTATGTTTGCACAATTGTACCATTAACTTAAAAAGTGTTTAAAGTAATTTGAATTACACATTGTCAAAGGATCATGGATTAGTCTCATTAAACAATTACCTCTGAGGCAACTGAAGTTTCCAGAGTCTGATTATAAATGGCAAAGTTCCCATATCAAGGGAAGTGGACTTTACTTGAGGGTAAAGTATGTTTCTTAATGATAAAAATATAAATGGAAAAATCCACAACCACCACATTTAAATGTTAGCCCCTCTCAGAATAATGATTATCATATGTGCTTTATCCTTGGGTATGAAAACAATAAAATGCAATAAAAATATATTCTTTCAAAAATAGTTTAAAAAGCAGGAATGGATGACAAATATAATTTCAGCTGTTAAGTTAGTGAACATAAATACTGAATCAGCTGCTTTAATTACTATTCGTTTTGTTCACCAATTTCAGCTGAAAAGGTCTTCTAGAATCATATAAATGTAAAACCACAACGGAGCCTTCAGTGTTTGGCAATCTGTCATCTAGTTATCCTGTACAACAACAACAACAAAAAGTTAGAGAAATATGCAGAAGCCAAAAATTACACTCAAGTAGAGGAGAAATTGAACAAGTGTAGTGGGTGGCTGCCCAGGGAACCCGTATTAAATTCCACTTGCCTAGATTTTCCTCTTTAATAGGACACAGGGAAGAGGAGGCAAGCCTAAGCCCCAATCAAAACAGGAAGACAGAACCAAGGGAATTTGCATAAAGCTGGGTCCTCCCAGAAAGCCAATTCCAGCAAAACATAAACTAGGAGAAGATCCACCAAAAGGGGGTGGAAGGTGAAGAAATGTGCCCATTTTGGCCATCATACTTGAGGTGGGAATACCAGAGACTCTCTCTCAGAATCTATAAATCAGCCTTCAAATGGGTACCTAGCTATGATTCATATGACCTGTCAGATCTGAAAAACCCCTTCCTTCCCCACTTCAAGCCAAGGACTTGCTCTAAATTGATCTTCCTTTCTTAAGGTGTATATTTATGGAAACAAATGCAAATCACCTAAGTAAGAATGACTTTCAATCCAGGCCTTATTAAATTCCTATAAAATGTAAAAACTATGAATTCCTATCCTCTCCCCTTCCCTCCCACCCTTTTTCTCATACAGACACAGACATAAATTCATGTGGAAACAAACCACTGTAAGTAAAAATCAGTAGGAAAAAAATGAATTTCAGAAACAGCAAGTCAACAGGTACTAAAATTAGCAATTATGGGACATAAAGTAAGAACACTTAATATCTTCAAAGAAACAAAAAAGGGACTATAAACTAGAAGCTCAATGAATGTTAAACAACAAAGCAGACACAGAAGAAAAGATCAGCAACAAAAGATTGTTTTTTTGGATGTCAGAATGATAAAAAAGATGTCAAATATGAGAGGTTATGAAACATCAAAAATACAGTGAGAGGTCTGAAGGCGTATTTGACTTCTGAAAAAAGGTAATATTTAAAACAGAGAAGAGACAATGTTTGAAGGGATAAATGTTAACAATTGTTGAAAGAAATGAACCTTCAATTTAGGAAACTCAACATATCTCAACCATGGTTTAAAACATAATAAATCCATACCTCAACACATTGTAGTGACATTTTGTAATATTAAAGATTAAGAGAATCTCTTAATGGTAGCTTGGCAGAAATGACAGCTTCACAAATATCTTTCAAGAAAGAAGAAAAAGACATTTTTGCATAAGCAAATACTGAGAGTTGACCATTAAAAGGTTCCTATTAGAGCAATATCTAAAGGATGTTAAGGAAAAAGAAAAAATGGTCAAGGGTCTAAGATGCAAGAGATAACACAGATACACACACACAAAACAGGAAAATGCTGTTTTAGAGATAAAAAGGAAACTTTGATTCTTAAATGCTTTCAAGAAAAAATACTGTGAGCTTCAACCTATTGTTTTAAATTGCCTTGATTTGAAATATGTATATTCAGCATAAATCACTGAGTCAGAGACAAGGAGATTTCTAAGCAGGCTTGCTGCCTCCATAACCTAATCAATTCAAATAAAGTTTTCAAGGACTTTATTACATGTTATCTTAGAAATGACCCCAAAATCTCATAATTCCCTTTTATAAGAAATAAGCTGTATTTTTCCAGTTAGTTCCCAAACTGTTTAAAAGTTTGGGTAGAGAATTAAATAAAATGAAGAGATCTTTGCATTTCAAATACTCAAATTCAGAAATTCACAATTCAAATGGTTACCAAGAAAACCTTGCTTAGCATAATATAGGAATGAGAACGTTTAGGCCCAAATAAGGTTTTGTCAACTAAGTAAAAATATGGATGAAGTAATAAAATGTAGCTTTACAAATCTGAAGGTTATCTATGATTATATATTACCAACCATATTTTCTAACAAAGTTACCATAAGGTAACATTCAGTACATTTAAAAATAATTACTAAAATTTAAATGTTATAAAATTCTGACACTTAAAAACTTGATAAGCACTAATTTAAATACTGATTGTAAATCTCTTTGAAGAAGATTTTGGCATAAACTTTTAGCCCATTTTTAACTATTCCTCTAGAATAATTTTAAGAACCCATAATCATTCCATTCTGATGAAGCACAAAGCATAATTAATGAATGTTCGGCTGCACAAAAATCCAGAATAAATTATATTCACCACCCCCAAATGTTATTTTAAAGAATTAAAAGATCTGTTACAGCCCTTCCCTTTTCTCTAAATAAAAATTCTTATGAAGCCATATGTAAGGATATTGGGTATTGTGTCTTCCGCAGTATAGTATACTTACAAATTGCTTCAAAGGTTTTGAAAGAATTAAAACTTCTTCTACTTATCAAGAAGTTTACCATCTAGTGTGGCCAACAGAATCAATCCTCAATTACCATACAGGGTGGTTGTTATGTAAGCCTTTATTGGGCTATAATTGACAAACAAAAAACCACACACATTTAATGTATACATCTTGATGAGTTTGGACATATGCATGAACTCATGATACCATCACCACTAAGGTACTAAACATAACATCTTCAAAAACAAAATTTAATGGGAAAAAAGATAAAGAAGGCAAGTTTAAACTATAAAGTTGACAATAGGATATTAAAAGACTCACGGAAGGTATAACAACAATCATTTGATTCGAAATGGGTATAGACACTTGACTTTTACCTCCTTATCTACTATTCTAACTATGTTAGGAGAGTTTCCCCTCCAAAAGAGAGGTTGTTTAAATTTTAAAGAAGTTGTATAAAAACCCTGGGAAAATAAATGGGGAAAATAAAGACCCCTTGATTTGAAGAGTTGCTGTAGAGAATTTTTATTAGTGAAAGAGACCCTAAGAAGAGTTCAAACTTCTGGCTTCATTTTTTTGTGACAGCACAATATAAAACTCATAACACAGAACCGTGGATAAAGAGACAGAAGTAAAAAATGTCTTCACCCAACTTAACACTGAATGATTGTTGCTACCCCCAGTAAGTCTTTTAACATCCCGTTGTCTACTCTGCTTTGTAGTTTAAACTTTCATTTTTTCTCATTAAATTGTGTTTTTACATAAATGAAACTTGTGGGGAGGTTAGTCAGCAAGCTTTCTTTTTCTGTGACACAGTTTCTGTAGGGCTAACTTCCTTTCTGTTACCACCACATCTCCAAAGGACAGCTACCCATACAATGTGGTTTTCTGCCCCCCAGAAATGATACCCCCCTAAACTGCTGTATTTGTTCCTGCACATTTTCCAAGTCCTTTTATTTTGTCCGTCCAATAGCCAGTGCTGTGATCCTCCAGAGTTCAGACCTGTTACTTAAATTCTAATTCAGACTGGACTTTCTCCTGGTGTGAACCCTCGTTAATATGATTTGTGGGTCTTCCCCAGGAGGACCTTGATAGCCTCCTCTATTATGCTCAATCCTAAACTCATTCTTTGAAAGTGTTTAAATAGGTTTAGAAACTTACTCTGTGCTTTATTTCCCCATTCACTACATGTACTTTGAAGTCTGGATAGTTATGTTGTAGGCATGGAAAATAGGTGATGGTATACACGTTCCCTTCATTGATATTTATAGTTCATGAATGATGTGGTCACCATTTTTCTATGGGAACTTTTTGAAGTGTCCAGGCAGTTATTGTTTAAAGTGTTCCACATTTTAGTGTTGTCTGAGGGTATTTCTCCTTGCATAGTTTACTTTGTTCCTCTATCCTTTCTATTTTCTGTAATTTGGAATTTAGATCTGTGTTTAAAACATAGAAAACATACATGAGTCTGTGTGCTTCATTTTTTATCATAACAGCAGATGAAGAATTTAAGGTTGTCTCATCATTAAGAAAGCCAATTTCACTCACATAATGATTAAGTTGATGACAGCCAGATATCGTCACTGTAACCTTTTTTTCTTTGCAATTAGCAAATAATAGGAGGAAAAAATTTAGTCAGCAACACAAAATGTAACTGAGCGTCTGAAAAGTTTATGTGAATATATAAAGAATAAATCTCTCAAATACTGTCATTATAATCTCTTGAATAAATGAGGAGGAAAATAAAATTCAGTTCAGCAAAATCTTACAAATTTTTCCATTTAGTGTTTTCACTAAAAATGCCAATGAAATAAAATGCTTAAAAATATTAAATAGGTGAAAAATCACTTGGATCTTACCCATAGTTTTCATAATTTAACTAGACAGGTATTGATTAGTTTCATAAAACAATTTTTCCTGAGAATTTCTTGTTTTAATTTTGTCATTGCACTGCCAAAATAAATATGCAAAATATTTGGGAAGGCAAGCCAAAAACTTACTATCCCATAAAACAGAATTAAATTTATTAGAGAAAACATGATAACCTTATTTAAAAAAAAATTATAATGCTCACTCATGATGAAAAAGGTGTAACAAGACAACCTATAAGCTAGAGATTATATTTGATTAAAAATTGCTGTAAGAATTTGAATAATGTTAAAAAAAAAAGTATAATAGTTAATGATCAGAAAAAAACACACTAATAATTTTTAACATTTTGACTGTCCTGTAAAAGGGTTAGACCCAGGAAAATTAATGAAAGGAATTAAGCTGATTAGAAAATATAAACTTAGGAGTGTTTGTTTTCTGTGTCTCTGTTTCTGTCTCATTGTATCAATACTTCATAACCATTGGGAGCCATAAATAAGTAAATGAATTGGAACTGAAGGAAAGATTTCTATTGGGAGATGAAGCATAAGGAAGATTCAAGAAGATACCTGTGACCTATCAGTTATGAGTAGCTAGATTTGCATGAAGGCACGAGTCTAACTCAGATGATCTCTAAGGACCCTTTCAAGGTCTTTAATTCTATTACACAGGTGCCACTCCGTGGTGAAAGAACATAGGATTTAGAGTATGAGACTGGATTTGTGTTCAAACTTTACCTCTGGCTGCTATGATATCATGAGCAAAATCACTTAGTCTGTGCTGTCATTCCTCAATGATGCAGCTAACATTCATAATAAATTCCCCAGATTTCAATGTATTGTAATTTGAAATATTTATCAATATCTTTATGTGTATATCTGTATGCATGTATACAGATAAATTTGAAATTGCAGTATTAGCTATATGTATTTGAATGAATTATAGATATACATAATTTAAATTACTGTAAGAGTTGTAATTCAGTATATAATTCATCCATGCAATATATCTTTATATTTGCCAAATCTTCCTTTTGTTTAAAATGTTTCCTGGATAATCCTTTTTATAGATTATAATGTGTTGAGATGAATCTACAGCAGCTCTGTACCTATAGTGCAGATTAAAAATCTGTGTTTTACCTATATGAACTATTTAGAATTTTGTTAACACTCGAGTGAACAATTGTGTAATTTCCTTTGGTAATAGACTTAATAAAGCAGAGAAGCCATGCCTTTTCATGTGCTACCCACAGTAGACTTCAAGAGTTTATTCTGCTACACAGGAATTTTGATGATGAATGTATTATGACTAAGTGACATTACTTTTCTCCTCCAAATTAAGTTGCTACTTTATTTTTCAATTATAATGTGCAGGAAATGTAGCATTAAGTTTGGCAAAAAGGAGGAAAATAAATGAGCAAGGGGATGAAAAATAAGTATTTTTAATAACAGTACCCTATTCTATTTAACTTTCAAAGACAGCTTATGTTAATGTGCCTCAACATTTCTTCTTGTTCTATATCCACATTCATGTTATACAGACCCCTTAATATTTATGATTAATGTTGAGTTTTTCTCAACACTATCTGGTGGAAACTGATAATGTGATCATGAATGTGAATTTAGAATCACCCAAGAACAAAACAATATTGATAACAATCACTAATTTCTCAAGTGCTATAATAAAAATTCCCCCTTTAAACTGCAATTTTGGTCCTCTAAATTATACTGAACATCGAATGGTTAAAAATTAAACCACCATCACATTGTCTCCATTTTAGTATCTGATAAAATGTTTCAATCAAAGTGTCCAGGTTTGTCTGCCTAATGGGAAAATAAAATTAGTGCAATCATAATGAAAGAATATTAGTTTCATGGTAAAGTCACAGGGGAAAATCCTTCCACACATATACACACACACAGGAAATAGATTTCACAGATTAAGAAAAGAGACATTTTAGATACAGTGAGAACTATAAAGAAAGTAGCCAGTATTTTACTGAATATGAGGAGGGGGACATACTTTAATAACATAATTGATAAAAACTATTCAGTGTGAACTGTTAAGTGAAAAATAACAATCCAAGCCAGAAATAAAGGTCTGTAAAAGAGAACTGATTCAGAGAAGTTTAAGGGAAGAACAAACTATAGCGTTGGAAAGAGGGTCAACAGAGGGTTTAAGAAAGTAGGTTTGGTTTCTATAAAAGAAGCCCTTCTCACAGTTAAAATTGTTTTAGTGAGTTATCAAGGAAAAAATCAAGTTCCATAGACTTTAGAATTTGTAGCATACAAATATGATCAAATGAAGTGAAGAGTGTGGTAAAAATGCATGTAGTTCTTATTTTAGAGAACTGATTTAGTCAATCTCAGCTAATCCTTTGCTATTACTAAAGTTATGATTTAAAGAACTTGTCTACATCACTTAAGAGAATTATATCTAAACTTAGTGGACACATCTAGATTGTACCTAGTCAGAATTCCAGGGTCCAAAATGGTTCTATAAATTTGTATTCTATACCAGGTAGCCATGTAGTAAAAAGAAAACTCAAGTCAGAAATAATTATATTGAAACAGACATTTATGTTACATTTGTTGGGTATCCTATATTCTGTTAAATACTTTGTATCAATAATTTTATTTAATTCTTACAAATAAATTTTATCACAGCTTATTGTAACATTCATTTTACTGATGGCTTATTGTAACATTCATTTTACAGATAAAATAACTTAGGTTTAGAGAAACAAAATGGGTATCCATAGATCCAAGTTTTTAACTGGTGGGTCTAGGATTTAACTGATGCAGTTTGCTGGTAGCATTAATTTAGTAACCAGCAGGAGTAAATTCTATTCTATAATGTTGTTTCATGATTTCTGTCTTTTGTTTCTAGGATTAGGGATAAAGACAGTGCAGCCAAACAAAGAGACATAGTGATATGGGAGTGGGCCTCCCACAGAAGTGTGCCTTCAGGACAGGAGCCAGGATATCAGTCTACTACCCCCTGGTACATGTGATATACATAAAGGCCTTCACAAAGTCTCTACAATTGGGAGGTACAGTGCTAAGTGGCTGTCTTCACACAGCCCACGAAATCCTCTTCCAGCCACACTTTTATGGGACCAGTACAAAGACATGTCATCCATCTTCCCTGCACTGCTTTCCTTTTACCTATTGATTTACCAGTCTTTTAAAAGGAGGAACTCCTGTAGTAGGAGTTATATTCTTAAGATATAGTTCCAAAAAACTCAGGCTTCTGACCTCATCTCCAAATTATTATTTTCAGTGATGAATTTCTGACTTGAAAATCTATTCTAACTTATTTTTCCAGATCCTTACTTAACTTCCAAAGTAGTTATTTCCCCTGCTAAGCTCCTTTGTGGGGGAAAAAATAACAGCAACAAGAAATGCATTAGCCTTTCAAGATGTTATATACTTTTAGAAAAGCTCATTTATTTTTGGAAGTGCTCTGTGATACATAAAAATCCCACAGAAATGTTTACAACATGGGGATTATTTCCTTTAATGTTTAGAATAATGTTGCACCAGAATAAAGCAGATTCAATATTTTTAAATCATTCACTCTTATTCCATTTCAAAGTTATCATTTGTAGAAAACAACTGATTTTAATAAAGCATAAAAACCTTAAACTGTGTTCTTTCATGAAAAATAACCAGATAAAATGAGTAATGGGCCAAGTAATTGTAATTTATTCCTTTCCAAATAATTTCTTTTATCTAGATGCACTGTTTTTCTAATATACTGTTATTAAGAGACAATATATTGCCTGAAGAATGAAACAAACACCATTCTGAATTAACATCCAAGTCATGTGGCACTAATCAATTTCCCTTCATAGCAGCAAACCAAGTTTGTAAATTAAAAATCATATCAACTTTGCTGTTTGTGCAAAGTAATTGAAATGATATAAAAAAAAGGCAGAGTCCCTGCAACATAGTAGTGTTCAATACGACAGTATTTTTTGTGTAAAATTATGGTTAGCCTGGTTTGGATAAAATGGGACCTTCAAAATCATGAGTACAGTTTGCTTGGAAAACTTTTCTAAAGACTATTTCTACTGCTGTTATTGTTCACTGACTTTTAAAATTATTTTTGTATTTACTGTTTGATGAACAATTTGCCATCTGCCATGTCTAGATATGAAAATTAATTGCTAATGAATGTGGCTGAAGTCCACAGGACCATTGAGGACGCCTTGACTCCAGCGTCTCTGTGACAGCCTCCTTTCCCTACCTGTGACTGATGACTGCTGTCTGTGGTCACATGTTGCTTCACCTGATAGCTGTGAAATGTACAGAATGTTGCTTCATAATTCACGAAATGATTATGAAGCTAAATATTCCTGGAAAAACAATGCTTCTGAAGAAAGTCCAAAGCTTCAACTAAATTAGGAAAAGGGTGTTAAATATGCACCAGAATTGCCCACCTGCATGCAAAATGAGACTGTTAAAATCTTGAAAAGGTTTCAACACCTACAGATGGAACTTATCCATTATCCACAAATTTACTCCTTGCCTTCACCAATAACTGGTATGCTCACAGTACATCATCTGAGTTAAATTATGTTATTTGTAAATCTTTTTGAAATAAAATTAATTAGTGCTGAGAAATGAAATGTGAAAAATTTTCAACTGGTATGAGAGCAGCAATGATTCTTTGAGTGATGCCATTAAATGCCTCTCCTTGGCGTTAGGAGATCATTCTTCTTTATATACTGGCAATTGCGTACAATAGATTCACTTAGATGTTAATCTCATCCCTAAATATAGTTACCTAAATACTAGAGGGTTATCTTTTTACATATTTTCTTAAAATGCAATTGAATTATTAGATCAAATTTTTGGTGTATCTTTATTATTATTTATAGATGAAAGAATAAAGATCATCAACTACACATAGTACAGGTTATAGATGATTAATTATATAACAATCATGGATACATGAATGGAAAAAAATAAAAGGAACTAAATTAACAAGATTGTGGTTATCATCATACTTCATCTTTTTAAGTCCACTGACCTACCTTGAATATGATATTACAATTGACTTAATCTTACCAATTCCTTACTTCCACAGATAACTTATTCTCCTTGAAAGTTTCCTTGACACCCAGTTAAAGTATTATTTTCTATGACCACTGACACTTTGGGAATCTCTTAGATAAACTATTGAATCCTTACTTATGTTTACATATTCTATCTCCATCACAAGTTATAAAATCTTCTTAATATATCTATAGATCAAAATCTATTGATAGTTAGTGGTCTATCCATCCATCATCTTTTTGATTACAATGCAATGAACTGAAGTGGAAAAAAAAATGGGATCATTCTCTTAATTATCCTGAGTTTATACACTTTTTCCAATAACTCCAATGGTTTCTCTATGCTTTCCTAATTTATTTTTATAATTTTTGATTAGAAAATTAGAAGCATTTCTCAAAATAACTTATTGACAGAAGAGACAGAACAAGCTGCTTGGCCAGCCTGTGTTGCCAAATAACCACTTAGTTTCATTTAAGGCAATCTCCATGATCCGATTTCCAAATCAAAACCCTGCAGTTCTGGGAACAACATAACAGCATTTGCCACCATTCCCAGTTTATTTCACCCAAAGGAATAGTAACAGCAATACAGTCATACATTTTTTTCCCACAACACATGAAAACCAAAATTTTCAGAGCTCAAAAGCTTAAGGTACCTTTTATGTTCATAGTTCAAAAAAAAAAAGTTTTGTTAGTAAATGACTAATGTTTGTGTTAGCAGAAACTACCCAAATTAAAACTTTATTCTCAGAATACGATTCAATTAAACTGTAAAAATACTAAGAAAGGGGAAGTCATTTTTAAAAGGTTAATCTTTCAACAGATGTTATACATACAAATCTATTTAATATAATCTCTCCATTAGCAATATAGTTCCTTTAGCACAATATACTTCATTGGGAATTGCTAAGTCTTTTCTTAGATTTCCTGGTTACTCTGTTATCTAAGGGAAAAAAAGGAAAAGCTGAATATTGTACCAATAAATTAGAGAAAATCAAATCAGGGAAAATAAAGACCTGGAATATAAAGTATATACTTCATAACTTTTAATAAATGTTCAGGTCTTCAAGTCCAGTGGTATCTGTTTTTATTTTTCTTAAAATAATACTAAACTATCAGCCTAAGAAAAATGAGCTATATCTCAGGATCTCAAATGTATATTTTTGCCAATAGTATCTTATTATTAATTTATGAATCACAATTGCTTTCTGTTCATCTCCTATTAATGCTTTTTCTAGAGTGATGTTATTATTCAGACTCCAGGAAAGAGCTTTAGTTTTTTTCTAATCTAAAGCTTGATTATGTATCAGAGTCACTTAGGGAATATTTTAAAAATACAGAATCTTGGCCTCATTCCATCCATACTGAATCATAATCTTTATGGGTGAGGCAAAGTGATCTAATTTTTTTTGTGATCTAATTTTTAAACCTCTTCATTTGGCTCAAAAGCCAGTACAGCAATTGACAAATGAATTATCATCCATAGCAAGGGGTGATGCATAGTATTGTATTAGAAGGGGCCATAATTTGTAGGGAGAACTTAAGGGTTAAAATATAGTGAAAATCTCTGAATGATGGCTGGGGTATTGTGGGAATATACTACAGATTTTTCAGCCAGGTAGCATGCACAGATGATGCTTTCCTAATCAAAACTTTAAAAGGGAACCAAGAGAATACAGAAGGGAATTCATTTACTGAAACCTCTCCTATGTCATAAGTTCTGTTGGCCACTCTATACAGATTATATCATTAATCTTATGAAAATTCCAAAAGGAAACCATTTATATTTAAATTATTCTGATATAGAGGTACTGAGTTATTAATGTATTCCCCAAAGTCATGTAGCTAACAATTAGATCTTATTTAAAAGCTTATGAATTCCATGTTATCATATATTCTGTGACAGGCCTTCAAAAGGGTAGACCTGAAAAAGAAGTTCTGATATAATTTGGTAAGAGTATACCTCTTATATAATTTAAGAAGTCATTCATAATAGGAAATACTGTTCTCAGCTTAACCTGACCACTTACAAATAACAAGTTGAAAAGTGGATATGAAGATCTCAGGAAGGAAAATGGATTCTAAAATTTGGAGTCTGTAATTGCCAAAGAATGAAGGTCATGTTTAGCCATGTATGTTCTCTACATTTGAGGGAAACATATTAACAAAAATTAACTTCATAAAACCAAGATACAGCTTCAGAAATTTAGTTATGATCCCCTGAATGGTATTTTCAGCCAACAAAATAATCTCCAGTAAGAAATAGCCTCAGGGTAAAGATCAAATCCAGAGCGTTTCTAGTAGAATGCAGCCTTAGGGCAAAGTTTAGATCAAAAATGTGTGATAAAATTCTTTGATAAGATGTTGGAAAGATCATAAATATTTAAGGTGACATCTCTAATACTTTCTCATGAGGTTCTTATGTGGTATAAAAAAGTCTAAAACATTAAGTTCTGATTACACACTAATGAACATATATTTTTTAAAAGAAAATTGTCTAAAAAATCAAAGTGAAATGAGAAGGAAATCCAAAAAAGAGAGGATATATGTATAAGTATAGCTGATTCACTTTGCTATACAGTATAAACTAATACAATATTGTAAGGCAACTATACTCCAATTAAAAAAAATCAAATTGGATATCCAGGAATTCCTTGGAACTCATATATTAAACAACATAGAATATTCCTGTTAGTAAGTATGGAAATGCATAGGTTTCTTCTTCTTGTTTTGTTTGTTTGTTTGGGAGGGTAAACTTCCACAAATTCCCTTATTTTTAAAAAAGAATAAAAGAGAAAGCCTATGGATAACATTTTCAATTAAATTAGATGACAAGACCAGAATATGGGGGTTTGGCAGTTTATATTTGAAGATCTGTAACTAAGTTATCTAACTCCCACATTCAGCCAACATATACTGGTAAGGCAGGTATAGGGAGCACAGAAGCACATGGTAGTCACTGGCTCATAGACATTATAGACTCTGCTTAGGTATATGTCACAAGTTCCTTGATTAAGAACATTTCTGCTCTCAGAAACTGATTTTAACTCTGCACTCTGAGTTAACCTTCGTTTTGATCAACAATTCATGTTTGCAGCTGAGTAGCTTTCTAAATCTTCTTCCTGACATTTGAAGTTTGTGAGCCCAGGGGACTGTTTCATTTTCAATTGTCTCTGCCTCTTTTAGTCCCAGCTGGTGATGCAGTTCCTGACCCAATTCTCTTAAAATCTTTGTGATCATCCTATGAATCTTACTGGTGTTCCTACTATAAAACCAAAGTCACACAAATTTCTTCAAGATTGACTCCTCTCAATAAGATCTGTGGACTGAGTGTTAAACTACTATTGCATGACAGCTTCATGATCTTAGAAGCCAATTTTCCTAGCAGAAAAAGTCTAGAAAGCATGTCTATAAGTTCCTCAAAAGTCATTTTTCTCCAGCTGAGATGACATAAGAGATGTCACCTTAACCCTTTCCAGTGTTTTGACTAAGAATTTTAGAGCAACATCCTTAATTTAATCCTTCTCTGAGGCTACATTTTACTGGAAGTTCCCTGAATTTGATTTTTACTCTGAGGCTATTTCTTACTTTGAGAACACTTTGGCTTGAAAGCATCCAGGCTACCTTATATGTCCTAGAAAGTCTGCTCAACAACTGGGTAGTTCCTTCTTGAATTCATCTGTATGTTTCTTAGCAAATACAGATAAAACATCAATTGGCATTTTTAACACTCTTCCTGGAATTACCCTTAGCCAGAATCACCAGTTCATTGAGTACATTTTCTATTTTCCAAGCTACAAAAGGCAACCATTTTGCCTTTCTACTACTCCATAACACAGGCAGCTCTCTATCCAGACTCCAATAACAATTTCCTCATTATTTATCCAGCTTCTAACACCAGTTTCCTCAAGGTCTTCCCGGCCACTTCCTGTGATCCAGTTCCAGAACCAATGCCACATATTTTAGGTTTTTGTTCATCAACACTCCAGTCCTCATAACAATTTTCATTCTTCTATCACTGGGTGACAAACCACCAAAAAACTTAACAGCTTAGAAAAAAAGGTAGTAGTTTTGTGGTTCTGCATCTTCACCGGGCTCAGCTGCACTGTTCTCACTGGGTCTCATACAATGTTAGTCATATAGCAGTTGGTGCTAGAATCAATCATCTGAGGCTTGACTGGGCTGGATTATGCAAGTTGGTACCTTCACTAAAATGTGTGGTGTTTCTGCTCTTCCATGTGGTAGTTTCTCTCTCTCTCTCTACTCCATCCCAGAATGTCACAAGGTCACCAGAATAGCCTGGGCTTCTTACTTGTACTTCAGTGGAAAACTTTATAATACCAAGGTGACACAATTCTGTGTGATCTGATTTTAGTTTTTAATTGCCTTTGAACTATCGTACAATTCTTTAAGTTGTAGTAACTGACAGCAATGTAAAATAATTCTTGTTTATAGAGGCTTAGACCTGACAAAAGATCATTTCTGTCATTACTTTATTGGACAAAGCAGTCTCAAGGCCTACCTATCTTCAAAGGGATGGAAAAATCAACTTCTCCTTTGATGGGATGATCAAGGTCACATTTCAAAAGAGCATATGGAATAGAAGATAACTTTGTAGTCACCTTTGGAAAACACAGTCTGCTTACAATACATTTTAGCAACCCCCTGTCTTAGACACTCTTTGTTATTATTTTACTGATCCCATGGTACAAAATTTATTAGATTTTTTTATAGTAGTCATATAAATTCATTAATTCTCTGTGAATTTCATTGATAGTTTAAAGTCCAGAATGTTTTTTATTTTCTTTATCTAAATTCTTCACTGTAGTCAGAAGCAGCTATCTCACTGTTTTAGTACATTTGGGATGCTATAATAAAATCCCAGAGACTGGGTGCCTTATAAACAATAAATTTATTTCTTACAGTTCTGGAGGCTGGCAAGTCCAAGGTACCAGCAGTTTCAGTGTCTGGTGAGGGCCAGCTTCCTAGATGGCTCTCTTTTCCCTGCAACCTCACATGAGGGAGCAAGGGATCTTTAACATGGTGGAATGGATAAGTGGCCTCTTAAGGGCACTAATGCCATTCATGAGGACTCTACCATCACGACCTAATTACCTCCCAAAAGACCCATCTTCTAAAACCATCACCTTGTGCATTAGGAATTCAACATGTAAATTTTAGGGGAGCAAAAAAATATTCAATCTGTAGCACCCACTTCATAGAATTCCTACATTCCTCATTCCAATAATAACCCACTAAGCAGGCAAATGCCCACTAGTTAAATTTTAGGAAAATTTTGTCCCACTAGGATTAAGAATTGCTAGGATAATTTCAATTACGATGATTTGGGGGTCATCATTAACTTCAAATATAATCATACCAGATAACTAATCCTAGATTAATTTATTTGAGTGACTCTTATATAAAACACTTTATTAATCAGGGCTGAGTAGAAGAAACAACTACTACAGGAATTTGAAGTAATAATAATGATGATGATGCAAAAAATAGGTACCAGCAAAATACTGAAATTGTTGAAAATAACTCTCAACTGAAATTATTGACCTGGTTCCAAAAAAAAAATGGAGAACTGACCCTGATAGCAACTACTAGTGAGACCAGGACTAAAATGATGCCAAATTCAGTAACCCATTGCTCTCAACACTTATTCTTGTTGCTTATCCTACAGGTAAATCTGCGGTTAGAATAGCAACACCCAAAGCTTTGTTTCAGAGATAAAGAAATTGAGTCATGATATTGCCAACTATTGGTGCTGTTACCACCATAAATGGCAAATCTGTGAGTGCCTCCAAAGCCCCTGCAGCACTGGAGTCTTTGAAATAACATTTTTTGATTTTCCAGCCTCTCAAGCAAGGTGTATGGAATGGATTTGGAATGATTCAACATGCAACATCCATAAATATATTTTTATATAAATCTTTATGCACATATATTAGTAACACTGTGATGTACACTGTAAGAAATAGAAGTTTAAAGATCGTAAGTAAAAAAATTAAATTGCTAATAATTACAAATTATATTATAGGTGTAGAGATTATTGTGTATGTGCAAAATGGCAAAATACAGAAATTATTAGAATCAGTAAGTATTTTTACCATGAATACTGATGAAAGCTCAATATAAAATTTGTATAGCTATATACTAGTGAATGTTTTTAAATATCATTATAATAGTATGAGAGCTAATATAAGGAACAAACCTAATGAAATTTTTGTAAGACCCCTGCAATTTTTAAATAATGGCTAATAGAAAGTTGAAAAAATACTTTAAAAATGAAGGTAACTCTCATGATTCATTTTTGTGAATATTCAACATTGTAAAAAATATTACTTCTCCTAAATTGGTTGAAAGATTCAATGTGATCTCAATCAAAATCCCACCAGAATTTTGTGAAAAGTGACAAGCTGAATTTTAAAATTAACATGGAAATTAGAATTAAAATAATCTTAAAATAGAAAGCAATGTTGGAGGACTTATAATAACAGATACCAAGACTTTTTATAAGGCCGTGGTTATAAAGACAGCATGACAGTGGTGAAATGCTCTACAAACACACCAATAGCCCCAAATAGAGTGAGTGAACTCATTAAAGACAGAGGCCAGTCTTTTTATAGCTAAATCTTGGAAGCAACATCCTATTACTTCTGCAGTGCTCCATCTAATTCCATGGGGAATGAATTACATAAGGGCATGAATATCAGTAGGAAGGAATAATTGAGGGCCACCTTAGAGGCTGCCTACCACAATATGTAGAAAAAAATGAATACAGTTGACCCTTAAACATGAATTTGAACAGCAAGGGTCCACTTACATGCAGATTTTTCAATAAATTTAGTACCTGTTCTTTCATTTTACAGATCTTTAAATTGACTGGTGTGGAGAAAATTTTGTATTTGAATAGAGGTCACAATACATAGAATCAAAAGGACTAGGGTTTGAGTCCTGATTCTAACCAAACAGTTCCAGCTTCCTGCTTCTGGGTGAATCATTAATCAATTTGTCTGTTTTTGAGGCAGAGATAGCAGTATGCAGATTTTCCACTTTGTGGGGGTCCTTGCCCCTAACCCCCAGCTTTGTTCAAGGGTCAGCTGTATAACTATTACCTCACGTTCAAGAAACAAAACTCTAATTTCAGATGGAACATAGACCTAGACATACAAGTAAAATAATAAACCTTCTAGAAAAAGAATATAAGAAATTAGCTTTATAATTTTATACTGAGGAATATTTATTTTAAGCAAAACACAGTAAGTAGTAATCATAAAAATATGGTCAATCAGGTGTCACTAAAATTAAGAATACCAAATCATTCTAAGATATCTTTGAGAAAATAAAAATCAAGTCACAGGCTGAGATAGAGTTTTTGATATACATATATACATCAAAAGACTGTGACAGAAATGTTTGTGGGTTTTTTTGTTGTTTTTTTTTTTTGCGGTACGTGGGCCTCTCACTGTTGTGGCCTCTCCGGCTGTGGAGCATAGGCTCCGGACGCGCAGGCTCAGCGGCCATGGCTCACGGGCCCAGCCGCTCCGCGGCATGTGGGATCTTCCCAGACCGGGCCACGAACCCGTGTCTCTTGCATTGGCAGGCGGACCCTCAACCACTGCGCCACCAGGGAAGCCCTGTTTGTGTTTTTTAAACAAGAAAAACACACCAATAAAAAAACAATAAAAGCAGCAAAAAAAAATTGAACAAATGCCTAGCAAAAGAGGATATCCAACTAGCCAATAAGGATATGAAAAAGTGATTTAGTCATTAGGTAAATGAAAATTGAATTCCTGAGATACCACTGCACCCAAATGAATGGGATACAATTAATAGAAATGAAAGTAACAAGTAGTAGAGAGGATGTGAATCAACTATTACATTGTTACACTGGTGATGAAAGTATAACTTGATACAATCACTTTTCAAACATGTTTGGCAATAGCAACTAAAGCTAAGGTATACCCTATGACAAACCATTCCAGCCAAGGACTTATGCAAGAATGTTCAGAGCAGAATTATTTATCTTAACACCAAACTGGAAATAACCATCAATGATAAAAGGTATAAACAAATTGTATATTCACATAAGGGAAAACTACACAGCAATACAAAAAAAAAACTACTGGTGCAACATGAGTGAATATCACTAGATAAAACATTGAGTGAACAATGTCAAAAATCAAAGCCTATGTATGATATGATTTTACTTGTATGAGTTCATTAACTGCTGGCACTAATATATGGTGTTCATAATGTTTACCTCAGGGGAATTTTCTATATATTGATCTTGGTGATAGCCACAATGGTGTATACACAGTAAAATTCCTTTGAATTATATATTTAATTCATATGTACAGTATGCTCAATTAAACATTAGCACACCACATGTTGCCTCTACTTGGTGTATTTTGCCTTTTTAATTAGATGTATAGAATCATTTGTAATTCAGAATACTTGTTTTTAAAAAGTGGTGACAGTTTAAAATTAAAATAAAAAGCAATTAAAACAATTTTTTTTGAAGTAATGGGATTGCCACAGTTGAAATCTGATTTTCCTGAACTCATTCCCATATGATCATTAAAGGAAAAGTGAATTTATGGTATTAGGTCAGGATTAAATTGGGCAGGAATTTGTCACATACTGCAAATGGAGACAGTTTTTCATTCTCCACATTTATCTTTTAATCAAAATGTCATATGCATAGTTAGTTTAGAGTTACTCATAGTCTTTGCTGCATGGTATCACAAAAGGGATCATTGTATTATAATCTTTTCCATGAAGCTCTCAAGAATCATTCAATTCTTCTGAATGACAAGAGAATCTTCTAAAATCTTTGTAGACAGACTGTATCTGTCTTTTGTAAAATTACTCAACACCTCAAAGGATACAGCTAATTCAAATGGGTGTGTGATATCAATATCCTAATTAACCACTGAAATATTTTCCAGTAAAAATAAAACACAAAGAACATTTTAAAGACCTGATGTATTTGTATGAAGCAAAATATGTAGGCTATGTGGATCAACCTATATTTCTCCTGAAGTAAGGGGGAATTAAAAATAATGAAGTCAAGAAATGACACTGTTTTTCTGGTTAGTCTCCCTGTTTGTTGAGTACAATGTAAAGAAAAAAGAAACTTCTAAATTTTTTAAGTACCAGAATAAGAGGCATTTACAGTATTCTAAATTTTCAAAAAGCCTTCTTTAGAGTATAAAAAGAAATCAAATACACACATTGAGGAATATTTCAAGTAAAAATGATATAAAATTCATCTGATTCAAAATAAGATAAGGATTATTCTCTATCACAGATAAATACAGTCTCTTAGTCATAATAGGCTATTTTTATTAAAATGTAATTTGCATGCCATAAAATTTGTCATTTAAAAATGGATAATCAGATACTGCACACAGTTGCTGCCTATAAATGTCATCTAAAGGGGACAAATAAATGGGAAATGCAAAAGAATGTTCATTTTAGGATTAGATACATTTTTTTTAACCAAGAGAAATGAGGCTGGAATATTTAAAATATTGTGTTGATAAATGATTTAAAATTAGGTGCATTCCCTCTCTTAAGCCATACAAATGCCACTTTATGAACAAAGGTGTCAGTTAATAGCTTTCTTAAAAGTTTGACACTCTTTTAAAAAAATAACTTATTTTGGGCTTCCCTGGTGGCACAGTGGTTGAGAGTCTGCCTGCCGATGCAGGGGACGCGGGTTCGTGCCCCGGTCCGGGAAGATCCCACATGCCGCGGAGCGGCTGGGCCCGTGCGCGATGGCCGCTGAGCCTGCGCGTCCGGAGCCTGTGCTCCGCAACGGGAGAGGCCACAACAGCGAGAGGCCCACGCACCGCAAAAAAAAAAAAAAAAAAAAAATTAAAAAAAAAACAAACTTACTTTATATTCATAAGTAACAAATTCTTGATCCTGTGATTTCTAGTGATATTTTAATTATTGTAGCAGGATTCACATTCCCATACCTTTTTTTTTTTTTTTTGGTTTTGGTTTGTTTTTATTGCGGTACACGGGCCTCTCACTGCTGTGGCCTCTCCCATTGCGGAGCACAGGCTCCGGACGCGCAGGCTCAGCGGCCGTGGCTCACGGGCCCAGCCGCTCCGTGGCATGTGGGATCTTCCCGGACCGGGGCACGAACCCGTGTCCCCTGCATCGGCAGGCAGACTGTCAACCACTGTGCCACCAGGGAAGCCCCCCATACCTGTTTTATATTACTAAGTTTGGTCAAATATACGGCCTGACTAAGTGAAATATTCTGATTATTATTTATAAATCATTTAACTTTATAAATTCATTCCTCCACCCACACTCTGGAATGTCAAAGCACTTTTAATATTTTGTTCTGGTAATAAGTATTCTATGGAAAATCTCACATATAATCCCATGGAATAACAGAAATAACATTTTTATATATGACTTAATCATTAATCAAGGGTATTTTTTCAGATGGTAAACATTAACTTTAGTGTACAGTTTGCTTAGATCAAATTGTAATTCAGTTTTTTTCTTTTATTTCATAAAATATTATTCACAAATCAGAAGGCAAATTTAGCTAATTGTTATGTGAGCAATTTCCAGAATCTAGTATTATTATCTCTCAAAGTAATAGTGCTGGGTTTTTTTTTGGCTATTCATATTTTAGGTAAAAGTGGATATTCTTTTGCAAATTCTATTGCCATATGTAAAACATGACAGGATTGATGCTAAAATAACCACAAGTATTTTTTACTTATGCGTGCAAAGTTAAAAATCTCCATGGCAGTATTCCCTTTATATACCTACTTTAGGAATCTGGGACCGTTACCAAATATTTTAATTTGTTTGAATCTTAACCTTTCTATACAATTTTAATTCAGAAATGTATACTAAAAGAGTTTTCTTACCAGAAAAGCAAAAAGAGCTGATAATAGATTTTCACTCAATTTGCATGAATGCCAGAGTAGAAAAATGTTTTAGAAATGTTCCCATACTCCTGTTTGTATTACATTGTCTATGTAGATTTATATGAAAAACCAACGTAGAGAAAAGAGTGAAAGCTGGAGGAAAAGTTGGGACCGGGTAGCTTACCAAAGCACTAAGATCATTATTGTCAATTTCAAAACATTTGGAAAACAGAATTGTAAATGTGGAAATCTAATAAAATTTTAAGGACAGAACATCCCAGAAAGAATCATGAGTTACTAGATATTTTTAATTGTTAATTTACAGCTCTCATAATCTTACATAATTTTTAGCTCTTGCTCCATATTGTATGCTTAGAAAATGGGGAAAAGAGAAGGTGCAGGATAAAATGTAAGAGGAGAAAACCATACTGCTGCTCCTGGGTAAGATGGAGTTACTTGTGATGAATGACCCCTCCACTGAAAACATGTAAGGAAAGCGGGATAATATACAGTTGACCCTTGAACAACGCTGGTTTGCATTGCTTGGGTCCACTTAAAGCATATTTTTTGCAACAGTTAATAGCGGAGTTTTTTCAATAGCAAATACTATGGTACTACACGGTCTAAGCTTGGTTGAATCCGCGGATGTGGAGGAACCTCTAGTTCAAAGGGCAGATGACAAGTTATAGGTGAATTTTGACGTGGTGGTAGGTGGCTGTCCCTAACCCCAGCATTATTTAAAGGCTCAACTGCACAGATAACTTATAAATGAAAGCATTCGTGTGCCTCTATGGAAACTAGGGCTTGAAGGGTTAAGATCCCACAGAAAGGGAAACCTAAGACTAGAGAGCCATTGTTTTCCTCAAGTCTATATTTGCCTGTTACAGGTGTAGTGCCAGAGGCCGAGAATCCAAATAAGGAGCCAAAACTGCGAAGCAGAGAGGCCATGGATCTTTTGGCCAGCCTTAGCTTACTGGAGTCACAAAATGGAGTTCAGGGCTGCCAAAACCTTGAATAGAGGGTCCAACAGTCTAGAGACAGAGGGACGAGGCACAGAGAAATGAGACAGACTCTCTGGTTTTCCTACTGAACGATGAACCTGACTTAAATATGTGGATGTAAAGGGCATAATCAAATAAGCAGAAAGCGGGCTTCCCTGGTGGCACAGTGGTTGAGAGTCCACCTGCCGTTGCAGGGGACATGGTTTCGTGCCCCGGTCCGGGAGGATCCCATATGCCACGGAGCGGCTGGGCCCGTGAGCCATGGCCAGTGGGCCTGTGCATCCGGAGCCTGTGCTCCACAACGGGAGAGGCCACAGCAGTGAGAGGCCCGCATACCGCAAAAATAAAAAAGCAGAAAGCCACTAAAAAGCAGAGCAGAGTTTTTGGCAATCTTACAGTGCTAAGCAGACAAAAATGGGAGTTCAGTAGACACCCTACAGGAGAATGGGCCCAAGTACAGCCTGATGGATTTAACTGAAATCCGCAGGATTAGAGCCTATCACACATTCCGTAGGCCTTGTAGTTGTAGTTAAACAAGAAGTCTTATTGGACTGAGTGTCTAAATGACGCCCTTATGCACGCATCGTTTGTTTGTTTGGTTTAAAAAAAATCACATGAAATACTCAGCTTTTTACATTTTCCAAAAAAATAAATGTGAGAATGTTATTTTTTATTACTGAAGAATTGTAGCTTGACATGTTATTTGGATTGCAAAATATGTATTTTTTTAAAGTGAGCAGTTATTAACTGTGAAAAATATTTTCTATCTCAGTGGGGTAGAATAGAAAAACATCTACTAATAGAGTATTTCTTTTGGTCAAGGGAGATATTTGTTTTGAAATCCGATGAATTGTTAGTGACAGAATCAAAGTAAAGGTAATATTTGACAAACTATGTTCAATCGAATTTCAATTTGATTTTTACCTAGAATATGGTGTACTTTCAGTACAGGTGGTTTAAAATGGCATGTTGTTTTACGTTTTTTTTTTTTTTTTTTTTTTTTTTTGCGGTACGCCGGCCTCTCACTGTTGTGGTCTCTACCGTTGCGGAGCACAGGCTCCGGACACGCAGGCTCAACGGCCACGGCTCACGGGTGCAGCCGCTCCGCGGCATGTGGGATCCTCCCGGACCGGGGCACGAACCCGTGTCTCTTGCATCGGCAGGGGGACTCTCAACCACTGCGCCACCAGGGAAGCCCTGTTTTACATTTTTTATCTTTATAATTTATTCTTTTTATAACTATGTTCCTCAGTACTATTGCTACTGCTATGTTTATTATCCCAACTTTAAAAACCAAGGTCAAGTAAGGCTAATCATCTTATCTAAGTAATACAAGAAAAAGTAGAAAAACCAGAATCCTAATCTCAAAGTTACTCCAAGACCAGTGCTTTTAAAAACTCCGACGTTATAATACTGTCTGGAGTTTCCATGTCCATAATAAGTGATCTGAACTAAGTGCTGACTAATACCTAAAAATAAGAGAACAACATTTGATAGAGAAAATAGTTGCTATAATGCCAGAAATCTGAGTTGGTGGATCATAGAGAAATGAGTAAAGCAAGCTCAAGAGGGCCAGTGTAGGGTTGAAAATAACATCCGTGGCAGCGCAAATCAACATTCAACGCTGTACTCACATTCAGAAGTAAAGTGAACAGCCTGGATTCAGGGTAGCCAGGTTCCCGCTTTAAAGTAAAGTAAGTTAGAAATCACACAGGAAGTCAAGACGTGTCATCAAAATGAAAACAGGGAAGCATCCAGTAATCAAGATACATATACAGAACCTCCTGTATTTCAATCAAGAAATATTCTATACATTCTCATATAAGAGGTAACTTTAAAACCAACCTCAGTAAATGGGATAAACGTTTCCATATTTAGAAGAGTCAGTGAGGGCACACCAAAGTGAAGGCACATTCAATTCTTACTGAGAATTCTGAACTCAATAAAATATGGTTCCTGTTTGCAGGGACCAAGACAAACCACATAAAGTCAATCACAAAGAATATGGGGTAAGTCTTACTTGAAAGAAAAAGGCCAAGAGGACCTAGGAAAGGTGTGATGCTAATAATGTACATCCATTTTTTTCTTAGACTGTCTTTGGTATGTCTTAGTCTCTAGGAAAAACTTTTCACCTGAAATGCACAGAATCTATTATTTTATATACATAAACTATGATGTGCTTGGAGAACTTCAGTCTTTTTCCAGCACTTCCCTGATCACAGAACCCTTATTAACACCTTGAGCCAAAGCTAATAATTTTTTATTTGATTTAGGGAATCATTCTCCAATGGTTTGAGGACATCATATTTAAAATTTTTATTCTAACTGCAGTCGATTATGAATTAGGAATGATAACTCCAAAAATGTTAATCTCATTAGCTAACCTAGAATCTCACCTAGAATATGTCAGTATCTTCTCATTGCTCTTACAATGAATATGAAATTCCTGAGTGTGGTTTACAAGTCCCTAAATGACCTGACCCCACCTAAGACTCCTTTTTCATCTCACATCAAGATTCTACTCTTTCCAATCATGCTACAAAAGCTTTATTTCAGTCCTTGTATGCAGCATACTCTATCATGAAACAGAATGTTTTAAGATATGTTCCCTCTCCCTTTTTAGATATGCTCTACCCCCTTCTCTGTTTACTTAACTCTTTTTCATGCTTTAGATTTCAAATCAAGTGTAACTTCTGGGAAACCTTTGGTAATTTTCCAGACTTTATTAGGTCCCTTTTTATAAGTTACCATACGATCATTTACTTCTCTTTTGTTGCAAGTAACACAGTTGCATTATCATATTTGCTTTGGAACATTATTATTTATATCCATTATTTGACTATGAACACAATGAAATAAAACAGTTGCATTTGTTAAGAATTTATTTCCAGTTTTGATCAATGTGTATTAGACTTCTCAATTAGCAATCAGTACTTTTGGAATGAATGTATAAAGTTTTAGTTGATAGGTGATAAAGGCAAAAGCATCACTGACAGTCACAACTTGGCCTCATCCTATCAGCTAGGCCTTGGTGTTGCAAGGAGCTGGTCTGGCACTCATGACCAGGTCTTGGCGTTCTTCTGTTGGACATAAACAATTTTATAAAACATCATCATCAGACAAGGCTCTTCTGTGACCATGACGGATCAAGACAAAAACAAAACCACTGTCTAACCAGGTCTGAAAACTGACAAAAACAAATACTTTCCTTGCACAATACTAACCAAACAACCCCCCATCCTAGATAAGATCAGTCACTGCTGCTGCCCTGCCAATTTGAGTCAGCCTCACTCTAGTCTTCCCTTCTTCTAGGTAAGATTTGGATTTCAAAACAGTACAAATTTCCCTGGTGCTTTAAGCATGACATAATTAGCTAACTTTACTGCACTTACAGTGTGCTAGCCACTTAACTCACTGAGCAGAGAGCACAGTTAGTATTAATTTCAATTCCCCAAGTCTGATTAGGGTGATAGAAATATAATTAAAGAAGAGCAAAGAATCAGAAAGAGTGTATGAGTAAGATATCCAGGATCCATAAGTTGAATATTATATTTGTGATTAACATTCTAATAGCATAAATAGCACTGCACATTCCCACTCCAGTGAGCTCAGAGAAAGTCAGAGAATACTGTGGAGGACGATAATGTTGACGATGATGCGTATGAGAACTGATTTCACAGATGTTCAATATAATAGTTTGCTGAGGTCTCTTTTAAAAAAGATTGACTTCTAAGAGATTTGCATGGATTGAGAACATTAACTGGATAGTAACCTCCTTGAGGATAAGAACCACATCTTAAGAATTCTTAAATCCACTAAATTTGAGCCCTATTACTCATAAAATGTAGGAGTCAATGTAGTTTTGTAAGTATGAGTTTCAACTAGTTTTAAAATAGTCTCTGAAACAGTGACTATTTTAGCTATTAAGAAAAAAATCTGTTTTAGATAATGCTTAACATATAAAAACAGTAAAATATAGCATTCATTTCTTAATTCTCTCACAAATAGAAGGAAGTAAGATAACTGGGAAGACTGCTGAGAAGCTACTCATGGGCAACAAGAAAAAAATGGATTAAACAAGAGTTTTAAAACACAAAGATTAACAGATTACATTTTAAAAATAAATCCAGCAATGGACTATCAAATTTAATGTAAAAATGTATATCTGGAAATTTAAAAATACTGTAACTTATGAAATAAGAAATTAGAATTCCAAACCATCTAGAAATGAATTATAATAAAAGCATTATATCAGAATTTCTGTAACAAAGAAAATAATGATTTGAATGAAATCTATAGTCCTGAATGTTTATACTATGAAAGAAATATGGATGAAAATCAGCACACTGGGTCTCCAACCTAAGAAGTTGAGAAAGTAGCAGCAGAATAAATCAAAAGAAAATGAAAAAATAAAAGACTAAATACTTGTCGAATATAGGTGACTAGTGTCTAAATATCAAGTTCCAGAAGATTGTTTCAATATGACAGCCTCTTTATAAATACAAAACAAATGAAATGACTGTTTACATGTTTATAGATATATAAGAAAACATATATATATAATTTTATGACATATATGATCTATGATAAACATATAATAAAACATGTACATATACAATAAAGCATATTTATATAAATTTTTATATATTCATATCACTTATACTATATCATATCAATTTTTCATATATATGATAAAAGAAATTATATATTTTATATACATTTTATATATTCATCATATATTATATACCATAACATATATCACATGACAAACTATGTATTTATATATCATATTTTTTATTATATGTTTGTGTATATATATGCGTGTCTATATATATATATGCACACATATTGAAACAAAAGAGTGATAAACAGAAAATTCAGGATAGTGGTTTCAGAGGAGCCAACTATAAAAGCAGAGGAGAATCCAACAGTCAGATATCCATTTTTGGTATGATTTTTAATTCTAGATTGGATGACAGGTAAAATACCTGCAGATATCAACATTATATTCTTAAATATTTTAAAATAAGACAGTAAAGAACATTATACATGCACTGAATACACTAGTAAGTTATTTACTGAAGATTATGACTAATCTACTTCTGAGCTAAAACTCAATAGAAACATACTATTAATGCATTCCATTTGGCAAAGGCCTTTCAAATACATTATTTTTGTGTGTGAGAACTGTTGTTCAGAAATGGCGTTTAAGTTCACATAAGATCTTAACAGCTGATGTGAATACTGGGTGAATCTCTGACTGGTTTTGCTCATTAGTTCATTTATAATTTATCAGAAATATGAAAGAGTATTAAACAATCCTTAATTTTTCTCAGATGGCTACAACACTGAGGCCCTTACCTACTACAGTGCTCCTTACATGTAAGATCCTTTGAGTACATTGTGGTTACTTAACTAGGTTGAGTCTTAGAGTCTTCAAATCTGCTATAAGATTTTACTTAAGTTTTTTTAAAAAGCATATTCAATATGTTACAAAAATAAGCCAACTTATTTTTGTTGTCGTTTAAAATCAAAATGAATGATGTAGTTAGCTCATCTGAAGGAAAGATGCTTATAACTGGTGTGTAAGTATTGGAACGGATTCAGTACCAGTAAGGGAAACAAATTAATAAGGAAAGACGACAGATTTTACATGAAAATTTAGACATATGAGACACTTTGAAAAATTGGGTCTAAACTACCTGTTTCCATTTATTTACCATCCATTTTATTAAACAGTAGACTATGGATGTCATTAATTCAATGACCTGTAATTCACTGGGCTAAGGTTCTATTGGAACTCACAAAGGCTTATTCATTGTGACTGAAATGGCTATTTTTGTTTGTAAAGCAGTGGTTACTCATATTTTATATATAAGAGTGAAAGTCTAAGTGACTCAGTTTCCTTGCCTACAACCATAGCACAATTTTTTGACCTACTCTTTTTTAGGCATATTGATCATTATCCTTACCCTTGCCTTCAACTAAAGAGACTATTGGAGAAAAATATCCATACTGGGAAGAATCAGAAGCTCTGGTGACAAGCTGTATGAATTGTTTATGTTACAGAATTTTTTTAAACTTAATATCATGAAATATACATTACAAAATTGAATACTAGGGATAGCAAGAAGAAATGATTCAAATACTTAAAGAAATTACTTATTGAATATTCCAGATGCCATCTCATATATTTTCCTATGAGGGGCAGTTACAATGCTGTCATGATCCCCATTATATGGTTGAGGTTCCTCAGATATCTCAGCTGGCAAATATCAGAATGTGATGGGATACATTCTGTCTTCAAAGCCTGAATTACATTTTCTTTAAAATTTCTTAAGCCCAAATATATAACATAAAACAAACAAACCTGAGTGCCAACAGGCCAAATAGTGGAGAAGTCTTCCCCATGATAGGGAATTTCACCCTAGCTATACCTACCCTCGGACAAGAAGCACTAACACTGATATTGATTGTCAAGGCCTTGTACAAGGGAATCCTTACGGTTCTGATTCCCACTTGAAGGTTCCCTAAGGAAGTGTTTGCCTTGTGCAAATATCCTTTTTCCTAATTGCTAAACATGATCTATTTAATCTCTAAAGTCGAGTATCTGTCTTTTTAACTGTACATATTTTTCTCTTTATTTCCTTCATTCTATTCCGCTTTGTATAAAGAAAGAAGGGTCCATCTGCCAGTTTGTTCTCCTATCACAGTGCCTGGTTCTTGCTGGCAAATGCTGAAGAATGTTGATTCCTTAAAAGTAAACTGTCAATATATTTAAACCACTTATGTTCTTGCCCCGACCCATTACCCTATGCCATTCTGCTCTTTACAAGAAAATGTGTCACCTTTTATGTTTAATGATTATTGCTGCCTATTCTTCTATGTCTAGGGGCAAGTTCAGAGATGATAAAATGAAATGTTTGACAAGTTCTGAGTCAAAAGTGCAATATTAATTGACGTTGTCATCTTTGACAGCATTAGAAGAAAAGGCTAATATGAGCAGTGTTATTTTTTAAGAAAACCCTCTTAATGTCTTATTCACTCACACAGAGTTACGTAAAATATTTATTAAAATGCATTTGAATTTTTTTGCTTTTTAAGTCATTTTGAAGAAAACTGTACTAGTTAAGAAATATGAGAAAAATTAAGAAAATATCTAATTACTATGTATGCTCTATATTTTGTTTAACATGTATTTCTCTTGATATCTTATAAAAAAGTATAAGGCAAAAATAAAGGATAAGTTATTTTTGTTCTATCCAGTAATGACTGAGACGATCACAAATAAATCAGGTTTCTACTGAAATGACTGTAATTGATATATAAATGTATATATCCATTCAACAAATATTTTGTTCATTTATCAGGCATGATGATGTATATATCCCAGAAGAGACAATATGATGTATAGACTGCAAAAGATTTAAAAGCTACTCACACATAACACACACGTGTGTGTACATGAGTGTGTATCTGTGTGTGTGAGAAAATGGTAGGATAAATTTAAATATTTGCATTTAGCTAAAGTATGTATTGAGATCCTGGTACTCACAATGGATAGATCAAAACACAGTAATATGCCAAATTCAATAAAGAGGTAATTCAGAATAGAATAAAAAATCATTTTCTAAGTTTATTCTATGGGATAGGAAAGAAGGAATCCTTTCTGGAATCTGGTCTCAAGGGAAAATATTATTCTTTGAAAAAATAGTTATTTTTTTAACAGAAAAAA
Organism: Phocoena sinus; assembly: GCF_008692025.1. Classification (NCBI taxonomy): domain Eukaryota; kingdom Metazoa; phylum Chordata; class Mammalia; order Artiodactyla; family Phocoenidae; genus Phocoena; species Phocoena sinus. The sequence goes on along the minus strand of NC_045765.1, from coordinate 91,817,750 downwards.
ATTGCTGATGATTTATTTTAATCAAAAGTAATACAACAAAAATCAACACTCTATTCTGTGCTTTGCTTCATGGTATCTACCCAGGACAATAGCTTATTTATTAGAATAATTGTATTTGTGTTAAAATTTCACAGAAAGTTTTTGGTACTAGTGAATTAGCTGTATGAAATCCTAGACCTTTAGGGTCATTCTCAAAAATAAACAGATACGTCTTTCTCTCAATAGGATAAACGGAGGTATGAATGGAGCTAGATATCAAGTTTGTTATTTTGAATTGCTAGAGAGGGATGTTTATGCTAAGGTTAAGATGAAGTATTTTATGAGAGGAAGAGTGCAGGAGAGAGGAAAGTACACTAAGTAACTGAGAACAAAGGAAACAATATGAATCGGCTTTTGTAGATGAAGATACATGGATGGAGTCAAGGAAGAAAAAGATAAAGATGTGTTAGTTTATTCCTGTTCCTCTTCTTCCAAATTGTGTTTTCAACAATCCCTCTTGCCCCACCTCACCCCTTTATTTTGACAGCTATGATAGATGCTGAGTTCTCATTGTTAATATCTCAAAGAAGTTTGTGTGGCATGTAAACAAATGTTCCTGGCACATGGGGCTGTAGATCAAAAGACGATTCATCCTTTAAAAAACACCTTAGCTTGAAAGCTTTCAGAAAGTAGATGGATTTTAAAAGCAGATCAAAAGACAAACTGCAGACCAAACAAACTGGTAAACTGCATAAGGCAAAATAAGTTAAATGCTATGATGGTTCCTCTAATCAGAACCTGCAGAGGGAGCATCTAATCTCAGTGTCATACAATTTTAATATATAGTTCTAAATTGGGTAGTTCACAAACACTAACATTAACCAATAATTTATGCCCTCTTTCTCCCATTAGTAGGCTGTACATCTGACTGTAATACAAGAAGCCAATATAGAAGATGTCCATGTCTTAAGATTACTGATAGCCTTGTCTTGTTTACAGATGAACCATCAATCAGATTCAGTCTTTAGGTCCATAGCGTGACTCATATTAGTAAATACCATTTGCTGACACAGTGTTTAACAAGGTAAATATGCACTTTAAAAGTAAAGGGAAAGTGAGCTAAAAAGCTGATAATTTTAAGTTGGCCTTTAAGAAATTTATGCTCCATCAGTATGCGAATGTTCTTTGTTGCCTATTTTAGTAATTTCAACATTTGAACTATCAGGGTATCTTGAATTAACATCTCATGAATCTCAATCTTTGAGAAAACTTTACTAAAACTTAGCATTAACAAATTTTCAAATATTATTAATAAAAAGAAAACACCAATAACCAGTATTTCCAACTTGTATTAATAAATTACAGTAAAAATGAAGGAAACATGATATATAAGTTAGCATGTTTAGCCTTATTATTGTTGTTAATTTATGATATCTGTCCAGTATAGCTGCACACTTATTTTGTTTTTAATACAAATCTTCCTATGGCTTAGTATGTTTTTAAATTTTAAGGTTTATTAATTTCACACAAATGCTACAAACTTACAAAAATCAATTTAAAGCTTATTTTTCTCTCTTCACATATATTTGAATTTTGGGTAATGTATTTTTCAATTAATTTTTTTGCTTTTTGATTACTTCAGTCAACATTTGCCACTTTCAATCAGAGGGAAGAGAAGTTCTGAGAGCCTCTGAGTCACCTACAAATACTCTTAGGGTCCAGGTTTTAAGACCCTGAGGAAAAGGAGATCAAGATGGCAGAGCAAAAGGACATAAAGCTCCCCTCCCTCCACCAGCACATCAAAAATACATCTATATGTGGAACAATTCTCACTGAAAACTAACTGGAAACTGGCAGAAGGTTCTTCTGTGTAACTAAGACTGTAAGAAAGATATGTAATTGGGTAGGAAGGGATGAAAAGTGATCAGGTCAGGAATTGTGTCCCTGGGAGGGGATTCAAAAGAAAAGGGAGTGAGTAGGTCACCACCCTGTGAGTGAGTAGGTCGAACCGGACTGGGTGTCCCATTCTCAGGGTCCTAGGTGGAGGAGACAAGCCCCCTTAGCTAGCTGAAGGACCTCTGGGACAGACAGAAAGGCTGGAGAAGCCTGGACTCCATTCACAAAGAGCACATGCATATACACTGGCTTACCCCCATAGCAGGGCAGAGAGAGGTTTGCACTAGTAGCTACTGGGTTTCCCATGACGATCTTACTACACACCTTAGCCTGAACCAAGCAAATGCTTCAGCTCCACTCACTCTATGCTACAATGTGACACTAGATCTGGGGCAGCCAAGACCTGGGAAAAGTCTCAACCTTGGGACACAGAGGTAACCGGTCCTGAGGAGGAGCCCAGGTGGGGCTATGGTGGCTATTGTTGGCACTTACTCAAGCAGTGGTCCAGAAGCACCTAGATTTCTGACAGCAGATGCTCATACACAGGTCACCCCTGCGCCCATATGCAGAGAAACATCACACCGGCCCCACCTCCCCTGCAGAGCATTGCCACAACTGGGCAGGAGTGTTGGAGGCTGGGGACAGTGATCATCTGTGAGAGACAAAGGGGTTTAGACTCCCAGGCAAGGAAGTGAGAGATCTGCAATAGCAGCTGCCTGGTTTTCTGTGACCACCTTGCCAGGCACCCCAACCTAAACTGAGTAATGTTCCAGCTCTCCTCAGACCATACCACCGCATGACATTGGATCTGAGGTAGCCACAACTGCAGAATAGACGCACTGTGTGCTGCATTTCAACAGAGCCACATATGTCTACCCAGGCAGCACATCAGATCTCTATATGTGCAAGGGCCCCACTTGCTTCAGCACTCTCCTTTTCTGGGGCAAAAGTACCAGTGCAGGAAGAGGCGAAAAAACACACTTGAAACAGACAGAGCCAGCCCAAGCCTGACCCTCATGGTTTCTGCTCCAAATGTGGGATCTGAACCCACCCTTGACCCACACTCAGTGGTGTTAACGGCCACTGAGCAAAAAGGAAGTCCCACTTTACACCCAGCGCTGGCTTTACCCCTCCATCCCCAGCCCCACCCCTTACCAAGGTGATAGCTACCAGCACATTCTAAGGAAAGATTTGACTAGTATCCACATCAAATCCACCCCTCCCATCAAAAGCAGTGGACACATGCAGTCTGTATATGGATGCTCTCACTTAAGAACACCCCTTCAAGACCACAGTAGGTAACTGTTTCATCTAGATTTGCAGAAGCACAGAAAGTTAAGTAAAATGAAAAGGCAGAAGAATGACTCTCAACTGAAAGAACAAGAGAAAACCCCTGAAAAAATAATGAAACAGAAATAAACAATTTACCAGATAAAGAATTCAAAACATTGGTAATAAAAATGTTAACTGAATTAGGAAAAAGAATTGATGTAAACTCTGAGCATTTTAGCAAGGGACTAGAAAATATTAAAAAGACCCAATCAAAAATGAATAATTCAATAGCTGAAATAAAAAACACACTAGAAAGGATGAATAACAGAATAAATAATACAGAAAAATGCATAAATGAACTGGAAGATAGAATAATGGAAATCACCAATTAGAAAAGAAGAAAGACAAATTTTTAAAAATGAAAGTAATCTAAGATATCTCTGGCATAACATTAAGCATCTCAACATCCATATTATAGGGATTCTAGAAGGAAAGAGAGAGAGAAGGGAATCAAAAATATATTTGAAGAAATTATGGCTAAAAACTTCCTAAACCTGAAAAGGAAACATATCCAAGTACAGGAAGCACAGAGGATCTCAAACAAGATGAACCCAAACAGATCCACAACAAGACGTATCAGAATTAAAATAGCAAAAGTTAAAGATAGAGAGAGAATTCTAAAGGCAGCAAGAGAAAAACAAAGAGTCATATACAAGGGAATCCCCATAAGGCTATCAGCTGATTTCTCTGCAGAAACATCACAGGCCAGAAGGGAGTGACATGATATATTCAAAGTACTGAAAGGAAAAAATGTGCAATCCAGGAAACTCTACTCAGCAAGATTATCATTTAGAATAGAAGGAGAGATAAAGAACTTCTTAGACAAGCAAAAACTAAAAGAATTCATCGGTACTAAACCTACCCTAAAGGAAATGTTGATGGGTATTCTCTAAATGGAAAAGAAGAATCTACAGGAATGGGAAAATCCCACTAGGAAAGGCAACCATATAGTAAGCATTAGAGACCACTTTTAAAAGCCAGTATATAGTTTAAAAGATGAAAAAAGTATAAAAGCCACTGTAGTTACAATACACAGTTAAGGGATAAGCACAAAGATGTAAAATACAACATTAAAAACACAAAATGTGGGGGAGGGGAATAAAAAATGTTTATCTTTCAGAATGTGTTTGAACTTAAATGACTATCAGTTTAAAATAAGTAGATATAATTATGGGTCAACATATATCAACCCCACAGTAACCAAAAATCAAAAACCTACAACAGATACACAAAAAACAGAAAGGAACATAACCATACTACTAAAGTAAAATATAAAGGAAGAAACAAAAAGAAAAAGAAATGAACAGAGAAGAGCTACCCAAAAAATTGGAAAACAAGTACTAAAATGGCAGTAAGTACATACCTATCAATAATTACTTTAAATGTCAATGGACTAAGTGCTCCAATCAAAAGATAGATAAAAAAGACAAGACCAATCTGTACACTGCCTACAAGAGACTCACTTCAGGGCTAAAGACACATAGACTGAAAGTGAGGGGATGAAAAAGATATTTCATGCAAACAGAAATGACAAGAAAGCAAGGGGTAAGGATAGCAATACTTGTTTCAGATGAAATAGGTTTTAAAACAAAGACTACAACAAAAGACAAAGATGGGCATTATATAATAATAAAGGGATCAATACAAGAAGAGATTATTACCCTTGTTAACATATATGCAGGCCAACACAGGAGCACCTAAATATATAAAGTAAATGATAACAGACATAAAGGGAGACGTTGAAAATAATACAATAATATAGGGGACTTTAACACCCCACTTACATTAATGGACACATCATCCAGACAGAAAATCAATAACACAATTTTGATCTTAAATGACATGATAAACCAGTAGGACTTAATCAATATCTACAGGATATTCCATCCCCAAATAGCAGAACACACATTCTTTTCAAGTGCACAAGGGACATTCTCCAGGATAGACCACATGCTAGGCCACAAAACAAGTCTCAATAAATTTAAGAGGATAGAATTATAGTGAGTATTTTTTTTTCTGACCACAATGGTATGAAACTAGAAATTGACTCTACAGAGAAAAACAGGAAAAGAACAAATATGTTGAGACTAAACAACGTGCTACTAAAAAACCAATGAGTTTAGGGGGCGATCAAATGGGAAATCAGGAAATACCTTGAGACAAATGAGAATAGAAACTCAACACTCCAAAAATCTATGGGATGCAGCAAAAGCATTTCTAAGCGGGAAGTTTATGTAATACAGGCTTTCCTCAAGAAACAAGAAAAATCTCAAATAAACAACTTAACCTACCACTTAAAAGAATTAGAAAAAGAACAAAGCCCAGAGTCAGCAGAAGAAAGGAAATAATAAAGATCAGAGAGGAAATAAATATAATAGAGGCCAAAATAACCCAGAAAAGATCAATGAAACCAAGAACTAGGTTTTTTTGAAAAGATAAAACTGACAAACCACTAGTCAGGTTCACCAAGGAGAAAAGAGAGAGGACCCAAATAAACAAAATAAGAAATGAAAGAGGAGAAATAAACAATACCACAGATACAAAAAATCATAAGAGAATATTAAAATAGTTATATGTCAACAAATTGTACAACCTAGAAGAAATGGACATATTTCTAGAAACATACAATCTGCCAAGACTGAATCAAGAAGAAATAAACAATTTGACCAGATTGATGATGTATATTGAAATTCAATCTGTAATTAAAAAAATAACTCCCAAAAAACATAAGTTCAGAACCAGATAGCTTCACAGAGGAATTCTACCAAACATATAAAGATGAGCTAATACCTACACTTCTCAAACTATTGCAAAAAAACTGAAGAGGAGGGACCACTCCCAAATTTATTCTACAAGGCCACCATTACCCTGATATCAAAACCAAAGACACTACAAAAAAAGAAAACTACACGTCAATATCTTTGATGAACACAGATGCAAAAATTCACAACAAAATATTAGTAAACCAAATTCAACAATATATAAAAAGGGTCATAAACCATGGTCAAGTTCAATTTATTCCAAGGTCACAAGGAAGATTCAACATTTGCAAGTCAATTAATGTACTATACCGCATGAACAAAAGGAAGGATAGAAATCACAAAATCTTCAATAGACAAAGAAAAAGCATTTGACAAAATTCAATATCCATCCATGAAAATAAAAGTGTGTATGGATGGAAAATATCTGAATATAATAAAGGCCACTTATGAAAAATCCATAGCCAACACTAATCATACTTAATGACGAAAAGCTGAAAGGCTTCTCACTAAATTCAGGAACAAGACAAGGATACGCATTCTCACCACTTCTAATTAACATAGTATTGGAAGTCCTAGCCACAGCAATCAGACATAAATAAATAAAGGCACCCAAACTGGAAGGGAAGAGGTAAAACTGTCTCTATTTGCAGATGATATGATAATTTATATAGAAAACCCTAAAGTCTCCATCCAAAAACTATTAGAAAAAATAAATGCATTCAGTAAAGTGGCAGTATACAAGATTAATATACAGAAATCTATTGCGTTTATATGCCCTAATAATGAACTATCAGAATGAGAAAGTAAAATGAAAAAATATATCTTTTAAAATCATATCAAGGGGCCTCCCTGGTGGCGCAGTGGTTGAGAGCCCGCCTGCCGATGCACGGGACACGGGTTCATGCCCCGGTCTGGGAGGATCCTACATGCCGCGGAGCGGCTGGGCCCGTGAGCCATGGCCGCTGAGCCTGCGCGTCCGGAGCCTGTGCTCCGCAACGGGAGAGGCCGCAGCAGTGAGAGGCCCTCGTACCGCAAAAAAAAAAAAAAAAAAAAAAAGCAAGAATAGCCAGGAAAACAGTAGAGAAAGAAGAGGAAAAAGGTAGAGGAAAGTGAGGGGACAACTTTGCCCTTCATTCAAAGACTCTGTTATTATATAAATTATCAGATAAGTTATTGGAAAGGATAGAAAACCTGAAATTGAAAAAAAATGAAAATTTAATACATGAAAATGGTGTCATCTTAAATAAGTTGGGAAATATGTTGACTTTTTAACAGAAAGTTTTGGGAGAACTATTCGTAGAAGAATGAAAATATCTATATAGAAATATCACTTGGTAAACACTAAGATAGAGTCAAATGTAGGAGAAACTTAAACGTTAAAAAAAAGAAGAGGAAAATAGACAAGTACTAGTTAAATTAGTGAGTAAATAACTCTATGACTCAAAACAGACAAAAACTTTAACTATGATTACAAATTCAGAAACAAGAAAGGAAAAATTGACACATTTAATTACTTAAAAATATGAAGAATAAAACAAAACATGGCAAATCAAACCAGTATAAATAAAAATTGTTTTTAAATGACTAATTGGAAAAATATTCATAATTTATATCTCCATCTAATACTTAAATATCTTCTAAAATAGAAACTAAATAGGCCAACAACTCTATTGAAGAATTGGTTAGAGATTTAAACATAATGACTACAGAGAAAAGAAAGCAAATAGCTCTTAATCATATGAAAACATGATCAGTTTTCTTATAAAAATACAAAAAATTAACTACATTGAAA